>NW_016690190.1:9817583-10260883 GCF_001604755.1 Lepidothrix coronata
AAAAGGAAGTCGATATGTAATGCAAAAAGGTACACAGAAAAAAATTGAGATGTCACCCAAGCAAGCAAGGAGTTAGAAACATAAGACTTCAGGTGGAGGTGGAACTAGCAAAGGATGAGAAAGGCTGCAAGAAGAGCTTCTGCAAGTACCTTGGAAAGAAGAGACAAAGCCAGAGCTTTCTCACAGATACACAGCAATAGGACAGGAGTATAAGGAAAAGATTTTTTACCAAGAAGATGGTCACCTCTGCCAGCACCTGACCAGAGAGGTTGTGAAGTCTCCACCCTTGCAAACATTCAAAACCCAACTGGACAACCTGCTGTAGGAGGTTAGATAAGTCACTCCAGAGCTCCATTCCAACCTAATTCTAACCTATTCTGTAATTCTACAGTTGCATGAAATGTGAATCAAATTGGTCTTTTGCCAATTAAAGAGAACACAGAAATATTCCATAATTAACTGAATTCCTTTCAGTTGTTTGTGAAGATTGTAATAGCTCCAACATTGAGTGAGTTACTTGGCACATTTTTACTTCTATTTCTAACAAAGGTTAGACCATCTGATTATTTACTCATGTGCTACATGCCCTACACTGGTGCTGTACACCAAATACCTCCTTCAAAATGGGGTAACATAAACCCATACACCATCCCAGCACTGCAAGCTAATTTGGCCATGCAGGTTAGAAAACAGACATCTTTCTTTAGGAATCTGTGCCTAAAAATCAGCAGCTCACCAAAGCTTCCCCTGCCCCCCACTTTTAACACGCTTTTTTTTTCTGAAAGCCCTTACATAGCGGTGAATTCTGCTTTTTACATGCATTAAATCCTGTTTGGATATACAGGTGGTTTTGAGAAGAATATTTGCTGCACTGTATCTGGCTTTCCCCTTCATGGTCCCTGCAAATCCACAAAGCTTCATGCCAATAGGAAGGTTTCTGGAAACTTGACAGCACATGGGAGTTCACTACATTAATTCCTTCCTTCACCCAAACTGGAGCCCTTCTTCTTCCTCCTTGCAAATTTCCAGGCAGTGTGACAGAGGAGAAAATGGCAGAGGGGGAACTGAAGCAAACAGAATAAATTCACTGAAGGAAACAATCACTGCCCATAGGTCTGGGCTCCCACCTGCTGTTTTTGGGGATGTGTCCAGTGCACAGGAAAGGACATGAAGGGAAGCTTTTTCTCTCTAGTAATTCTATACAGTGCTTTGGGGTGCTACGGAATCAAAGACGCCATATATAAAGGTTTGATACTGTTATAAAAACACCAACATCACATCCAAAATAAATACTTCAAGATTTATAACATTTCTGAGCCCTCAACTCTTGGGACACAACTGGAGACCTTTAGATGACTTGCCCACTACTACTGTTACCTAAAGTCTTAAGAGAAAAGGCAAGAGCACTACCGATTGCATATAAACCAGCAAAACCTGAAAGGTTTATAGCAGCCAGCTCTCTTATCACAATCCTCTATGGAAAAAAACCACCTGTTTATGCTGGCAACAGATGAAAAAAAAAAAATTTCTCTTGTTCAGTAGGTGCATGCATTATTATGGCACGTAAGAGACCTGCACACAACTTTGCTTACAATTCTCAAAGTTAGCTGAGCAGGGAATAGCTTCCCCATTCTTCAAAAAAAACAAACAAACAACCACCTTTGTAATTTCAAGCTCTTTTTAAGTTCCAAAATGGGACAACTCCAGCACTGTTAAAAGTATGACATACCCAAGCAAACAGGTAAGTCAACTGCACTTACACCAGCAGTTAGAGCCTTCACTCTGAGCATAAGACAGTCTTCAAATTGCTACCTTAATTGATTCAGATTAAGGTCTTTACCAGTCTCTCACACACTGGGAGCACGTGCTGGGTCTTTCCATCCCTTCTGTTACAGCCAGACAGCCCAACAAGTGAGAGGCAAAGGCTTTTATTTGTTATGAGAAACCAAAAAGTAACTCTAAAGTTTTAGTCAGGTAGGGCAAAAATTTATCCAGATCAATAAAGCCACAAGTGAGTTTTCATAGGATTAGAATAATTTACAGATTTTTTTCATCTGGTTTTGAAGAGAAAGTAGAACCTGGAGATAAGAAACCTTTCTCCACAAAAGTTTCATTGAACTTGACATATTCCAACAAAAAAGTATGGTTTCATTCCAAAAATTCCAGAGGAAAATAAGTTTTATAGATTAAAAAAAAAAAAAACAAACCTGTGACTGCCTCTAAACTTTAACCTTAAACTGTGGCAGATACAGACACTGTGCAATGATTATATCAATACACAGAATAAAGTGTAAGTGAACAGTTTTAGGGAGTGTGCAAGAGGTCTTTTATTAACTTGCTAATAGCAAGCTGAAACAAAGGCAGGAAAGGGATGAATTGGAATTTTCAGTGAGTGTACATAGCAAATTCCAGAAGTATTATTAAAATTCATGACTCGAAACACAAAACTTAAGATGAAGCACTCCCTGGTTAAATGTCTCAGTTCATATGAAAGTAGAAAGAAAAAAAAGTTACCTGATGGGAGTCAGGAGATGACACACAAAGAGGGAATCCCGTGACAGCGGCCACCTTGGAAATTTTCTGCCTCAAACTTGATGATCTAAAAGAGCACAGCCCAACCTTGCAGCCTTTTCTAACCAAGGCTGCGGGGCCATGTGCCACACATCTCGTTCTGCATGACACCCAACCATCCCCACAGCAAGTTGTCCAGCCTGCAGCTCACCCCTGAAATGGTCCCAGTGTACACATCAAAGAGGACCACCATGGGCCAGAGGAACTGTCCTGGCAGGTGGGGTGTGCCCCACAGGCTATAGATTGGTTAATGTGCTCCACACAGAGGAAACAAACTCTTTTTGCAACACTCACTGATGTCCTCAAGAACAATGCATCCAATAACAGCTCCTCTGTCCTAAGCCAAGAGACAGGGAAATGCCCCCTGTGGTAGTTTAGTCTGGGCCTTCCTTGGCGACCAGTTTGTAACCAAGGAAGTGGCCAGACTACCCGATATTCCCTACGATTTTTACGTAAGCCGGGGTATAAGAAGAAAGGAGGAGAGGCATTTGGTTTCTCTTTCCTTCCGGTGGCTTTGAGGTGCAGGTTTCCCTGCCATTGAGTCTGTCGTGTTGGGATGTGAGGCCTGGTAAGGCCTTGCCGACCTTGGGAGGCGGAGGTTGCCGGCGATCCTTCCAGCGCGACTTTCTGTTGTCCCAAGGAGAGTAGTAAGCTATTCTTTTGCTAATTCTTTTAGTTGCTAGATCTTGGGCTATTGATTGTGTATGTTTTTGGTTTTGTTCCTTTTCTTTTCCTTCCCCTTTCGAAATTGTACATATATTTCAATCGTATATAAATATAAGTGTAAATATATTTACATATCTTGCTTTAGCTGCCTCTCTCTCGTCTTGGTTCTCTTGTTGTTTTTTTTTTTCTTTTCCCTTGGTTTTGGGGACAGGGGGAGCTCTTGTGGTGAGGTTTGGAGACTTGGCAGGGAGCCAGCTTCAAACCACCTCACCCCCACACACCATTAGGGGGATGTTCTAGGTAAAACTTTCTCCACTTTACCCTGTGACACCTGCGTGTAGCATCAAGATGCACTGCTCCCATCCTGAGCTGAATGCTTATGGCAATGCTTACGGCATTTCTGGTAGTTCAAGCAACAAGGAAACACAAAAATCTTGGCCGCTGCTCTCTCATTTGGTCCTCCCACAAGCCAGGCAGTGCCAGTGTTCTTTGAACAAGGTACCCTGATCAAAAGTGGAAGAGATTTGTTACACAGACCATATATTGGTTGATATCTACTGAAAGGAGAACTCAAGTGAAGTACATCACCACCCAGTTATATTCAACAATTTTTCCTGCTAATGGAAATAAAAAGTGATCAGATGGCTGCAGAGAATTGCTACAGTGACATCTGTTGCACATAAAATCTAAAGGCTAAAAGTGAAGATAGCAGCAGAAAAGTTAATGATGAGAATTGCAAAGTCAGCATCTCAAAAACTAGGAAGTACTGTTTTCTGTGCAACTGCATTTCATACTGCATGGACAGTGCATATTCTAGTCCAGGACCAAGTGAAAACTGTAAACAATTTGAGTATTTTTGACTACAACCTGGGAATGGTGAACTACTCAAAGAGTGAAATGGCTTATGATCTACTGCCCTGAGAGACTGATGAGAAAAAATATCACTGCTCTGCCCTATGCAAGGCTTGAGCAGCTCTGCAAGAGGGGATGCACTGGAGGTCAGTCACCAAAAATCTGGAAAACTTTAATGAACATTTTGAGCCACTGCTTCGAAAGGTAAGGATGACAATTATCCAAAGAAACAAACTTTCCGAAGTTGGACACAAATAATTTTTCTGTAGTCCTCCTCTCCATAATGCCTGTGATGAACTTTTCAAAAGAAAAAAATATCAACAAAATTGAGGTAGAGAAGAAACAGTTCTACACAAATTTATAAAATAATTCAATTCCTTCAAATCAGAACTTTATAATATGAACAGCTTAATAAATAATAACAAAAAATCAGATGAAGAGGAACTTTAACCATCTTTAGATAAAGAAAATGATTTTTACCTTCCTTTCTTCACTTCCATTAGTGATTCCATCAAAAAAGCTAATCCAAATTTTCTCCAAAAATTTGATAATTCTATTTTGACATTCAAACAAGAAAAATAACCTTCTAACAAAAACTTAATTTTTTAATTGCTTTTCTTTTCTATTTTCACAAGAGTAGCAAGATGATTCAAATACAGTGAAAAAGGTTATTTTCATGATATATACATATGTAAACTTATACTGCTCTCTAAAAAACCTGTTTTGTCAGGAAGATTCAATAGCTCCAAGGGAAAAACTCCAATCTTAAGTTTTCTGGCCCAGTTCTTCAGGACCGTGAAATTTAAACAGAGTAAATAAGGGTTGGAAATCCATGAGATTACCATCTATTTATAGTAGAGCTCAGTAATCTTCAAGCACTTCTCATTAACATGACAGTTACATCACCTCTGATTAATATTTTTGCTATTATTTCTAGTTCCATTATTTCTAGTTTTGTTGAATAAAAATGTAACATCGGTATTACTTCAGATTTATGGGACATCTTTCATTGCAAAGTGATTCTAACATGCTTTAAAAAAAATTACCCATTATATATTGTTATCGGCTCAACAATGCAATGAGCCACCTGTGGTGGGCAGGTGAACAGCTGATGCACAACACAATGAATAAACCGAGTGGAGAGAGAATGGAAATTTTGGTTGGCATTAAAGCATGACCTCAGCCTTACAGAACAGGTCAAGGATCTTTTTAAACCCCCAGAGAACAGAAGTCTCAGCCTGAAAGTTTGAGCACAGAGAAAACAAAACGGTTGAGTCACAACTCTAAAGGTAAACCACAGAGATGACTTACACTTGTTGGAATCTGGGTTTTGCTCTGAAGACTGCAGATCTTGATTTATGATGAGCTGTCACAGCTTGACTCAACAAATTGGAACTTGTTAAAATAAAAATTTAAAAATTCCTTCTCTCTGTAATCGGTACGAGAAAAAAAAAGTAGAATAGGATATTGCCTACATGAGTCCTTGATGTACAGACCTTGCTATAACAGCTGCACATACTTTGACTTCTCACTGATTTTAGCAGCCCTCACACTTTAAAACCACAGCTCAAAGCCATGGACCTACTGTATTATCACAGCAGTGGAAAGGGTTTGGATGAAGCGTTTCAATAGTTATTCAACTACAAGGACAGCATTCAGTCCTTGCCTTGGGAGACACCAGCTCTGTGATCACTGATACTGACAAACTCAACCATTTATTGCTCAAGAAGGATTTTTTTAAAGCTTTTTGTCTCTAATGTAGGCAAATGAGGTCTGCAAATATTCACTAGAGTCAGGCATGCTGTGAGCATCGTCTTAATGAGACCATAAGGATGCAAGCAGGAAGAGCTATTTCAGCAGGTCTAAAACATAATACCCAACAGTTAGATTTCTTAATTTCACCTAAGTGTGAGCGACTGAAAAGTAGAGGCAGAAAGCATTTAAAATGAGGAACGAAGCAGTACTGTAGCTGCCACCATGGATTTAAAGAAGACAGGACGGCTTTCAAGAGTTGACTGAATCAAGTGAATGCCCCAAATAAACCCATGGTATACAGTTTCCTTTTCTCTTTTCCAAACACTTCCCCTTTAGAATTGTTTTGACTGTTCAAGAAACATACTGAATGCTCTCTACCAAACTCTACATTTAATGCTTATTAACAGGCAGAATATTATTTATTCCAGGAATCATAGTTGCTAGTCAGCACCCCAAACAACTACATCATTAAGTTTTTCTGAAGAACTTCTTAAAATCACAGATGTAAGATGCAGAATAACAAATCTGTACCAAATCACCTGAAGACATCACAGAATTCCTAATCTGGGCCGGAAGGGATCTCAGGTGGCCTCTAGTCCAGCCTTCTGTAGAAAAGCAGGGTCAGCTCAGCCCAAGCTTTGCAGAGCTTTATCCTGTTGGGTCCTGAAAGCCCCCAAGAACAGAGATTTCACAGCCTCTCCGAGCAACCTGTCCTGCCACCAGACTGTATCATATGAAGACATTTTTCTTCATGTCCAGTCTGGACCTCTCTGATTTCCATCTGTGCCCATTGACTTTTCTTCCTCTCACCTTGCACCATACTGAAGACCCTGGTTTTGTCTTTTTGTAAATCCCAAACCTGTGTTTAACCACAGTTAATCATAATGACTTATTCATTTAAAAACAGCTAAGGTCATCTTTTTGGTAGAATTCAGATTTCACTGAAAATTTCTTCATGATAAGAGTTCACATTTTTGCCCCAAACCCCCCAAACCTCATCTGCCTTGTGACCAAAATAAAGTGAGCTGGGATGTGGGTGGGAGGGGATAGGATGGAGGTACATGAAATAAATAAATAAATAATAAAATAAACAAATTTTAAAAAAGAGTTATTATTTGTAAAGATGTTCTGTTAATCAAATTAGCTACTATTTGATGTAATTCACAGTGCAGTTCTATTATAGGTTGTTTTCCATTCAAGGATCTCAGGTATTTTCCAAGCAACACGTCATACATTTTGTGGCAGGAACACAGAGAGCAGATGGGAGCACAGGTCTGGTGCAAGGTCACACAGCAGGGCTGTGGGCACACCAGGCACAGGGCAAGGTGATGGTCTGCCAGCACCCAGTCCTGTGATTTAAAGATGGTATTACCTTTTTTTTTCCAGTCCTGATGACAGCAGGACTTTGTTAGACAATTTTCTACTGAAAGCAGTATTTTACTCAGCCTAATAACCTCTGATTCTCATCAATATCCTTACATAAATAGAGAAAGAATGGCATCTTTGTGTCTGTACAATCAAGATCCTATTTATACTGAAATGTATCACATTACTATAGGGTCAAAATGTGCACAGTTATCACAGATAAAAAGAACAGGTGTTTTCTTGGTGACTTAATAAAGAAAGAGAATTAGAGAAGGATTTTAAGGTTTAGTTTTATTAAAAAAAATTAGAAAATTGTTTAAATTTTACACTATAAGCTGAAAATTATAGTGTGTAATACCACATTGTGAAAGCCTGTGAAAGTGATGCAGTAAGCAATCCTCATTATAATGTGGAGAGAGGGGAAGCAGGCAGCTGTATTCTTTTCCCTCCCAAGGCTCCAGCAGCAACTTTCCTGCTGGATATTTCAACATGGGAACAACTGCCCAGCAAGGCTGCACCACTCGAACTTGGGAGGGAAGAAACAATTTTTTAGACAAATACCAGCTCCTTTTTCAATTCTGTAGAACTACCACAAGCTTTCACCCAGCTGTTTCAATTAGCAAACAGCAGTGTGGAAGAACACCTTCATGAAGCAGCACTTGTATTTCATGCTCAAGTACATGAAATGTATCATGATACTAAAGGTGTTGGAAGATCCTTACAAAGCATTTATGACCGAATCGATTTCTCTAAGTTAATTAACTTGACTAGGCTGAAAACAAAGCCAACACACAAATCATGCCAGAGTTTGATTTTTAAATGAATGACAACAGATCAGCAATTTTTACTTACTCCTTTAACCTATGGACAACTGAATACAAATAAAATCTTTCTGTTATAAAACTCAAATGGCAGAACTCTGTAACAGTGTTTCAAAAACATTTACCAACTCCTATGCTGCTCAGGTCTGTTTTGAACATTTCCTTACTCATCCTTTAAAATAATGCATGCCTTGATCTTGGCAAAACTATGAACTGTATAAACAGAAGAGCAGAAAACATTATTTTCTGAAAGTTCTAAAAAAAAAAAAAAAAAGGCAATTTGTATTTCTGAAAATCCAGTATTTTAAAAGTTTCAAACTAATGTAAAAAAAAAAAAAAAAAAAAAAAGGCAATTTGTATTTCTGAAAATCCAGTATTTTAAAAGTTTCAAACTAATGTAAAATAAAAATTCCTATTACTACTAAACACAGGAAAATAATTTAAATTCTACGTTGCTTTCATCAACTTATTCCCCCTCCTTTTCTTTTTTTTTTTAATTTGTTTTTGTTTGGTTTGGTTGTTCCTTTTTTTAAATTTTCATTCTCCAGGGGAAAACACTTTTTACCCTAGGACATCGGTATAAGCCAGCATTGCCTCTAAATTTCTCTCTCAAAGAACACATTTCCCTATGAGGTTACCACTGACAAGGGAACACTCAGCCAACAGCTTTGATGACATTACAGTAAACAAAACTGTTTGAAAGACATCAGTAAATAAAACCTGGGACCTGCCCAATAAACACCTTTATTCCATCATTTCACAGACTGTAAGTCCACACCAAGTCCACTGTGGTTCTCTGTTGTTACGAGCAACCTTTTACCACTTGTTGCTTCACCTTCTGCTTGAGCTACTCACGCAGCACGTGGAAATAAAAATGCATAAGGAGGTTAACTAGGACTAGACAAAAGGCTGCAGAGCTCAATCAAGGCAGGCATGGATCACTGTCTTCTCAATAACATCTCTGTCCCCCCCGCCCGCCGCCGCACACACGCACGCGCTCCAGCTTCGAGCCATAAATCTTACAAAGTCACTCAACTGACAGCCTAATAACATGAAAGAGGTATCTGCAAACAAGATGGTTTCAAACCACTGCTGGTGACCCTGAACAAATCAGGGCCCAGTTTCTTTTGCAGCCTGCGTTTCTCCCCTTCAATCACTTAACCGGGCAGATTGATGTGACACCGCAGAAATAAACTAAGCTCCCTCTCGCACACTCTCTCTCTCTCCCCGGCTCTCCTGCTTTCTGCCGTTCACTAATGATTGGATCTGTCTGTCCATATACGGCAAAAGTCCAATGCTCAAAGTCCTTTGGGTGGCAGAAATGCAACCTCCCCACAACATCAAAAAAAACCCCCAACTGCCCCCCCACCCCCCCCCCCCCCATTTTCCGCTGCCTTTATGTTTTCATTTATTATTTAAGGATTTCTTCTTTTAAAAGAAATATAAAAAGCAAACATGAAGAACAATACAACCCATCTCTCCGTGAATAAAAAGGTCTAATACCTCGTGAAAACATGACTGCAAATTGCACCCTTTGGGAACATAACTGGAAAACTGTAATATTTGGCACAAAGTCAGAGATGGGAGCATTTGTTTCAAATCCCTCTCAAGCACCTCTATCTTTCACTGCTCTTTAAAGCCACAGCAGTACCTGAACCCCTCCTACCTTTTAACAGGGGTACAAGTACAAAAGTTTGAAGTAATTTTAGAACACACACCCACACCCATGACCCCAAGTAATGAAGACTTCAAATGATTTAATGATGATGCTTTTTCATGGCAGAGAAGAACTATCTAATCCAGACATCCTAAATCTCGGGGTAATAACTTCTTTGAAGCAGGCAAAAGGAAAATCAAATAGCTGGCATGAAGAGCAGATAAAAAAACACCAAAGCAACCAACTGGTGAGCCTCTACCTGTTATCCTGTACTTCAGGATTTCTTCAGGACGCTATATAGCAACAAGAAAAAAGCAAATAGAAATGTATGTATTTATTCATAAAAAATATTTTTATACTCAAAAAAATTAAATATTTGCATTCTTAAAAATATAGATAGTAAAGTCAATGCAACTAGAGAGTACTGAGATGATGTCTCATGCTCAAGTTTTATCTTTGTTTTCAGTCTTATACCTGAAAGCCTGATGTTTAGGCATTGCTATCGCTGAAGAGCCAGTACTGGGAAGAAATTCCCCCTAGCTAACAGATCTTCTCCAGCAGGAGATGAATGAGATGGTGCTCATTGCTTCAACAAGGGTCATACCCGATTGGAAATGCTGATTTAATATTTCCTACTGAAATTTCAGAAGAATAATATTGGTTAGAAAGCTCATAGAACACATTGAAATCCCTAAATCTTGTGTCTGAACTGTATGACATTTCCATTAAAAGATCTACTAAATTTAGAGCTGATGTGATTCCTATGCAACCCTCAAGCCTGGTGAGATTTGCACTTCGGTATTCTGATTGGAATATTTGTACTGATAAATATTTTAGAATCAAGAATTTTCTTATCTCTTTCCTTTTGCCCACTAAAACAGAAATGACAACATATCGAAAGATTTTCATGAAAAGTAGTCAAACTCACTCTGCTCCTAAAGTGTTAATTTGACTCACTAATTTACAATTTAAGAGGGTTTTTTTTTCCCCTCATACTGCTTCAGCTGGGTCACACAGCTTGTTTTATATCTTTGCTTGCATATTATCAGCCTCCCATTTAGGAGAGACTGTGATATCTTTCCTCTATCGTCCCAAAATTGTTACTGTGCACTCCCCAGACACATACACACTCCCAAAACACCCCAGTGAAATCAAAGCCCAGGAGAAGGCTATCAAGAGGATGGGGAGGAAAAAAAAAAAAAAAACAAAACCAAAGCCATCCTAACCAAAGCTGTGAGCAGAAGAAAGTTCTAGTAGCTTGTTGTACACAAAAAAAAAGCAAAGGAAATAACTAAAGAACATATATTGTATATGCAGCCTGCTGAGAATGCTATTTTTCAAAGGTCCTCTGCCCAGGATGGCCTATTTGCTGCTTTGAACTTATTTAATAACATTAAGCAAGAACACTTAACTATCTAAAAGAAGGATCAGTGGCATAAATCAGACATCATTTCACATATTTCAGGATCAAAGCTGCAAGGCAACATGATTTGTGAGGACGTTTGAACAGCTCTAATATATCACAGTTCCTTTTGAAGGATACTTAGGCATATTAGTTGCCCAAATGATGATTTCTTTGCATGGTTGTAGCCAAAAAGAAAAGAAAATTGAAACTTTTCATTCAGGAATTGGTTTCGTCTATAACCTTGATTTATGTAGAGCATCAAACAAAGCAGATGAAGAACTCGGTGAATTTGAATTATCAAAATTAAAACCAGGAGAGTGAATTGATTTTTTTTTTTCAAATGATCAAGGCTAATCGAAGTGACCAGCACAGAAATTGCATAATCAGTAGCCAATATGAGTTAATAGGAGCTATATAACCAATGTGCAGGATTACAATCATATTTCATTCAAACTTTCTAGAACCTGTCAGGATGAAGCATGGCCTACAGAACTGTTTGACTTAAAGATAAGAGTTAGCTGTAGTGTTCAGTTTTAGTGTGTTTTTTTCTTTGTACCCAAAACTGTTTGCCATGGTGGATTGCCCAAGAAATGTCTCAGCTCAGAACTCTAAACAAAAAAAAAAAAAAAGGCTGAACCAGATAATTTTTCAGGGTCCCTTCCAACTTGGGCTGGAAGTTCTGTGATTCTCTAAAAAAACGGTAGTCATAAACCCACCCCACACACTAACGGCTGAGATCAGAATCAAACTTCCCAAGCTTGTAGCTGCTGAAGATGTAGTTATAAATAGAGAACTTCAACTTATTCTAACACCTTTCCTCCTCCGCTCTGCAAGAAAACGCTCATGAAAAAGGTCAACCTCTTCTTTGGGCAATTAGTCTAGAAAATACGAGTCGAACAGACTGATGTGTATCAGTCTCTGGAGTTGAACATTTCTTACTGATTTTCCCTAAAAATCCAAGATTATCTGTTGCTCTCTCTTCATCTTTCTGCACTGGTCTTCAGGGTTTAGAAAGAGCAAACTGCCAGGTTTTTGGAAATTCAGGAAGACCCAGGCTCACAGCTGCTAGGCTACCACACAGGGTTTACACTGTCACCACGGATATCAGGTTGCTGCAAACTTATTACCAGTTGGCTCTCTGTCATCCTGAATCAGTCCACATGGTGAACATCTACTGTTCACAAGAACAGAGGCAAAAGCCACTGGGAGGGGGAAACAGGACTGAAAAAGACACCAGAGCAGTCTCAGAAATCCCCAATCTCTGGTGTGTGGAGGATGGATTACCATTCAGTCTGAAATTAAAGCAACAAGAAGGAGGCAAGAAAACCAATGGGAAATTAATATTTTCAGAAAATGTGTTTAATGTTCACAAGACATAATAGCATTTAATGCTTTATAAAAGTCTGTTTAGCCTGCAAGTTATTTAAATTAGCAAGTCTAGAGTCACAATTCTAATTCCCTGTGAAAAGGAATTCTATTTCTTTGTTAATAAGTAATCCCATATCCTTCTCCCAAGACATGAACATGTACACAACCTTACCATAAATAGCATTATTCAATAATTACAGCAAAGAGGAAGGTTAAGGAATACCTATTTTCCCCATGATCTCCATTCCATTAGCCTACAACCCCACTACATTCAAATACACATCCAAATATACTTGCTAAAGAAAACTGAATATTCTGAGGTTCAACATCCTCAATAAACTAATCACAGACTTCTGCAGGAAGCAAACAGTAATCAAAGCTTCTGTATTGCTGTTTTGAGAATATTCTTACAGTCCCTTGCTGTACTTTTTTTTATAACACTGAGGCCACATTTTTAAAACAATTACTGATAAGTTTGAGATTCAAAATGCACTGACATCTAGAGAAAGACTATGAAGGAGAGACGTTTGACAGGGGGACTTCCTCAGTCACAGGTTGTACCTCTGTGCTTAGTAGCACTTAATGGATTCTTGCAAAAACTTTTAGTATTTGAAATATCTTGTAAGAAAGGGTACTACAGTTTAAGTATGCTCACCTAATAGCTCTGAGTGTCTCTGTAAACAAAAAGAAATGGACTTCTAAGGGAAATTATATACATGGGGAAACCCAATTGATATGTTTAAAAAAAAAAACCAACAAGAATACACAGTTTTGGTATTTGTTTAGAGAACAGCTTTTGAAAAAGTTTCACTTCCATAAGTGCTGCAGGTTGAACTCTACCCTTTGCTGAGCATCATATCTGAAAAGGGCTTACTGTAGCACAGATCTCAGCTGCATGTTTAAAATACGCCTGACATATGGGGAAACTTTCCACAGATGAAATGATACTGAAAATAATGACTAAACACTGAGTCAGAAAAAAGAAACAAGAAGATATATGCATCCCCTCCATCCCTCCACTCAGCCATCCTAAGTAAGATGATATGTAAAGAAAAGATAAATTGCACTATTCCATAAATTAGAAGAATTACAGAAAGGTCAGATATCTAAAAAGAGAAATTATATGCTGAGAAAAAAACTGAAAGATTGTATAGCTCTAGCAGAGCAGTTAATATTTTATGTTACAATAACTCAGAAATGTAGGAACCTTAAACTATTTCAGGAAACACAGCCCTTGGGATTCAAGTAAAACACTGAAAAACCTCATCAGTTTGGTTTTGTTTCTTTTTGAATAGGATCCAATTGGAGGACAGACTCTAACCCTCCTACCTAATACCCCAGGACATGAGCAGTCTCAGTTGGTGAGAATGCTGGGGAAGTACAATCCCTCTCAGAAAAATCATCTCTGTTTGAGAAATCAATTTAGCATATAGGTAATGCTAATTGTTATGAGTCAGGGCTCAGCATAGAAAAAAGTAGCCAAATCAATCCTGAAAGCAGTAAAGCAATATGATGTTCCAAGAATGAAATGGTAGCACTATTGAAAGCAATGGTATTTTTGTATAGCTTCAAAAAGACATATTTTTTGACAGATTTTAGGAGGTATACATAGTAACAAAAAGGAAAGCAGAACGACTTCAGTATCTTAATAAAATAACTTCAGCAAAATAATTTGTTAGTGCTAATGATACAGACCTGGAGAGGGAGTCAGGCAAACATATCAGAGAATGTCTGAATTTTTACAAATACTGAGAATAATCAAAAAAATACTTTCAGATTACAAAAAAAAACAAAAAACAAAAACCAAAACTTTTGATCCCACCTTCAGCGGGCAGATACCTGCCCTTCCTGATGTCCAGTGCTGAGCAGGCTGTGCCTGCACAGAGCCCTGAGCCACCCCTGAGCTCCAGGCACCCGTGGGAAGGTGGGCTCACCTTTGCAGTCAGCACCCACTGACTTTACTATGAGGAAAGTGAGAACACTGCAGAACCAGGAGAAGAGGATTTCTGACACCTGGAGCTATGGGAGATGAGCAATGTGAGAAGGCAATTGGGGGCTGTTACAGGACAAACTGAGAATATAAAAAATGTGAACTGATAGCGTGGAAGAGCAAGAGTAAGACAAGCAGAGAGTGACAGCATCCACTGAAAAGTGGAGACTGGAACCAGTTTAGTGAGAAAAAAAGGCACTAAGGCAGGACCACCATCAACAGTACAGACAAGCCATGAACTGACTGGCAGAGATGGGTAAACAGAGAGAACCAGTTAGGAAGAAAATTGCCCTCCCTCCCAAGCACTGACAATTCTCCCTCTCTTCAAGCTGATGAGAAGGCAGCAACTCATGGGCAGAGAGGGGAGAAATCAGTGCAGCTGGATGTGAGGCTCTCACAAGGACAACCACAAGAAGTGGATATGACGGGCAGGGTGACATTTCTGTTCTTTTTCCCACTGCACACACAAAAAACGCCATTCAGGTTGCAAATTAAGAATCAAAAGAGAGAACTGCAGGATTTAAGTTGACTGTGCAATCTTAATTCAGTTGTCTTGTGCATATGTATCATGGTAGTCTATAAATATATCATGCCAGTCTTTCTTACGTAAAATGTCACCCGCAGGATAGATTCTGCTTGCTTAACAAACAGTCATTTCATATTTTGTTTATTTTCAGCATTTGTTGGAAAAGCCTGGCCTTATTTACTCTGTGTTACTCTGCCTCCTTTGGATAAGACAACTTCCTTTTAGCTTTTCTGAAGTCACCCATCAAGAGTCTTTATCCTGTATCAAATACAGCAGTCTACAAACATGCTTACCCACAAGAGGACTAAAGTAAGGTTGCACAAATTACTTTAATTATGCTTTCACCCCAGTCCCTTCCCCCAGTTTCTCAGTGCTCGGGCTTTTTGTCTTACTCATGCAATCAGCATTGGCTTTTGTGGTTGATACTCGAGTACCACTGCAATGCACTGAAGTCATGGCTTCTTTAGCTACTGTAAATTCTAGATGAAAGTTGCATTAAGATAAGAAACAGAAAGGACAAATAAAACCAGTAACTAGAAACGTAGATTTTATCCTTCCAATATGCACATGAATAACATTAGAACACGTATCATGACTATTTAATGGCATAATAGTCTTCGGAGCACATACCTTAAAGAAATGAAAAAGAAACCCTATGTTTGAAAGTTTAATGGTATAAACAGATCAGACTTGTAAAGAACGAGAAGCAAAAAGATGGAGAAGAAATTCAAGAAAATACCCCCACATGCTCCAAAATACCCCACAGCAGGTCACTGGCAGAACTGGGGGGCTCTGTAGTTCCAGACCAGCACCACCTCCCCCTGAATTGTGGGGATGGAACCAAATTAATCTGCAGGGCTTCCGTGGAAAACCAGGAGTACAAATCAAGCTCTCTTTTATTTTAACATATTAGCGGTACTAAAATTCACTTCCCATTCTAATGTGCTGGTATTAAACTTATCATTTTATCATTAAGATTATTGTTTTCCCTACACATTTGCAATAGCATCCATCATGATAGCATTGGAGAGCTTTCAACATCTCCATTTCAGTTCAATGAATTGCATAAATTCTCCTATTTGTACAGAGGGCAAGAGGCACACAGGATGAGAGGTTCTTAGCAGGGTTTCTGTAAAGTTAAAGATGCACAGACCTGTAGACTTAAAGACGCACAGACTTTGTCTAAATCCGATTCATTATCTCCAGTAATACCAAGCAGCAAGTATTAATGTAAAATCTTTGAAAAAAAATCTTTACCAGCAAAGAGGAGTATGTAGCTTTGACTGCTTCTATGGATTTTAATTGATTTTTAATCTGCTGATGGTAGACTGTAAATAACCACTCAAAGCACACACAAGTGCAAGTCAATAGGAAGTTTTATTAGTTTGCTTTCACAGAGTTATAGCAATGATGGAAGGACTCTGAAGCAGGCAGAGGCCCACAACCTGAATGGTTTCTCTTCTCCTCTCAGGCTGTTTGAACACCACCTCCATAAGGGTCCAATTCAGCCAGAATTTACATTTGACTTCCGCACCACGGAAGCCTAGGATGGCTGCAAAGGAAGTGCTAACATTATTATTTTTTTTGTAGAATAGGGCCCTAATTCATTGGCAAGGCAGCCAGTAAAACCTCTTGTATACACCACACCTTGTCTATTAATCATTTCACAGAGTCCCAAAAAAGGTTCTGAAACAAATAATCTTTTTTTTACCTCTCCTGTAGCAAAAGGGAAGGAAAGGGTTGTGCATGTAAAAATTCGCCTTTTTTTTTTTCTTTTCATCCCTTTAAATGGCTTACTGTTTATATTTTTCATACAGGCACACTCTGCAAGTGTTCCCAGCACCATATTCCGTTGGTTTTCTTCACATCAATTGTGTTGCTGACCTTTGGCATGCGCTATCTTTGTACAATAGAAGATTAGGACCCCTGAAATATTCTTCTCAGCTGGCACCTAAACCTTCTACTTTTCCACATCCCTCTAATTTCATTCTTCCATTTGAAAAGAAGCTGACTAATAAATCCAGTTTAAAAGAGCTGAGCAAAGAAATGATTTATTTTTAGTGAATCCAGGATACCAAAGTAGGTAAAAAAAAAAAATCATCTTCATAACCAGCCGGGGCAACACCTCTGCTCCTACCCCTCCTCCCCAGCAATGCACCCAGTGATAAACAGCTCACAGCAACACATCTATGCAACATCCACACTCTTGATGCTTTGGAGAGATCCTGAGAGCAGTTCTCTCATGCTACACTCTTAGTCCTACAGCTTGGCACTAGATATTTATGTGACTCACCCAGATGCAGAAAGTACGAGAACACTCTGCAGCAGAATATACTGTCAGTTCCACCAACACCACGGACACATCGGAGTTTGCTTCAGCATCCTACCTATAATTTAATCTGACTACCAAAGAAGTATTTGCATACTTTGAAAAAAACCCAAACAAACCCAGACAAAAAAGCCGAACCACAACCAAAAACAATAGTTGATTTTCTCAGCTGACCTAAAAGTCGGTAAAGGAGGGTGGCACCACCATCATCTGCTCACAAGAAAAAAAAAATAAAAAAGGGAAGCTCCTCACTTCAATTTATACCTCACAGTAGCTTAGCACAGATGAATGAAAGGAAATGGTAAAAAACAGTCATAAAAACTACAGACATATTAAGCACAGGAATCTTCTTTGAGACTACTTTAGCAGTTGCAAAATAAACCCAGAAATTACTCACTTCAGCATCCATCCTTTAAACAGTCAACTCCACCTGACGCAAGGGCTCTGTGCATTATCAAATATGATGATTAACTGTGTGCAAAGATGGCTGAAATCACCCAGTATGACTTGCACCACTCACATCATCAGTGACTGAGTAAGTATCCACTTACACAACCCTTCTGGTGGTGGAAGATGACACATTTTATCAGGCATTACAAAGGCACAAGGTTCTTCAAGGCAAAAAGGGAATCCCATCATCACAAAAAAGGCACTAAATGGAAAAACAGAAGCTATTTAGATTAGAGTATTACCCATTTTACCTTCTTTATCAAGTTAAATGTGTTACCTAACAACACAAAGACAGCATCTCGGTTTCATGCCTAATCTGAGAAGAAAATATTTAACATAAATAGTACTTATGAAGATACATCTGGCCCAAATTCCATGAGGGTATCATGAGGGTCTTGGCACACTGCTAATGTGAGCTGCAAAAAGAAACACCAGTGACATCCTCACATGCTTAGACAGTTTGCCCTGGGTACTTCCTGAGAACATCATCTTAGTTGGCCGTTGTTAATAGACCTTACACACACAAAACTGAGCCCCAAGATCACTCACAGAAGTATTTACTTTAGTGATTATCTACATGTCACGACCAGTAAAGAAGTGTTATTTCTGACTCGTGAGTGGTTAGCACATATTCAAGAGAAGAACACAACATACAATGCCAACTGAGATATCTCCCAGGGAAATGCTGATTACACCAAAATCCCCCACCCTTTTAGTGACGGTGGCTGTTGCAAAGATCACCAGACAGCTGCCAAAACCCTCCCAGACAGCAAGTTCCTCGTCTGCATACAAGAAAGCCAAACTCTCGGGATAAAAGAACTTCCTAATGACATTCTGCATTATTTGACTGTCTCAGGTTTATTCCTTGGATGGATTCATATACATAAAGATGCACTCCAGCAAGGCAATTATTCTTCTGTTACGTTTTGACTACAAAATAAATGGTTAAATGCACTAGTCACTGGGTCATAAAAAAATTTGTTGAAATAATGAATTCAAATATACTAATAGGATAGAGGTTCACCATTAATTGTTTAATCCATAGCTGCATAATACTGCACTGAATTATTTCTTCCCCCTTTTACCCCTGCTAGGAACCGACACAAGTACAATAATTAAAATAAATTTCAACACAACTATTTGGAAAATTGCCAACATTTTCAAGAACTTATAATTTTCTTCCTCCTCACTTTCCCCAAGATAAAGTACAGTTTTGACATCTTGGTAAAAAACAGTTGCAAACTGTTACTTTCAATTTAGGACAAAATCACTGTTTTAATCATGACCTTTCATCTGTCCTTGATTTGGAGCGAAAGGGTGGGGGAAATTGGCCACTTACAGAAATAATCCTACTGGGCTTTCGTCTCGCTGATTGACAGCCTCATGTGGCTAAACACATTCACAATTATAAATAAAAACTACCCCTCTCAAAATGGCAGAATTTATCCTCCATCAAGCAAGATGTGCTTGAAGCCGGTATAGCTTTTAGTGGAGATGGTGAAAATGATCTTTGAAAGATGTGATAAATATCAACTCTTCTGTATTGTCCACCTCCAACCATATTAGACAAAAGGATAGTCCTAATTATTATTTACATAAAGACCAGAATAGCTAAATACTGGCCATGTCACTATTACAAGAACGAAAAACACATTAATAAAAACTGCTATTAATAGTATAGTATATAATAATATATGCCAATAGTTTAGTATATAATAATATATGCCAATAGGCTCTTTTCAATTTCAGATTATACCTGAATATGGGCTATTTGAAAAGCACAGCTACACTATTAGCTGGAGTGTCCTTACAGATATTTTCAAAACCTGACAGATCACTTCATGTTTGCTGTCTAAGACTACAGAAACAGTGCCTTATTGGCATTTGTCTGAGTTGACAATGAACCTGTTGAGTGAACTAAACTGGCAGAAAATGCTTCACTGTTTCCTAATGTCACTTTGCTGCCAGGTTAACTTTCTGGTTGGGCTTGCAGTGGGGCAGGAGGGGTCAGTGCCAGACGAAAGGGAGCTGTGGGAGCGTGTGGCTGGGCAGAGGGATGGCAGACCAGGGCTGCCCCCTTCTTCCAGCAGCCTCCAGCTGAAGGTGTGGGCAAGTGCATCACCAGACCACACACCAGAAGGGGATTCTGAGAGGCCTCATGCTCTGCTGCTGCTGAAACTTTCTGCAGTTTCTCTCATGCCTTGACTTCTCCAAGGGCAAAATAGGCACACTGAATCACACCTTCCTAAAGAGCTCCAAGACCACTGAAATGGCAAGTCAGTGTGCCAATAAAGCCCATCCTGGTAGTTGCCAACAAGCTCCTCACCACAGAAGTTTGTACAGTGATGCCAAGAATAGCACACCACTTTGCAAGAGGTGGAGAGGTGGATGTAGCACAGAGCACAGCTGCTAAACTGTGAAGGTGACTTGTAAATCAAGGAAAGGGGGAGACAGAAAACTCTTTCAGACTCCTTCCTATCTTTCCGTAGACACTTATTTCCAAAACCAAAATTCAAAATCAGAGCAATTTGACAGAAAATGCTGTGTAATGATCACACTAACCCCAGTCACTTTGCAGGGGGGAAGACCCATTCTCTTCCCACTCCAGTGGACTCCCGTAACCACTTCTGCTTCTGCACTGGAACCGCACCCAAAGCACCAGGCAAGAGGACACACAGGAGCTTCTCATGTGCATGCACCCTCCTGTACTGTCACAGGCACCTCCAACAGGCTTTGCAAATCAATCACTGCATTAGTAATAACATTCCTACAAACACTTCTTTTCAGACAGCTGGTATAAGGTATGGGTTTTACTGCCTCGAGGCAGGCTCAGAAGTTTCACAAGCCTTCCGAGAACAGGGTAGGGGTTTCCCCTCTCCCTCCCACCGGCACACCACCTTCCAAAAGCCAGGGAGGCACCAAGCCGAGCAATTTGGAACAGGACCCACGGCAGCAGATCGGCCTGGGCAGAAACAACGCTTGTCTGTCTAGGTAAGATCCCTGCCAGCCTTCCTGCTAAAATTAGAAAGTGGGCGACAGTACCTTGGCGCCTGTCACTTGCTGGAGACAAATCTTTAGCTTTTTCCGTAGCCAAGGGGTGGCATTTTGATTCCTGCCTGCCAGTTCCAAGTCGTGGTGGTACCTTGCTATCAGCTGGGCTCTCTGGTGGCAAAACCCCTGGCTGCCATCAGCTGCCTGCCCTGCCCTTCGCCCCAGCACCATCCTTCTACCCAAACAGCAGAAAGGGGAGAAAGTCAAGCGGGAGTTGTAACAGCTTGAAATAGGAAAAACTTTCTGGAGGGGGGACAACAATTTTTGCTCGATGGAGATTAAAACTCCAACCCTGGGTAGGTCAGGAAGTAAATTCAGCGTGCAAGTAGGCGTACTCATAATTCACACAGTTATAGCAATATCACTTTTTAATCAAAAGATCTCAACCTCTTTCACATAGATCACAAACACTGAGCGTCACAATATTCCTGTGATGGAGCAATGAATTATTGTGCCCACTTTTATTAAAAGTATTTAAGTTGATCTATTACTTATGTAGGTTACAGATATATCCTACTGTCACAATCTCAAACACATTGATCCTCACAAATCTTCTCTGAAGTAGGGAAATGCTATTTTCTCCATTTTGGGTAATTGGAAACTCCGGTGCAGACAGACCATGGCCAGATGAAAATGATGTAAAAACCCAACTAATCCCCGGGTCTCCACTTTCAATTGGCTAGGCATTTCTAAAGGCCTAGAGACACCCAGTAAAAACCCTCTAGGTTAGGGATTAGGCAGAACCTAGGCCTAAATTTGGGTTGAAATGGTCTTAATGCATTTGGCATCTTTCCTGTTTTAGCTCCTTGAAGCCAAAACACACCATGGGGCTCTTGGCTAGAAAATGAGCCAAGCTTCACAGGAGAGAGCCCCACACGGGCTCTGCTGCACAATCAGGGCTTCAGCCTGTCAGCTCTCAAAGCAGAAGCCCTTCCCTTGTCCATACTGAAATAAAAAATGTAAAAATATCCATCATAGGAATATTAATAATAATGAGTTCTCATTGAAACAAAAAGCCAGTATTTTGAGTTAAAGACCTGAAACAAAGATGTTACTTCTTCAAGAATAAAAAAAAAAAAAATTGCTTTCCTCCCTTAGTTGCTTCGTCTTCCTCGTAATAAACTACTTTGTGATCATTAGACAGGTTTACACTGTAGAAATAATGCTGAGAGAAAGGAAACACAGAGGCTAAGCTTTTCATGTAATTTTTGAAACTGAAAAATCACTTGGGTAAAAAATGACACCTCTGCTTTTTCTAAGCTATATGTATAGGTTGAAGCACTTAGTGTTTGGCTACATCTGCATACACATTATAAAGTTACCACAGTTTTATGCTTTTATTGACAAACCTCTTCAAAATGGAGTTCTGTTTTCTGTCAGTTGTGAAATGCAGCATGTTTACACAAAACAGAAAATAGGATACTCCTCACCCTACTGTTTTAAGTCCACACTTTAGGAAACTACCATTAGATTGTTATTTTACTATAAAAGCTTGGTAAACTAAATGCTGCTCTCAGGAAATTATACAAAACCCATGGTTTTTTTTAAATATATATTCAGATATCATTTACCCTTATATTTGACACAAATGAAAATAAAACAGCATTTTAAGCTCCTGGAAATGACAATATCATGTTATCTAGATAGGTAACGCAAAGCTATTATTGAAATTCTGATAGCATTTTCTTTACTGGTAAAGGAAAATTACCTGTAATGCATAGTTTAAATAATTACTTTTAAACAAAAGCTTCTTTTCTACAACACTTATTTATCTTCTGAGACCAGCTCAGCAGGGTTATGTATTTTAATAAAATTGCCTTCAGACTGTTAATGGCAGGGTGTGTGTTAGCACAGGAGAAGGGATGGTCGCTTGACTCCTGTTCCTAATATTGGGAGTTGGTCCGGATTCTGAAGAGCCAGAGCTCTGCTGTGTATTAGGGTATGTAGCAACACTTGGCCTTCCTCATAATAACTGGCAACAGCATTTCAGGACGACGGGTCAAAACTGGAAGGCTTGTAATTGTGCTTACAGCAGCAACAACCACCAAATCTCAAATTCCTTTTACTGATGTTTCACTTGATTTCAAGCCTCCCAACATGAAATTATTTAGTAAGCTCTTGCTCAGTATTTCTCCATTCTATTTCCTGCTCAAGGTTGGACGTTCCCTGTGCCATATCAGAAAACTGTATCTCTGAGATACTCTGTGTTGAGTTTATGTGGCAGGTAACCAGCAGAAGTCATCCAGATAACTCTCTGGTAGAGCTTGTTTCCTCTCAGAGGAAGCCACAGTCAAAATTCACTTTGATCCACAAAGTGTAAGCTCTTCTTGGAGAAGCCATGGAGCAAACACACATCCTTTTATCTATGGCTGCAGCTACAAGCCCTGGGTTCAGGTCATGAGCCTGTGGGAACAGGGAGTCCAGCTTAGTTTGGTCTCTCCTTTATATCACCGCGAAGCCTTTCACGTGAAAAACATGCACATCTACCTTCTCACATCCTTACATTAAAAGCAAGTTTATTTGCTTGATTAATTCCCTGTATGTTTATATATGCTTACTTATTCACATGGTTGAAGTCATCTGTTTAACATCTTTGTCTTAAAGGGATTAAAACTCTAGAAATGAAAAGCTATGATTTTTTCACATAAGCAAACATCGCAAATCTACTTACACTTCACAACTGAATTTGCTAAATGAGGTGGTCTCTGTCCTTTGGTGAACAGGTATCTGACTAGAAGCAGAAAAAGAGACAAAAACTTCCCAGAGTGTTGTAAATGATCGTGATACTGGCCAAGAAGAGACAGCAGGATTTGTCCATTGCATTGACTCTGTATTTTAGAGAAGCTTAACAGCTTCACAGAGTTGACATTTGCCAGAACATTAACTAACTTTTAAATGATGCTTAAAGAAAACCATGCAAAATGTTCACTAGTTGAACATTTTTTGAACTATAATAAGATCTGATTTTCTCAGGTCTTGAGGCACCCACAGCACCTGCAGAAGGAGACTTACTAATCACCTTGGAAAAAAAGCCCAGATGCACACTGCTTCCAAGGTAGCTGGACCAACATCTCCCAGTGGAAAGCAATATTATTAAACATGCATGGGAAGCAGGACAGACAGATAAAGCTCAACAACTTTTTTTTTTCCTAAATAAAGAGCATTTCCCCTTTCAGAAAAAGTGAACTAGAAGTGAACACCCACACATAGCCTCAAAGCCAAAGAAAAACAAAGCTTTTCAGAAACCTTGCCCTCCAGCTGGCCCAGCTACACCAGGGGGCTAGTCAGATCCTACTGATCTAACTACTAGATTCCCTTACTCCCACTATTCAGTTTTCAGAAATAAAACCATACACCTAACACAAAGTGTACCCATGTGCAGGACACATGTATATAAACCCCAAACTTGTTGACAGGAAGAAGGCAGAGGAATTACTTCTTCACATCTTCAGGGGCAAATTGGCTTTTTAATTGCAGAATTTTTTTTGTCTGGAAAAAGTGTTTCTAAAGAGTAAAACCATTACCAGAGAAAAGGTGACCAGGACTATTCTGACCTAAACTAAGGAGGTAAAAAACATCCAGCTATGCACATATAAAATTTGCTCACAGAGGAAGTCAGAAACAAGTATATACACATAACTTCAGATCCCAAGCAGATTGAGCCAAGGTATTTCTAGGTTTACAACACTTCTCCAAGACTCTCGTGCCACCTTCTCACTCCCAATGTAGTCTGAGCTGCCCTAGCAACACTGCTTTTAGGAAGAGGTCACATTTGGTCAGTCTGGTGTTTGTTGGAGCCACATGATTTTCATTGCTCATGATATTTAGGTAAGAGATCACCACCCATCCTACCTATTGTGATACCCAAACCCACGCAGATTACTTTAAAGAATCTAGTCTTGGTTGCACTGATTATTTTTTTTTTTTAAAGAGACATAAAACAATAGTTTCTGCTTGTCAGAACAGGAACAAGAAAGGACATTCCACACGTTTTCTGGTGCACTCAGCTTCTTTAGTTATTGTTTCATGTTTGGTCCCATTTTCATGGATATATCAGTGAAGAATGTGCATGATTTTAACTTGTGTTGTCTGGGAGTAGTCATCCACTGATTCTCAGTCACCTGAGCAACTGCTGGGTGCAAAATGAAGGGAAAACCTTATGCCAAGTCTCTCCCAGGCTATAATCATCCCAATTCCCTCTTAGGTGACAGTTCCTGCAGTTGAAGTTGTCAATGGTATAACAGTAAGCACCCTCACATATGAACACTCCCATCAAACATCATATTTGGTTTTGGACTTACTCCTTTGACATAAATATGATACTCTTTATACCTGGTGGGTCTAATGATCAATCCAACAGAGGTGCTCACTCATAAGCCACTCTTGCAAACAAGCCTTAATCATGGATTTCTACAAAACCAGCACAAAACAAATGAAAACTACAGCCATCCAAGCAAATAAAAAGATTCAGATCTCAAAGTTCAGGATGACTCAGAAATGCATGCAAATATTGTGAGCTTGCAGATTACCAATTTAGCAATTGGTTTCATTTTGAGACCTTTCTGGAGGGGAACTAATACAGTAACAGCAATTTCTCCCAACCCACTTCCCATCGTTGTCACACAGGCAGACTCAAATTGTCAGGTTGACCAAAATCATAGCTGCAACAGAAAATGGCATTATAATGAGAATTTGCCCAAGAACTTTCATATTATTTACCAACTAGAAGTAAAATCTGAGGCAAGCATACAATGCCAGACAAACTCCTTTTCTTTATTTCATAGAGCTGCACTCTGCAGCCTACAATGGGTGTACAAGTTGCAGACTACATAGATTTAACAAGCTTTACCACATCTGTGTGGAAGAGGTTTCTGCAACTCTACTGATACTCAACTCTTTCTCATCAAAATCATATAGAGGGAGAAGTAATAAAAAAAATCATACTTTATTTGGAAAAAGGTTGAATAATTTATTTTTAATGACTTTAAGACAACTTATCCATAAAAAAAAAAAATATACCAACATTCCTCCTCTTTCAATATCTGGCTGCTTTTCATTTTTATCAGGAAGACAAGTTCTGCCACATGGTTCAAATTTTTTTATACATTGATCTTTCTACTGTAACTTTTTTTTACCATAATGTTAAATTAAGCTGCAGGGATAAATGAGAGTATATCTCTCTATAAGTACATTTGTATATACATGAACATGCTGCATTTGACAGTTGCCTTCTCCACCTTTTCCATGTCACTTTTTACCACTTTAACTGCAAACTCTTTGTAGTGGGAACCATGTCTTTCTACTCTTACTTGCACTTACAGTTCAAATTTGATCAGAGTTTACAGCAACAATGTTTATACGCTAAGGAACTATAATAAGAAATCATTCAGTATTGTGCGGAAGAGCACATCTATGAAAATCAAAAGCAGCACGTGAAAAAATAATTTATAAATAATATTTGAAAGTTTAATGTATCCTGATCAAAGGCAGTGGAAACAGAGGCTGAGCCTGAAGAATTATCTCCAGCCTGACATGCTTTAACTACCCATTCCTAGCAGACAACTAAACTGTTATGAAAAAGCACAGAAACTGAGCTTTAATACTAAACATATGACCCAGCACACACAGGGAGACACCCTGATGCATTACACTGGTTTGCTTGGAGATGATGTAACTTCACAGCAAAAACACAGATGCCAATGAAATTTTAAAATTTCAAGAAACCAAGAAAGCACTGGCAAGTGAAAAGAAAAAAAAAAACCAACAACAAACCACAACCAAAACCAACAAACCATATATCCAAACCCAGAAGATAAATTCTTCCAGACCAAACATTTCCCTAATCCTGTTCATGTACAGGTTGTTAGAGGTCTATTAGTGACACACACTGAAAACACAAATACTTCATTCTCAGACCAAAAGTTTTGCAACCAAAGTTATTTTTATAATGCTGATGAGTCTTCTCATTTCAGATTAGAAAATGATTTATTCTCTTATCAAACTTCTCCTGATCTCCGAGTTTGAGCCACGCTTGCTCCATGTGCCTGCAAACTCTCAATCACAGAGGTTTGGTATTTATTTTTCGTGTGATGTGTTGCTAGAAGCCCCCTCCAAAAAGCAGCACAATGCTGCTCTGGGAAGGGCTGTGCAGATGAGTGAGGGAGGCATTCGCTGCCCCACAGAGCTTATTATTCCAACGTCAGACAAAGCACGACAGGTGGACCCAGCAGGGAATTTCAAATAGGGCAATACTTATTTTAGCGCTAGTTACATCTTCTGGATCTCTGAATATTAAAATCTAAATGTATTCTCACAAATTTACAGGAGGAGGGGAGGAAAATCAAGGATTCTTGCTACAATGTGCCACAGAGAAAACGCAGAGAAGCAGAAATACATCAATCCCTCCCTGTTTGGGTAAGCTCTGTCTTTTAAAACAGTCATAGGGCCAAGTACTGCAGTCTCACTCAGGCACATCTTATGTATCAATAGCTCTGCCTCAGTGAGAATCCAGGAAAGACTGCAGGACAATTTATATAATTGACTGGATCAGTAGCTACACCTGTTATTAAGATTACTTGACACAAGCGATTAAACAACTACCTGCAGTTGTTCATACCCCGCCAATATTTTGCCATTTCGGCTGATTTATCTATGATGCATGACTGCCTCAGGCTGAGTGTTTTGGAAATGGTACAGCTTCTTCTAAGAACAAGGTTATGGAATATTACACTTAAAATCCTTTGAGCTTCTCCCCTGAAAAACACTGGTGCTTCAAGCTTTGGAGGAAGGTTTGAAATCTGGCAGTCTGGCTGTGCCTTTTTGTTCCCAAGAATAGCCTTTTGTCCTCAAATGTGCCTCAAGTAAACCCTTAGGAACTGTCTTTGCAAACTGCAGTTCTCCAATGATGAGTGCTTGGCTTTCCAGTGTTGTCACTGTGCTTTCAGCAGAGTTTTTATATGAAAGCAAGTGTTGCATCTTGCTTACACTGTATTCCTCCTTCACCCCGTTTAAAACCACGTAGAAAAGGAAATGAGAGTAAAGTAATCAAATGAGTATTCAAAGAAGAAAGCACAGTGAAGTTACAGATATCACACAAGTACCTTAGTAAAATATTTCTTGAAATAAGGCAAACACCAGCCCAGCTGGTCCACACAGCACAGCTGTCACCCTTGAACTGAGCAACTTTGTCCACGTAGCTCACAGGAGGTACCACCTCTTATACCAGCTCATTATTTCCCAGTCTTTATTCCATTTCTCCTCAAGCCACCCTCCTGCAGCAGAGGAGCGGTTCTGCCCCTGTCACAGGTGAGGGACCAGAAAAGCAAAGCATTTGCTTACAGTTCCCCAGAAAGGCTGTGAAGGTACAAGGAACTCAACTTGACTGCGCAGGTCCTGGGCCAGCCTCGTCTCCCCCAGAGCTGAGCCAACCCGCTGCCAATTCACATCAGCACTTCCAGAAATGCCTTGCTGGCAAGTAAGAAAACACACCTCTTACCTGCCAAGTCTCCCAGCTTAAATTCTCAACTCCTCTTCTTTTTATTTTCTTCTGCTTCCAACACTGAAGGCAGTGAGGGGAAAGAAAAGAAATAGAAAAAAAAAATGTCAAAGGAAGAGACCCAACTATTTCATTCAGAAGCCTTGTCATATTCAACACAACTCTCCCGAGCAAAAATCGCAGGGAAATAAGTGTGGTTTCTCCACTGACTTTTTTTACAGAACTCAGGTCAAGCTCATAAGCAAAGGCCTCCCTAAAGTATGAGATGTTGAACCTGAGAGCAAGACCTGTGGCAGGAGGAGGGGGTTCTCATTCAAGAAAAGCTAAACTGAGAGCAGCAATTTGTATTAAGAAAAATATGGGGATAAGCACGGTGCTTATTCACAAAGCTGTAGGAATACACGTAACTTTAATTAACCAGAAGCCTCTACTCAGACAAGCACAAACTCACACAGGAACTTTCAGGATCTGCAGAGGGGAAAAAAGGACAGAGGGGCAAGTGGGAAACAACCACAGTCAGCTGAAATCAATAGTGAGGCTGACAGCCATTTCAGTGGACTTTGGAACATACCCAACGTGGCAGAAGAAAAAAAGATGTAGCAGGAACAGGGAGAATAAATTAGTATTATTAGTATACTTGGGCAGATTAGTATTAGAGCTACTAATAAATATTATTAGTAGCACAACTTAAGAATAGCTGGGGAACTGCAAGAGGAAGGACAGATTCTGCTCTTAAGGCTCATAAATGCTGTCTTCCTCCATCAAAATCAATGAAGTAGTTTTAGATTTACATCAGTGTAACTAAGAACAAAATCAAATTAAGGAGCACAGAGTAACTGGAGAAAAACCAAGCATTATTGAGCGTTCCAACACTGGGAGGCACTCAGATACTATAGTGCTGAAGGCCACGTTAGTAGATTGATTAAATGTTTGATCCATCAGTGGGAGATTTATCCAATATGGGGAGAAAACAGAGCTCTGACACTAGACTACTAATCAGCTATTATTTATAATTTCTGCATGCTATAAACATACAAAGGAAATGCTTTATAGAATTTGCAGTCATAATAATTCCCATTTATTTCCCACTCTTGAGATTAGTTCTAACAGATTCCTTCAACATTTTAAAGGTGTTTTGTAAAAGCATTTTCAAAAAGGTTTCAATAATAAAATCCCAGGACTTGCATGTTCTTATTTAGATTCTCACCCCTTTTGGTCTTACAGATTGATACCAAACGCTACAAAAACTAAATCCAGAGCCATTTATACTATTTTTTTTCTGCATGCACTATTTTTCTTGGAGAAACAACAGAGTCTTTCTCTACGCTTCATTGCCAGGCTCATCGTGAGGTTTGTATGTGACAGTGTGAAAGTCGCAGTTTCTTTTCAACAGTTTCATGCTCCCACAAACACAGACTAGTTTCTTTCAGACACCTACTTTCACTAATGCATTGCCATTCCTTATGTCATGTACACTCTCTGCCTCTGTTCTAAACCCACAAACCTTAAAAAAAAAAAAAATTAAAGCTCCGACTTGAGTTAACCTTTCTTGTATTTTCTTATTTCCCTCTAAAAATCATTGCAATTATGAAGTTTTTCTAAGTCCTTACCACTGGGATTTCAAACGACTTGAACATACCTGATTACACATATTGCATATTACACACAACGAATTATTCCAGTCACCCTGCCTTTTATTTCCATGTTTAGTCCATAAAGTCCACCCATTTCTAACGATACCAAAAATCAAAGCCAGTCGCATTTTTGTGACATCTCTGTCACCCACATACACACACATTTTTTCCACTTTTGAGTAGATGGCCTAAAGGCACAGAAAAGGCTATTATTAGTAACCTGGGGAAATCTATTTAATCTCAAATTGTAGAGATTTATGTTTAAATAAGTGAAACAAGTTTCTATCTAGTTCCTGCTCCCACAGGTAGACCTTGATTAGTAATTACGAGTTCAGTCCTTAAATTTCAACTAATAATGAGACCATTAAAAAAAAAAAGGCAGGTTTAAAGTTCTTTTATTTTAAGGAATGAATTAAAAGATATAAAAAAACTGAAGTCTCTTTAAGAGAAAATATTAATTTCCTTTCAGAGAAGAAAGATGATGTCCTTGGCTGGATTGTTGTCCAATAGGATCTACCCAGACTTTTCAAAATACAAGACAAGTTTAACTAGCACAAGAAGGAGTTTTCCTACAAAGCAGTGGAGCAGTAAGCAGAAAGCTACACCTTCCCATATGTAAGGTGAATTTGTGTTTATGTGCATTTATATCAGGGTTGTGTCAAGCACAGCATGATACTGTCCATCTTGGTGTTCTTCTACCAGTTTGTGCATTGTTGATGAGTGAAAAGACTTGAATCCTATTCCAAGGTCTAATGATCACAAGTCCCACCATATTATTATTATTACTGAACCTATTCTTAAATTCAGTTTCAGAAAGAAACAACATTTTCATAGCACTTCCCTAGGAGCTGCAGGTGTTTTTGATTCCCAGTGCTTGGTTGTAGTGGGATCAGAAAGGTATGATCCAAAACACTGTTTAAAGGAATTTCAGAAAGTCCACCTGGATTTTTATTTGAGCATGTTTGCTCAACTTGACTCAGAGATCAGGTTCTCAATTGTATTACAACAAACTTATTGGAGATTACAGATTAGTAAATAGGCCACTGGTGCATGTAGGATCAAAAATTAGAGCTCAGTGTCTTGGGTGTAGCTGCATTAGTACTTGAGAGTTATCATCTGCTGCATGGAGGAAATGGAGCAGAAAGCTTGTCTTTAGATCACCATTTCCCTTTCTTCCATCTCCCAAAAATAAACAATTTAAAGACATTATGAAAGCTTTACAGTAAGGACTCATGCAAAACTTGTGCCACAAAATGTAAAAATCCCTCATGCTTCATTACAAATCTGAAAAACAAGACAGTATCTGCAAACAAGTTTCACACAATGATGATGAGTGTTAAAACAGAAACTAAAGAAAAGCTCCAAGACTGAGAAAGATCTATGGGTTTAAGACTAAATTATCTGAAGTACAGTGTTTTCATATGTTGTGGCCAAAAGGCAGGGAAAAGTAGTATTTTCATAAACTGGAAACCTTCTCAATGGACAAGGACTCTTACAAACCAGTAAAAAAAAAAAGTGATTTACACATCCTTTTGGATATCCCCAAATTTATGTTTAATACCAACGTATCTTTATCTTCATGTGTCAATAGTTGAAAACACTTTATAACTCAAGAGGATTTCAGGGGGTCCTGGAAATCTATCAGACTTAGGCTGGAATTTATTACACACTAGAAAAGAAACACCACAAAGCAAGTCACCTATATTACCCATCCACAAAAATAGCATCTGTCTTCCTGGCTCTATTTTTGAGGTTAGCAAGAATTTACTCTGAAAGCAGTCCTATCGCTTCAGTGATTCCCCTTCCAAACAATCCCACAATCCTCGTTTTTATGCTTTTCAAGCCCTTTACAGCACTCTCTGAAAGGCAGGGCCTGTCCTCATGCAACTTTCTCCATGAAGTGCCAGCTGCAGTAGGTTTCCCAGTTCCCACCTGTGGTTCCAGAGTAATCTTCTCTGAGATGCCACAGCAGAAGACTTTACTTAACATCCCTCAAGCTTTCATCTTTTTCTTCAGCACTGACAATATGCATTTAAGGAGAGAAAGAACAAAGCTAGACACTTGGAATCACAGAATCATTTAGCTTGGAGAAGACCCTTAAGGGTAATGTTTGGACTCATTGGTTTAACACTCTGAAGTCCACCACTAAGCAGTGTCCTTAAAGTGTCATGTTTACACATCTTTTAAATACTTTAGTGGATGGAGACTCCACCACTTCCCTGGGCAGCCTGTTCCAGTGCTTGACAACCCATTTGGTGAAGAAATTTGAACTTGAACCTACACAAGCCTGGAAGAGCAGCTCAAAAGGCATAAACCACTCTGCTCACCTCAGTGAGGTGTTAACACAGAAAATCCCAAAATTACTGCAACGGGGTTGAAGTTTAAACTATTTCAAGACTTACATGCGAGAAAAGAACTGGTTGTACAAAGACATCCCACTCTGATATTGTAGGCATGTGGCAGTTGAAAGATAACCTGTTTAGCCTCCTCCCACCTAACAAGGAACCAGCCTCACAGAGCATAACACTACAACAACCACCCAAACAAGAGAGGGATTAATTCAAGTAGCTCAACAGACTTCAAAAATAACACTCTACCTAAGTGACTGGAATAAGTGAAGCTCCAGAAGGGCATTTACACTTTTTTCTACTCTCCTCTGCTCTCACTACAATACTCATACAGAAAATTTCTTAAATCAGATATGGCATAATGACTAATAATCCATTTGCACTCTGGGTGAGCTTGGCTAATGAATTCAAATGAGAGCAGAAGCAAGCCACAGACCGCCAGATTTTTAACATCCTCATATTTTCTACTAATACTGTAATTGTAATTAATGTTTACTTTGTTGTGTATTTTATTGCTGAGTCTTTAAAGTCCTCTGGGATCCCTTTGGGATATACAGCACTATATAAATGTAAGTTGTTATTATCAAATAACAATCACTGGCCATTTAAATTATACAATAGCTACCTGATTATACTTAACCAAGTTTAAGCTCTAATAAAAAATGATTATATATAATCTAAATTAAAGATATTTTTCCCCAATTCAAAGAACTCAAAGTTCTTCACATTGAATATGCAAGTGCCCTGCAACACCTGGAGTGTGATACTGAAATCAGTTAAGACCTCTGTTGTTGCTTTCAATGGAGATGTGATAAGATGCTTGCCAGAGAGTTAAGTACCTTCAAAATTCTACCCTTTCTGAAGAAGGAAAATTAAGATTTGTTTTGTTTCCCCCAATCATATAAGAAGAGTATTCATCTGTGCATCTAGCACTGATCCTGGAGCATCTGTAACAGTCATTTTGGCTGTACCAACAGTTATACATACACTGGAAGTCTGAGGTATTATTTCAACATAGCACAGACATCTCTGAGCTTACACCAAAGCAGGCAACTCAGTGTTGGTCCTGTCAATTGGATGCAGTGTGGGACACGAAGGTGGCAACTGACCTTTCCTCCCTGTGGTCAGAAGTCCTGACCTCGTCTTCTATGATACATCCACAGGGACACAGCCTCCAGAATATTCACCCTTAAGTCTTGTGCACGAAAAAGTCCACGCAGCCATGAGAGACATTTTAGGATGCTGTGGACTCTGAAAGTGCTGTTGCCATGCATACTTCAAAATGCCAAAAATCACTCAATTAGCAAGAAGGTACGGTGACATTTTATATACAAACTCCTGTAGAAGATTATTTACTTGACTGAAGGGTTAGAAATCACATCTCCAAGCTTCAAATCCACGGGGGAAAGAACTAATTGAGCTGAAAGTCCAACTCATGAAAACGTGACTCCAGGACTTAGAGAGAAACCTTGCTTTTGTTCTCTCCTAATAAATACCACAAGGCTGGGGGGAGGGTGGGGTGTGAGTGGAGACATGTCTTGCTTGGCTGACCTCTGCCAAGTCATTTCCCTTGCTTCAGGTTTCTCATCTGTGGAATGGGGGTAATGGCATTAACCTCGCTGCTGATGAATAGCCTTGTAGACAGGTTTACATTATATTTCAATGATAATAGATCATCTTGTGGACCTTTTAGCATCAATAAAAAAAAAATTAATTCCAGAGTCAATGACCTGTTGGCAGGTGAGGACTAACCCAACTTAAACTCAACTGCACAGGTTAAGAACACAGTCTGCCCAGGATCCCTCCAGCTGAGATGGACAGACTGCCCTACAGGTCATAAAAACCTAATGGGGGCTGAAACACTTTTGCTGAAAAGCATGTCTCTGTGCTGGCTACAAAAGCAGGTTCCTTTGACAATGTTCAAAATCTAGCGACCTCAGAAAAGTGCCTAGCAATAGTTAGGATGGACCTGGAGCCATAACCTTCATTTTAAGCAGTTCTGTATTCCTCTGAACTATTTGAAAAAAAAAAAAAAAAAAAAAAAAAAAAAAAACCAAAAAAACTAAGGTTTGATTTGAATTTCTCTCCTTTTCTTGCTTCCTTCCCAAAACATTTTTTTAAACTGAGGAGTTAGTAAGTTGATTTTTAAGTGAAAAAATTTACTAATGAATACTAACTTCAGAAAATAAATTTCCCCACCAGAAGTATAAATATTTTGTTTCTAAGCTGATATTAAAAAAAAAAAAAAGGTGTCCAACTTTCGGGTAAAAATTGTTCATTTTTGTTTTAAATTAAAATACCTGAAGTGAGGAAAAAAAAAAAATCATATCCTTGAGAATGGACATCAGTTCTTTAAAGTGTGGGTTAAGATCATACTGTCTTAAGATCCTGCTCTCCAGCAATGCAAATAACAATGACATGCCACAGACCTTTCACATAGACTTAATGACCTTGGTGGCCCTTAGCCAACTTCCACCAGATGAGAATCTGGGACAGAAGCCCCAGCTGAAATCAGGGCTCCCTTGCAAGAACTCTATACACACAAAGCTACAGAAAGCCCTCACAACACAGTTTGTAACTTAAAAGGAAAGCATAACCAAAAGATGAGAAGTAGTGGTTATTATTAAAGGAAGCATAAGCATCTGTTGCAAAGTGACAAACCTGAGGAAGAGCAAGGCATAAATTTCTTGAGTTCTGAGCTCCCAACTAACGCTTCTGTTCTTAAGGCCATTTCTTGAAGTCAGGATGGAAGTAAAAAATTAATAAATTAATAAAACCCAATGTGTGTAAAAGTACAGCAGTCACACATCAAAACTTCTATTTATATTAGCTAACTGATTTTTAAAGTGTTACCCACTGATCTCCTGCTTGCTGGAGCCTGCTGTTGGTAGAGTTCTTCAGCTGCAGAAGGTGGTGGATGATGACATCTGTGTGCACGCACAGATTTCTCCTGACGTACAAAGTCCTCCATCAGCACCAAGACTGCCTGAGCTGCTGGAAAATGCTGCCTTTTGTTTGACACATGTCTCTCCACAACGTGTCAGCAGAAGAGCATGGGGTGCTACCCATCAGCTAAGCCACGGCACACCCTGCCACACCAGTCAGTTCGGAGGAGCCGGAAGACTAAGTCGAGGTGATACTTCAGGTGGGAAATCAGGATCTGGTAGGTGTGGGGAGGAAAGGAGAGAAGGGCGGGGGTGGTACAAGATCCATACTGTGGTTTCACTGGAAGGACACAGCCTGTCATAAGGAATTACCATTAATTTGCACCAGCAGTACAGTTAGATTGAGACCAGCAAGCGACGATGACAAACAGCACTTGCAAGATCACATAATGAGGGGGCAAGGCTGCTTCACTGGAGCCGCTTCACTCAATTAGTGGACAAGGCTTTTAATGCTGCTATGCACAACCAAAGCAATTTTGATTACTGAGAGCTAAGTCTCCATTTAGAATGAGTCAGAAGCTGAAACCTCTTTTTTTTTTCCCCTTTCTTTTAATATAATTTATCTACAGAGTATTCGAATGGTAATAAGCTGTCTGAAAGCTGGACACATTAGCCTCTGTTTGTGGCCAAGTAACACTGAAATATACTTCCTAACATAAGTTCAAATAGCATCTATTCTAGCAAATGAAACCGATAAAAAGGTAGCAAGCAATCAATACTACGCCAAAAGCGAGGGCCAAATTTCTCTCTTATTCACTGTGATTTAACCATGAAACTTTGGGAAGGGATTTTGGTAGAACAGCAAGAATTTCATGACAGTACACTTAGAGCAGTAGCATGCTTTGCTTACATCCCCCTATGCTAGGTTTACAATTACTAATTTGATTGATTCTGTTAGCCAAAGACCAAAACTGGATTACCTCCTGAGTAGCACGTAAAATTTTCTTTGTTCATTTGTTTAACACGGATTTAGTTGATGTTTAGGAAGCACAATCTGATCCCAAGAAACTCACAAAACCTGAGCAAACTCTGTTAACGTTCATTAAACTCTTCTGAGTTATTTCTGCTAGCTTAGGTCCAAGCCTGAGTTTCCACTGTTGAAAGGGGAATTGTACAAATAACTGTGGATTAAAGATACTTTTAATGGGCAAAAGGTGGTGTTGCCAGAAGTTTAGAAGTAGATCCTGTGAACAAGATGCTGCTGCCAAACCCTCCTTACCATTGTTCATTAGGGATTCAAGTATTCACTAAGACCAGGAGGACCTGAACTTAAATTAAAGATGATTTGGAACAAGTACCTGCATGTCCACCACATCCTAATATCTGCCCTAACTAGGGGTACATCAGGGTCTCATTATCAGTCTTTGCAGTTGAAGCTCTGCATAGGCACTTACATATTCCCTGGAATAAGGAGTGGACCCCAGTAACCAGTTTTCACACAGAATGGCCTGGCCACACACCCACAGAACTATTCTATTTCTCCCTCCAAGAACACGTATGGATGATTGTATGTGTAGATGGACTAAGAATGGAATACGAAAGGAGGAAAAATTTAATCCAAGACCTTTCTTCAATTTAGGAAGAAAGAGGATAAGAACATGGATTTCCTATGTGCCTGTGAGCAGTCCTCATCACTAGGCTGTACAGTTAATGAGTCTCCCTGGAAATCCCAAGAAATCAAAATACTTTGTTTCATATGTATTGAAATGAATCATTTTGATGTTCAGAATTTTATTTTCATCTTTATTTTGGCTGAAATTACTTATCAGATTTGACCCAAATTTCTGGAGAAATTCTGCTGCTTAGAAACTGAATTTTTGGATGCATAAATATGTTTCTGTGGTAAAAAAACTCTACCCAAATATGCAAGATTTCAGTACTTCATCAGGATTTCTTACAAGTGGGTGGAGGGGACTGGAGGGAGGAGGGGGGGCGTGCTGCAGTTGAAAGGGATTCCTTATAAAAGAATCAAGAGAGATTGTTTATCACCCACACTTCTCCCTATATCTGATCTAGCACAAAGCTGGATTTTTCCACTGGTCTCTGAAGTCCCGGTAGTTACTGTGGCAGGGTACCCAACCCAACTGACCAAACGTCTGATGCATTAAGGACACAGAGTGGATACAGGCTTTGCCTAAAGCACAGAACCAGGAACATTTTAAACTGCTTCATTTCTCAGCTCCAGTACAGCTATGTATGTATAATTTATTTAAGATTTGACTCGGCAGGGTAGCTCCATGCAATCAGCATATTGTTTTTGTGAAGGTTCCCCCCTATTGCCCCTTAGACAGATTTTAACTGTCAGTATATTGGCCTTTTGAATTTTTGTTTTCATAATACCATAAGCTATTTGAACATACATTATTATATACTAATCATTGCTTGTCCAATTTATTTTTTTTTGAGTCTTACAGGCGACAGCAGAGAACAAGAAATGCAATTTAGTTAGGACTTCAAAGCAATGTTTCGTTATCATCCAAACCGGGGCTCTTTTATGCCTCTCTCACTATTTGGTTTTAAAAGTGAAAGGAAACCAGTCCCCTAAATTTGTTCTTTCAAATTTCCACCCACCTCCTCCCACTCTCAAAGGAGGGGCTTTATGATAATAGATAGGCTGATCTTGAGATCAATCACAGATAGAGATATATTTACTGTCCTCAGATAGTCATAGTATTGCTTACATTCACATGAATTAAAGATTGCCTAAATCCTGCCTCTGAACATTTCCAAACTTTAAAAAGATAGAGATCTATATTTAAATTTCATATCCATCTCATATCTCTATAGCGGGATGAAGAAAAATACCCAATTCAATCACACCTGAACTCTATAAAAACTGGATCTTTCAGGATTTGCTATCATCCTGTGGACTTGTGTATGTAGCAAACCAGCCCTGAAAAACTAATACAGAACAGCTTCACTCCACACTCGTTCCTTTTCAGGAGTGCCTTTGTATGGTTTGGCTTTGCTTTTGAAGTGGATTAAGCTAGACTCCATATGGCATTTTTAGTGGTGAAGCAAAGTGCCACAACAGGAACTAGTGCAGAACAATATTCAATGCACAGCCAAGCTCGTCCAATAATGACCTAATACAGTGCAAGTCTGAATAATATGCTCGGGTACAGCAAGATGCTGGGTGCTTGATGAGAAAATTATAGTGAAAAATTCTGTGGTTTACTTGTGCAAAAGGTCATATTGCTATAGACATTCAGAATGGTTCCTTCATAAATTAAAATCCACAAACCTTGAATCCCAGATTTGAAAACCCCTGCTACAGGTGCAGTGGGGACAGCAGCACAGCCAGGACAAGCAGGAATGGCATGACAGACTGCCACTTTTCATATAATGACTCTCCAGCCATCACTAGCAGCCCTGGTTACTACTTCTTCATTCTCTCATCTTTCCCCCCTTTCTTTTTGACCAAACAGTCCAGTCTGGAAACAAAATGGCTTTTGTTAAAATCCATTTAGTTCCATGAAAAGAAAAATAAAATAAACTCCTCCAAACATAATTTAAAAAAGGAAATCAACAAAACCTTTGACATTTAACTACGAAACTACCAAAAAAAAAAGCAAAACTGTTTTAAACTTTCACACAATAGGAAAAGTTCATTTGGGTGGAGCAATTGGTAGTGGAGCAGAGAAGGAGAAACTGAAAAGGTTAAGGTTTTCCTGTATGAAAATGGTAACTCAAACACACACTCAGGGGGACAGTTATACATATGTTTTTGAACTAAAACTCTAACCTGGCATGATTAATTTTGGCCTTAGTTTTGTCAAAATATTGAGGCCCATATGGCACAAAGCAAATAATTTTACATTTTTATTTTAAACCCCTGTGTTTTTCTTGTCTATTCCCCTTCTCTTTCCACCACACACACTGGCAGCCGCTACCAATACGCCAAATGCCAAATCAACCCTGCAAGCTGGCTGGCACAAGCACTCTACAATACTGGCACACGCTTCCTTTTGCAGGGGGATTCTCTCTGAAACCCCGTGGCACATCCAAGCATCCCTGCTTAGCAGCTGAGGACCCTGTCTACCCCAGTCACGTCAGCAACAGGGTGCCTTAACCGCGAACGTGCTGCCCATTTCATTACCCCTAAATCAAATAAAGCGGCCGCACTTCGCATCAGTGCATCCGTTTCCCCCTCGTGCCACAGAGAATCAGACAGTGCTTTAAAATATCTTTGTATCCAGCAATGGAGAGGTATTGCTGCTGCAAGAAGAGAGGATTCACATCCCTGCAACGTAAGAGGAACAAGAAAATAAGACATCACTCAGGCAGGCCAAGCAAAACCCTGCACCTGCAGTGGGGCTGCAAAGAACGTCGATGCCTAAGCGGAGCAAAAGGATGTCACTCCTTCACCTCTTGTCCATGAAGCCTTCAGTAAGCTAGAAGGAAATCAGGAGCACTGAAGGCTCTGCTGACTCTGTCAGGATTGAAACTAGTATTTGAGGCTCAAACACTAAATCATGCTCTTTGATGCCCTTCCTCTTTGTTTGTTTTTTTTTTCCCTGTGCTTGTTGCCGTAGCACATGGCATTATTTGTGTATATATATATACATGCATATTTTTAAAAGATTTTAGTTGATATTCATTTAGAATATAAGACAGCAGATTCTTTAAATCAGCAGACAATACATTCTGTGTTCAGACAAAGACCAAGGCTGGGCATTGGACAGTCAAGCACACTGTACTGAACCAAAGGTGCATATACTTTCTAGTTCATTTTCTATACTTGCATGCTGAGTTCATGGCCAGGAATGAATCCCGCCTCCCAGCATGAAAAGTGTCCTTTCCAGCTACAGGAACTGTGTTCATGATCTTCCAGACAGCCCTGGTGAAGGGATCAAAATAATGCTCCTTTTTCACTCAGATCAGAAAATGGTGAATCCTTCATCTGTGAGAGCCTGTTTTGAGGGAGGTCTGGAACATTTCTAAGAAGGACCCATTTCTTAGGCTGCACTGTGTTGCAGTGCACAGGCTAGAGGAGCCTCTGCAGCCACAGTTGTTCAGAGGTCCTCACACCAGCCCAACACCTGCAATCTGAGAACAACCCCACACCTTTCTCTTCCTTTGAGATCCATTGAGGAGCCCAAAGGACCAGGTGAGGGTACCAGCAGTAGCCTACCATGCTGAGCATACAGCCTGCACAGTGTCATCCTACCTGGACCTCCCAAAGCGCCGGAGGCTCCCTGCTAGGATACTCCACCTTGCCACAGCTCAGCTGGGAGCTGATGGAGGAACAGGTAAGCAAGAGCTCATGATTTGATTGCTCCCTGCCACCGCGTCACGGTCAATCGAGATCGCTCGATCGCAAAGCTAAAAACTTTCCTCTGTAATAACCTCATGGAGAGAGGGGGAAACTTTGGTCTCTTGTAGCCACACAGGACAGCCACAAGACACTGGGCTGTCTGCATCTTTCCACATTACCAAGTTTCTGCTGGAGCACCAACTCCACCTAACAAATGTAACTTTAACAACAGTAAAACAACCTAATAGCTTTGCATGCCAGGGGGCTAATGTGGTGGGCCATTTAACGCTGCACTAAATAGCCCTGGTTTGGTTCTCATTGCCAAGTGCTGAACTGAGAATTGCAACTGCAGGAGCAGCTCCTAATTCGTTAGTTAAAGGGGGTCATTGCTCATAGGGTGGGGAAGAGGAAAGAAGGGGGGAAATATCAGACAACTCTAAACATTCAAAGTCGACAGAAGGTTGCACTCCTGAGAGATGGAGTATTTAGCTGAAAGCCTGACAAAGCTCTGCAGCTGGGAGGCCTGTGGTGGTTTTACTCGACACTAAAAAACTTGCCATAAGATACTTGTAACCTGTATAATAGGCTTGGTGGGAATGGGGAAGCTGGGAATGAAAGGAAGGTGAAAACATCTTGCTAATAACACCGCGGTTTCGTTTCAACTGGCCCTCAAAACCATACACCATGCAGGCTGCCAGCACAGCAAAGCAACAGCAAGACAAACTGCTTTCTCACCCACTCTTCTTGAAAAAAACCAACAAAAAACACCCCCACAAACCAGATCTGATTGCAGAGGACATCACTTAAAAAATAAAAATGATACAACAAAACAAGCCCAAATTTACAGGGCACCTCTGCAAAGGAAGAGCTTTATTTCTGAATGTTAGAACCCTAAAACAACCGTTTTCTCTAATTTCTGCCATCACTCAGATTGGCCTTGAATTACCTCCTGATAGGCCTCCCATGTGCTTGCAGATGAGAGAGTGTAATGGGGATCTGTTAATTAACTAGAAGCAAAGTTGCACGGTGGGGATCAAACACTGGATGCGTCCTAAAACTCCCACAGAGAAGATGAAATGCAGCGCAAACTTTAAAGACTTCCCGTCATTAGCCAAGACCTTGGCTGCTCCTGGCCCAGACCCCTCCTGTTTCAGAGAACAATGAGGACAATGATGGCAGAAATGAAATAGTGCAGCAAGGAACAAAGGAATTAGCTATTTACCCACAGAGAGAGAAAGGAAAAGAGGGGCAGGGGGGAAGGGGGAAGGGAACTTGCTTTTTTCCTAGGGTTTCTGTCTACTTTTAATTAATTTACGGCTGCCAGGGACTTGCACACAGAGCACGCCCAGGAGCATTGTGTTAAGAGTGCAGTGTTAATACATGTAACATCTACTGTTTACTCCCAGGCAGGAAGGAGAAGGAGTTGGGGCAGAGGGGCAGTGGGGAAGGAGGAGAGGAGATCTTCCCTCCTCGAAGCCACTTGAAAGAGACAGGCAGAGATGAGCAAAAGGTTATGCTGATCTCTAACTTCTATGAACCTGTCTCCATGCAGGCTGTAATCCTTTAAAAGAGCTCCAGGTGGGGTAGATCAGGAGAAGGGAGGGCGCTAGGACAGGGACACCCAGGTGAGGTGACAGCAAGTGCTGCAGCAACCGAAGGGCAAGGTTTAATGGGCTTTCTCCAGTGCCCTCGAGTTGAGGAGATCTCAGGGTGGAGAACCAAATCCAAACAATGCTCTGCAGAGATACTCAGCCTCGTTTCACCATGTTTCTAAAGCACTCGCTCTGAGCTAATGAACAAGGCTAATTGGGCCAGGCAGAGCATCACACCAGTAGCCAGCTTCTTCAGCAGTTCCACAGATAAATACTGTCCCCTGACTTCACCAAGCTGAAAATCCAGCTACGGCTAAACTGTGCCTATCCCTCAGACACAAAAGGCATAGCACCAGACTGGGACCTTACCATAAAGGCAACTGGATGCAATACAGGATATACTAAAACATCCAAGCTGGCATTGTAAGCCTGAGTGACTGACTTGAGCCCTAAATGATAATTTCCTTCATCTTGCCTTGCATCTCAAAAAAAAAAAAAAAGTAAGCTCTGTCAAATGGCTATTTTCATGAAGCCTAAACCCCAGGATGCAATGCATTTCCATTGAAAGCCTAGAGAACAAGGCACAGAGAAGTCATACTGCGCAAGGAGAGCCCTGCATTAAGACTCTGCAGCTTCACATACAAAACCATCAGACCTCAGAGAGCAGAGTGATGGATGCAGCATGAGAAGCTGAAAGAAACAGCATAATTCTCCTGGTAGGTGCTTTGTGAACATTTGCTTGAGCTTTTGTCTCCCTTGGAAAACAAGCAGCAGAAACAGAGGCTCCACTGAAAAATAAAAGTCTGCAGCTGACCAGATTTATTCTTGGCCTAAACAGTGGCCTTAGGCAGCAATGGTTTCAGTCTGTATTCTGCACATGACTGCTTTTGATAGGGAATGGGAACATGAACGTGTGCCTCAGGTGAGGATGAAGCATTTAGACTATTTTCTGGTTGCTCAGAAGAATGTTGGTGGATGTGTCAGACTTTTTCAAGGTAAGAGCAAATGATACTATTATATACATTTTAAAACTAAGAGGCATAAACATTTGGTTTCTAGGCTACCTGTTCAGAAGAATCAGCATGTGTTTTACAGTTCAGCAAAAGAGACAAGACCTTCTAGGCTTACACTTAACAAGATCAAAGCAAAAGTTAAAAAGCCCACTGCACATCAGGCATGTTTGGCCATGTAGGAGAGAACCACAGAAAACTTCCCTGACATGCAGTCCAGGGCATCAATCTTGATTTGCCACAGGATAAGGGCAGGGGAAAATGAGAGAACATCCTTTGATACCATAACTAGTGTCTCAGCACTGTCCTACACTAGCTAATTCCAGAGATGGGAAATAAAACGTGAATAGAACTTTGGAGGATTTCACATCCATTTTGATATGTTATAAAGCCAGCTATATTTTCAAAGGGGAAAGTGATGTCTATTTTTTTTTTCCAAAGGCATCCCATTCCTGTGCCAGATAGTTAAGTTTTCACATAACCAGCATCATTCTCCATCATTACCTACACATCACTCAACCCTAACTAAACTGAGCAACAATATCTAGGAGAACATCTCATGCTCTTTCACTCTCCTGTCTTCCAGCAACTCTTCCCTTCTTTCCTCAAGGACTGCTTCTCATTATTTGGAAGACATTGCTCTCATGACTTCTCTCTACAGATGAGATTCAGATACCCACCTGACACCCCAGGAATGACCACATCATTTGTGTCCTGGGCCCTGATGAGAGCTGCACTATCACTTCACACCTCCACCTTCACTGCTCTCCTTTTAGGTAATGCTGCTATTTACATTTTGCAGTTAGACACACTCATGGTTTGTCTTGCCTTTATGCCAGGTGGGAAAACTTGTGGCAAAACTGGGAACTAAGCCCTCAGCTCCAGGTTAGTATTACTGGGATGTCCCTATTCATAAAAGAGGTTCCTGTGCCTACATTTACAAACTGATGCTTCTCTTGTTTAAGACTACCAGATTTGTTCATGCAGGCAGCTGATGGTTTTGGGTATGCAGGCACCATTTTCTTGTTGTTTTGTTCTCTGGTGATGCTCAGTGAGACCACAGAGACCCCCGTCATAGGGATTGAACACCTGGCAGAGCAGCGAGGAGGTCACTTTATGTCAGAGTTGAAGCACATTGAAGAAGGCAGTTGGTGGTAAACCAGCTTACAACTGCTGTATTTTGGGGAAAAACAGACATCATCCATTTCAAGAGTGAGCACCACTACCCCCTCGCTGCCTGATGTAGAAGCAAACCTCAATTATCTTGTTTATCCAGGCAGATCTGTTTGGACATTCACTTTTGAAATGGAAGAAATCTCTTCCAGTTTAGTGTATATAAAAAAAGAGAGAATAAAGGGTACTCAGTTTATGAAATTTGCTCAGATCTCAAGCAAAACACACAAGATTGTAGCTCCAAAGGGAAAACTGTTCTAACATGGCACAAATACATTAGATTAACCCTTACAAGTAGTTCTAAAGTGCAAAGTAACAGAGTCCAGGTTGCAGACTCTTTGCTTATATGCACCTCTGACAGCACATTAGAATAAGTGATTTTTAAAAATCTGTTTTATTATTAATTCATTTGGCTTATATCACTGAGAGAAAATCATCCCATCACAAAATCTGCCAAAAGGTTCAGTTATTATTAGCCTCTAAGATGCAAGCTAATTGCTTTCTGTGTTTTTCACCAAAACCAGCTGAGATCCTGAGGTTCACTAAAAGGATACTGCACATGCTCGGAAATTTGCCTGTCCTGAAGATTTTTAATTACATATTTGACATTAGTCTTCCCCTGTGTAAAGTCTAGGGCTGGCATCCTGCAGATACTACAGCAAGCCTGTAACTCTGCACATGTCAATAGTCTTGCTAAAGTTAGAGGGACTGTTCAGATGCATAAACTAACATGTGAACTAGCCAAACCTTTGCAAAATCAGAGCCAAACTGTATCACAGTGAACACTGTAGACCTTGTCACAATTGCCTGATATGAAGTACTTTTTTTTAAGGAAAAAGTTTAACAGAAGAAATTTTATGGAGAGATCACTGAGGTTCTCTTCTCTAAAAAATTATCAAAACAGATATCCAAAGACTGTAGTACTGCTTAATCCCTTTACTTTTATGTATCTCCTCCTTCCCTGAAGTTAGTTCAAGGATAAATGTAGTCCAAAATAGCCAAGTGACTTCTACACTCCAGTAACTCTCTGCTGCCATTGTGATTTTTTGAGACAACACCATCCTCATACAGTCCATTTTAAAACAGGTGCTCTATGATCCAGTTTATTCTGGAAGCAGGAGAAGGGAGAACAGGCTTGATGCTTGGTCAAGGGCTAAAGTTCAGCAAGTTGACTCAGCTCAGAGCATGGTCAAACAGGCACCAGAGCAGGCTTAAGTGAGAGGCACAGCTCTAGTTGGCACCTATTTTGCTTTTACCTCAAGGAAGACAAGTGTGAACAGATTAATCCTTATCAATTCCTTTTACTCCGCTAGTTTGTCTTTTACAAAGACTTGTTGATAAAGAGTTGATATTAGCTACATAAGCCAACACTACTAAAACAAAAAAGGGAACAATGGCTCACTCAGCTTTTCCAGAAAAAAAAAGCCCAGCACTCCTATTCTTAAGAGCATGATCCTTAGTCCAGTGAAATCCTGCAAGAAGCTGAGGACTCTGCCTTGTTCCTCATCCCATGGACCTGCACAGTCAGGCTACACATTTGCTTGCACAACATACTCTTGGGCTTGCCACTCATTTCTCTGTAAGTGGAAGCAATCAAACCTTATAAAATTAGCAGTATAGAGATCTCTTCCCATCTGTAACAGGACAAATCACTAGGATGCAAGTCTTAGCAATGCCACTCCCAGTTTCCAAGTTACTTATTCCAGCCACAGCAGTTCACCCAAACCTAAGGAGTACCTTTTGCTGGCTGGTTCAGAAGGTGGCCCCTCCTTCCACTTGGTACCTCGAGCCAAAGCAACGCTATAAAGGTACCAGTAGCAGAACAGTGTGCTTTGTTTTCCCATGGCACGGGCCATGACAAGCCTGAGCTTTCATCCAAGTTTTTATATAGAATCATGTAATGACCTGGGTTGGAAGGGACCTGAAAGATCATCTCGTTCCATCCCCCCCCCCACCAGGGGCATGGATGCCACCCACCAGCCTGGGTTGCTCAAAGCCCCATCCAGCCTGGCCTTGAATACTGCCAGGGTTGGGGCATCCACAGGTTGATATAACCAATATCAACCTCTAACGTTTCAAAGAGTTGGATGAGAAACTTGCAAGAATGTCTGAAATTAATAATTTCATTAGAGGTGAGCAAACATCGCTGCCAAGTGAGAAAGGTCCACATTTCAGTCTGATATATGATTTCACCTCCCTTTCTCTCCCCCCAAAAGCTTTCAAGCCAGTGTATTGCCATGCAAAGTTTTTGTTTTGACAAATACACAAGTTTTTTAAAAACAAAAATATGTGTTTTCTGACTACTTGACAGTACTGCTTATAAAACATTGCCATACATTTGCTTGAGCTACATGTGGGCCCAGAACTAAATATAGACTTCAGTTTTCAGAGTTGTCAGTGCCCACCACCTTACCCTCTCTTAAATGCGGAGGTGAACATACACTTTAGCATTGTGAGCCAGCTGATCTATGATGTATGTGTGTTTCATGTATGGGGTGTATATATAACAGAGTACTGAATAACTCTAGTGACTAGTTCAGGAGTCTAATCTTAGCCTGAGTCTGAGTTTTATGGGGCTGCCGAGAAAAAAAAAACAAACAAAAAATCCGCAACAAAAAACCAAACCAAAACCACCACTTACAAGCACAGGGAGAGACTATTAAAGGCAGAGGTCTCTCATATAAGCACAACATGTGATTGGATAATATTGTCTGGATTAGCAGCTTTATAACCTAGCCAAGCCCCAGGGCTACAATTATCTGGTTGCATTAAACTGAAATCACCTGCAAAACCTCGCAGTGAATGAGCCCTTGGAAGTGTCTAATCTGCTGGTTTGCACTTGCAAGCAAAAGCAAAACGCAGCAATCCTGAAGAGATGAACAAACATCACAGTGCTAAATTTTCCAACTAGTGGTTCTAATTTTGCTTCAAAAGGAAGGTCTTTCCCCTGCTTTTGGCTCTTCTTTCAGATACTCTCCAAATATAACATTATAATAAGCAAAGAACAAGAAGATAAGTCACAGTAATAGCTACTACCAATTTGCACCTTTATAAAACTTTTCATTCCACTAGTTTTGATGCAGAAACTCAGGAAGGTCTATTCTAAGGCTGTAGGAGGGACCAGATTAGACGCACACTCCTCTGATTCCTGTCAGCCCCATCTCTGCTGATAGTTTGAAGGTCCTCAAATCACACTGTGGTTTTGAAGAGAAACCTTCTAAAAATAGTTTACCTCTTTGTGCTTCCATCACTTCCTCCTAGTCCTTGATCAGGTGCCACAGGAACAGTTATTCCACGACCATTTATCCATCTAGTACCTGATGTTTTTGCCCCACAAAACCCCTACAGCCTTGCAGTCTATCAACCAACCAACCCACCCACAAATGAATGGTCAGTTTGAACTCTGACCAGCTCTCACTTCAGGCATTCAACTTCTGCCTGTCTGCAGTTCCCTCTGGTTATATAGATGGACATGATGAGCTCATACCATCAGCTGTTGTTTATTGAAGTTTACCAGGAGTTTTGCTAGGGAAAAACTATGAGTTGATGGATGGAATTATAACCAGGTTACACAGATAAGGAGGAAACCATAGATAAGAAACTCAAACTGTGTGATCCTGAAAGTTACCTAAAAGATTGAGGCCACTCTGCCCTAGAAATGGCAATCACCTGGGGAATGTAAGGAGAGTGCTATATTTTAGGAAAGCATATAGGCAGTGAGCTACCTCTCAGCCTTCTGAAAATCTATGAGCAAAAGACACTTCTTAAAAGAAAATTATGTAAAATCATCAATAAAGTCACATGGACAGACAACTACACTCATGTTGTAAGATGAGTATAGTTACCTACACTCGTGAAAGTGGTGTGGTTTTATTACATAGCGTAGAAGCTCTGCTAAAAAGCCAGTATAAATTCCATTATTACAAAGAAAATGACATTTGAAGGACTACTTAAGTACTACTGTGTGGGAATTAATGGTACTATTTTACTGGTGATCTCTGCAAATTTTCAACTCCTCCAGGCTGGAATATGCAAGTGGGAAAAAACTTCTAAATTAATTTCCAGGTAAAGTTTCAAGACAGTCTGAAAGATGTTCTTTAAAAATCTAACAATGAAATCTGAAATAGCTCTAACTGAACTAACTGATTTTGGATTTTCCCCATGTTGAAAGCTATTTTGTGATATAATGTTGGGGAGAAATGTTTAACGTGTCTATGACTGGTAAATGCTCCTATACACTTACGCTGGCAGCACTTTTTTTGTTGAAAATTAATTTCTTGCGTAAAAAGGATTAAAATAATTTCCCTTTAAAAGGAGGCTTCACTAGATTGCTGCTCTATCTACACTGCACCATCCAGTTGTGTATTTATGCCATGACTTGCAAAAGCTTTTCAAGGCACTACTAAATGTGCTTTGAACAGATGGGGAAAGGTAATACATGCCATTTTGTCAGCACAGACACACGCCGATTCTGACGCAAAAAGTGACATAGTAGTATATTGATTTCACATATATTTCCATATGCTTAAATAGCTTTCGCCTGTGTGATACCGAAGCATTTATTTTAAGATAACACCACCATTTAAACTTCATTTTTCCCATTTATCTCGTTATTATCAGAATCCGTATTTCATTCCAAATGTAGCCACTTGGGTACGCAGAAGGGGAAAAAAATATAGAAATCAATCAACCTCCCCATCAGCCAGTGTATTGACAAAATAGGTCATTCCTAAAGTGTACAAGGCTTCAAGAATGCAGGCCATCATAGCTGCCTAGATGATTTTCTAGCTACTTCAACCCATCTCACATCTTCAGTCTTTGGTGCGCTGAGACCTCCTTTCCTCAGGTCCACATATTCACAGACTCCAATTCTTTCTCCCCATAGGAACACAGCTATTTCCTTACATTGGCCATTTGCTACCTCAGCAAGGTAGAAAAAGGAAATCTGTCGTTTATTCTCTCCTGGAAGGTTCAATGCCTGCCCACAGAAGGGGATGTCTCAAGCAAATAACAGGTGCCCGTCCCCCGCAGGGAAGAGCCATGCTCCTGCTGCTGCAGCAAGTTCCATCAGAGCTATTTGTATGCATGCCCCCAACTTTACTAAAAACAATAGTGCTGTCCTCTGCCAGACACTTGTTTGATTTTATTTCTCTGTCACAGTTCAGCACTGCTCTTTCTCCTTTGCTCTCTCTGTATTTCTGACCTGAACTTTAGGAGGAAAATAACATATCTCATCTGGACTAGAAAGTAACAGTTCAGTTTAGGTCAGGCTTAGCTAGCAAAACCCTCGGCTCATTCTGTGAGCTCTTACTGCAGGTGGATACAGCTGTATCAGCAGCATTATCCTCTCTTTAAAACAAACAGAGATGGAAAATGGGGTAAGTAGTTCTAGCTAAGCTCACCTTAACCATTACTCCCCAGCCACCATCCTGAAGACAAAGGCAACAGAGACATTCACAGTATGGGTTCACAGTACAGCAAAAAACTCCACAGGTTGGGTAAACCTGGTTAATTCTATCACTCAATAAGGTTACTACTGGATACACAAAATTTAGCATTGGAGAGGCTTGTAACTTGGGAGCTGAGCTTTCCATTGAGAAACTGAGAATATTTTTAATAAAAGCAAAACAACTTATTTTTTCTCTCAGCTTGGGGACAGCTGAGCCATTTTGGCTGAAAAATTATTTTAATTTTTTTTTTTTAATGTCTGAGGCAAACACCCAAAACGGAAAATATCAGCCAAAGCTGAAATCATTTGGCAAAGATATGAACAGCTGAACAGAGAGCTTTAGAATGGAAAGCATCAAGCAATCTTCAACACAGACATAACTTCCCATACCTCCTACTGTCTCTTTCCCCACATTCCTGCAATGGTCAGGAGCAGTGGGCTCCCCACCAGCACCAGTTCCCAGCTTATGGGACAGGTTTCTCTCCCAAAGCTCCCTGCTATATGATGCCAATGAAGCTCATGACTAGGTAAATCAAAAAGGGATAACTATAAATGTATAGAAGTTAGCAGCAATACCATATCTGTGGCAATAAATAAAATCACAGGTTATGTGTTACAGGTTAGAATGAAAGAGTTTGTTAATCCAGTTTATTTTCAGACACAGATTTTGACATACTTTTGTCTAATGAAGAGTTTCAAGAATACTTCCTAACAGGGCAATTCCAAAGCTCCATAAAACGCTGAGGAGAGTAAGCCAACATCCATCTGCTAAAAAGCAGTGACGTGGTGCAAGACCCATTCTGGGATTTGTGAATTTTTCTTCGAACCACTTGACCTTTGATGCTGTTGAAAAGAGGCTGCTGAGCTACACAGACCCCAGACATGAATCAGCACAGCAAAGCCCTCAGCACAAACTATCCAGCAACAGCAGCCAAACACAAACCCCAGGACCAGGATTCAGCCTCCTGAGTCCCACCTTTATTTGCAACTCACATATAGCTATTGCAAGTTTTGGGTAAAGAATATGCTCCATTTTTACAGGTAATTGTTTTGCCTTGAGCAACCATAGCTTACAGTCACTGGAGGAAAAGATTTGCTTTGGTGAATTAAAATCACGGGGCTATTTCACTAGAAACACAAGGAAGCACAAAGCTAAAAAGATTAACAAGTAAATATTTTATCTTTTTTTTTTTTCTCTTTTTAACTTGGGGACATGAAAACTCGAAACTTTTATAAATACAAAGTAAGATTTGCACAAGCTGGCATGGCTGACTTTTGAACAGAGGAATATTTTGAGGTGCAAGCCAAATACTCTGTGTTAAGGTAAGAGGAAATAAAAAAAAAGTTGACCATAACCTGAGGCCTTGGCTCCCGCCAAGTGCCTGTTGTTATGAAAGCGAGGTGCTCCACACGATCTAATCATAGCACTAAACCTTGTTACAAGCCCTTTTACAGCTCCAATATCTGGGTTACATGGAAACACGCTGGAGAGCCTCCTTGTACTATGAAATAAATGTCATTCTGACTGGCATCCTCTCTTCCAGCGAGTAATTTCCCTCCGCTGATAAATCGATACAGCAAAAACAAATGAGAGTGCACAATGGGCACATTGAGGATTACATTTTTATTCATTTCAGAGCCCCTGCAGCAGAGTTTTTTAAAACACAATAGCAGAAAATGATGCACTTGAGCTGGGGGGCAGGCAGGGAGGAGAACTCACCTTGGAGAGGAAGAGAGAAGCAAAAGAGCAAGAAAGGAAGAAAAATAACCTCAGCATTTAGAATGCAAGTCTACATTTGCAAGACTCTGAAGTTCAGGGTGGTTTTGTATTCAGCAAGTACTTAGTTTGGCTTATTTCTAAGTTCTTGCTCTTTGTTACAGCAACAATACTTTGCCTTGTTTCCCCCCTTCCTTTCCTTTTTAAATTTTAATCATAACTATTCCATGTTTTGTTTCAAGAAGCTCTTACCCCTTCCAGCACAGCAGCTGTACTAACAGAAAGTGGACACTGCCCACATCTGTAGCGATTCACACCAAAATGGTTATGTCAGAAGACACATATTTGCTATAGTGGAGATGTAACTGTGGGAGAATGCACTAAACCAGTTGAACCTCAAGTTTTCAGCTCAAGGAACTGATCCAGCATCCAGTGGGGTCAGGAGAGACATTTTCAGTGACCTGTAGCAAGTTCTGACCCCGTCCACGAAGCAAGTGAGACCCAGCCTGGCTACCTTTAATTATACGCATTTTGGTCTTTCATAGTTACGAAGCAGAATTGAAAAGAGCAAAATTTCTTTTTTCCTCAGGGTATTCAGCTAAAGAGGCTGCAGCCACGGATTTACTGAGGTGCAAACCGAGAGCTGGGAGCCCAAGCTGCTGAGTGACTGCTTGGCCAGCCCAGACCTAAAGGGAAAGGGAAGGGCACAACAGGACACACACGGTACTGGTTAAGCTTCCAAGGCTTCCAGCGCTCACCCAGTGCCTCTGAAAGGCAAACACCACTGCATCTCTACAGGAGACCTGGAATCAAGACAGCCAAGGAAGGAGCTCAGGGCAAGATGCATAACCATGACTTGATCATGACCCATGCCACAGAGAGGACACAGTCCTATAGTCCTTGTCCCTGAAGAGGGACTTGAGCAAATGCAAGCAGGGCTTCCATTTCATCACTGTGTATCCACTAGGAACTGGACCCAAGTGAAAACATTGCATATGGACTCTCACATGACTGCTGGTTTGTGGCCACTTTCAATGGTCTTGGTTTGAACCAACAACCTCAAGGTGAGAGGCTGTTATATCTCATTACTAGTTCCCCACGCCTCATTAAATTTGCATTTATTTGGTTCTCAGTGGTTCCTACAATGACCAGCTAAAAAGTACATAGAAATGTGCTTTTTTTTTTTCCTTCCTTTTCACACTCTCCCCCCTCCTTTTTTTTTTTTTTTTTTAAAGCCAAAAGGCCGTAACACAACAGCAACATAATGCAAAGTGAAATCCTTTTACAACCCTGGGAAGGCCAAGATGTGTGCCCAATAAATGTAAGCAGACATGATATCCTTTATAATCACAGCAAGATGAAGATGTGAACTGAATAAATGCTTTAAAAACATCATAGATTCTATTAGATGCAAAAGATTGAAGCGTTAGGCACCTTTTAGCTCAACTTTCATTTAATTTACTGCTTGCTGTACTGTAGTCTAAAGGGAGTGAAAAAATCCTCTCTCTAATTTTTTTTTCCTTTTCATGAGCTGACCAAGGAGATGAAATCTGGGTACTTTAATTACCATTCAGAGCCAAAGGCCTGGCCTTTGATATGGAAATCCCACTTCAACTCCAGCTTGCTGCTGCCTTTCCCTGTCCCCTTCTCCTTCCAATCTCCCAACATGAATTTTAAGTAGTCTTGTCAACACCTGACCGTGAAAGCTAACAGAAGCCTGTGCCGCTAAGTTGGTGCTGTTGGTAATATTCTTAATATTTATTTTTTTTTAATTTTATTTTTCTTTAGGAGGGAGAGACTGAGGCTGGGGGTGGGGGGCAGGTTAGGATTGGACAAATCTAAGCATCCAGATCTCGGAGCTTTCTCCTTCCTTGTCCACACAGTGCCCGGCCTGTGGTCGCAGGCAGCAGCTCACATTAAAGGGTAAAAGAAAGAAGAAGCAGGCAGGGCAGGGATGGGGAGGGGGGGAACGGATGAAAGCTGTCATGTACAGTTACCCTGTTATTGTCATCTGCCTGCTGCATGACTCCCAGCTTTGCTATAATTATTAATTGCACTTGTCAACTGTCATTAATTCCTCTTTAGCATCCCTGTCTTGGAGTAATTAGACAGAACAGCCTCACTGCACTCATTGTTTTGAGAGGCCCCTGAAAGAGCCCAACGGGCTCTGTGAAGAGACAACCATCATTAATACAATAGAGCACCTCGGCATTAACCCTTTCAAAGGTGTACAAATCAGAAGCTGATGGCTTCTCCTGTCTTACAAGTTCCAGTAGCTGAATCCCCCATTTCCCTTTTCTTCATAAGTGCTCCCATCCGATGACTGGGGAGCAGCTGGAGGCTTCAGGTGCTTCAGCTAGGGGCACCCAAGATGAGATGCTGCAAGGAAGCCTCATTTTCTGAGGGTGGGGGCTCAGCACTCCCCAGCTGCCAGTCGAGACATTCTCTTGTGCCCAGCTCTTAAGAGGAAAGCATGAAACACCAGACTCCTTATAAAATTATTATCTTCACCTTTTACCTCTTTCATCTAAGTTTACAGAGGCTGACCAAAAACCAGCTGCAGGATGTCAGTATTCTTTGATGCTCTCTTCCCCACCCCCACCCTGAGGAAAGGGATGCAGAGCGCTTGTTCTGACTGTGGCTGCCAAGAACTCCATATGAAATCTCAAAGCTTGGCTTTGCTATCACTGCCCCCCTGCCATCCCCACACACCAAACACCCCACAACAATCTTCCCATGACCACATACGCACTCCCAAAGTTCTCAATTCCCAAACCCAGTCATCTCCACCGATGTTACACAGGCATAAGCCACGACTACGATCTGCCTCATGCTTGGCATTTACTTAGTGGCTGCAGAGATGACACATGGAAGGGAGTGGACACTCTCTTCCAGTGTTGCAATGCTAGAAAGCATAAAACCTCAGGTATGTGGGAAAGGTACAGCAAGAAGGCACAATTATGAAGCTTATGAGCAAGATACAAGGCAACTGAATGGGTTGATGCTGTATTGTATCACCAATATTGGGTACCAAACTACCCCTTCCATTGGAAATATCAAGCTGCTTGGGGAGGGGGTGAATTAAAACGAGGGTGGGAGAGAAGGAAAGAGAGTTCCGTCTTAACTTCAATTTACTTTGGTGCCTCTGACTATATAAATGCTAGTTTAAAATAAAAGAAATGAGGAGGAATTAGAGCAACCTGTTGCTGCAACGCAAAAAATATCTCTGCAGTTCTACTCAGAGTTTACTGCTTAGGTTTCCTGAACCCCCTTGCTTTACCTCTGCAGCTAATCCAAGGTCCTTATTAAAAAAAGGGAAACCAGCAAGGCAGTAGCCAGACTTCATTTTACGGATGCTTGGGGACACTCCAAGGAGCTCCTACTCCAGACAGACCTGCCTGGGGGCTAGAAAGACCGTGTTCCACAACTACACCCTCAGTCACACAGCTGGGAGTAGATACAGAACAGATATTTTTTTCCTCAAAATCCCAGGAAAGATTCCTATTCACGCAAGGCAAGCAGTTTTACAAACTTGGTCACACCAAGTAACACCTTCAGCAACAGTATTCCTTGAATTATTTAAGTAAAACTACATACCCCTGGTTTAAACCCAAAACCTAGACCACTGAAAATGAAGAGGAACTTTCTTCAGTCTGCTGGCTTAATGGCAACAAGAGACCTTTGTGAAAAGGTATTTTTTTTCCCCATTAAATTTTGCCTATCTTTTCAATGCTTACCCAACTGAGATGAAAGCCACAAATTAATGAAGCAAATATACTTTAAAACAGGGTTTCAAAGTCATAAAGTGTTAAAGAACTTGATTCAGAGCTTCACCTTCTTTGGATCTGGCTTAGTAGCTTGTGACTTACTGAAATAACAGAGAGCTTTGTATAAAGCCATGTGGAATGTATTTATAGTACATATAGAACCAGAAAAATCTTTCATAAGCATATGCATCAGATTTTTGGCACTGTGCACCCTGAATCAAAATAAGAATTTGGCCATAGATCTCATCAGCAAACACTTACTCGCTTTTCTCTATTGTGGCTACAGTCAACCACTGTAAAAATTAGAGTCATTTTTTCAAAACAGGGCCCAGTTCAGCTGCATGTTAAGTACCATCACTGATTACATTCCTTCTGCATTTTTTAAAGATGGATTTCCGTGTCCCACAAAAGTGGCTCTGTCTTGTATAACAACTCAGTTGACAGCCAAATCTGATTGTTACCTTATTAGTGAGAACCTCTGCTAAATCACCTTTAAATTGCACACAAGGCCAAACTTCCCCAAAGGTCAGAATTAATACAGTATATACGCATATTTTTACGAATTTCTGAGTGGCCAGTGATACTAATGCCTCTGTAAATAAAACAATTCTATTTTACTTTGCTAATGCCAGATGTTTATTTCACCTTCTTACATGAGTATGCTCTTGGGACAGATGTAAACCAATCCTGATTGCTGGCAAGGAGGCACCCTAGGATAAAGCTGGCTGAACTCACTGATGATTTCAGGTCTTCAGTGTGATCTGCTGAGACATTTCTGGGATTCAGCCAGAATTACGACATTAGCTCCGGTTAATTCAAGAAGGTGAAAAGCAATAGGTGGTTATCAGTCATTTCAGTGTGAGTTCACGTGCTTTCTGTAGTGAGTTTCTGTCACCAGTGTGTTCTGATGCACATTTGGGAAGTTTTGCCAATTTAAAAGTGCAATTCAGCAAGCAGCTCTCTATCAAAACGATTCAGCTGCAAATCCATGCATTCCTCTAATGCACAGTGCCTGACCCCTGTACACTGGATATTCCCAAATCATCCTCAGCCCACGTTTTCTCCTCCTTCCCCTTTAGAGATCACGCTAGCTAAAAAGGCAATTAACAAGAGCGAAGCATATACCACATGTGCACAACCTTAAAAACACACCAACATCATTACAGATAATAAATTCTGTTCTGCAGTCTCTCCAATGAAGAGTTTTCAAGTGATGATTAACCAACAAGCCAAGTGTTCAGCTGCAATCTCAGCCCATTTTGAACAGATTCTGCCCAAGGCACACTAAAGCAGAAGATTAACCCCCCCCCCCCCAAATGGATTGAAAACCCAGTTAAATTACCATCTTCCAAATCATTATGGCAATAAGTAATATCTACACATACACAATATATACACACATATATAGAAAGGAAAAAAAAAAACCCTCAGACAATCCTTCTCCAGAGGATTACTTCAACATTTTGACTTCAGAGAGATTGAAACTGATTCTCCTAAGCAAGCAGCTTTAACCTAAATCAGAACTCACCTCTCTACCAATCAGAAAGAAGCTTTTTCAGAAACTTATACTTCCTAATAGTTATATGGGCCTTAATCCTCTTGGAAACAGTTTTAGGTCATTATTCCAGGAGTTATTAGGTTGGAAAACAGCTTCTAGGCAAATGATGCTATTCACAAACCTTTTACACCAGAAATAATGGTTGGATTATTTCTGCCTCAAAAGTAGTCTTGAGGTCTGATTTCTGATTTTCTTTATATCTGATGCTCCTGAGGAAAAAAAAACCAACACAGCTACTTGCTCTTAAATACTAATAATAATGATGGACATTTTAATTATGAAAAAGTAATTTTATAAGGATTATAGTGGCAGCAATGAGAGCAAGTTTGGATTTTAAGTGGAAGCAAAAAATAATGGTTTATCGATGGACTTCCAGTGCTCTTGTATGTTTTCAAGAGCACCTGCAAGATTTGGTGTTTCCCCAAAATTCCAGTTTCTAAGGGCTTTCACAGATCTTCATTTTTAGCTTAATATCTTCTAAAGTATTATTTCTTTTTTTTTCGACATCCATTGGTGTCTCACAACAGTAGAGGAAAATAAAGAAGTGTACTGAAGTGTGCTCCTTGTGCAGCAGTTGAGGGAAGGGTGACCAGACATCCCTCAGTATGGGAGTACCCCCATTTCCAGGATTTCTGAGAGCACCTGCCATTTCCACCAAAACTTATGCTTCGCCTTCAGCTGCCAGTGCTCTGCAGAGCAGGCTGACCACAGACTCATCAGGCAGCTGAGATAACAGAACCAGCACCAGGTCATCAAAATACTCCTGTATTTGAAAACACAGAATTATGTATTCCCTTTTTTTATTTTTTCTACCCTTCAACACAGGGATTATATGGGAAATGAGGAATTTAGTACCTCCAACCCCAGACAGTTTCCTTCTTGTTTTTCAAAAAAAAAAAAATGACCATTATGTAACAAATGAATTTTCAGCAAGAAGAGACAGATATTTAAAAACATCATTAATGACAGAAGCCAGCCCTTTCCTCTTATTACATTTCTCTCAACACTTATACATACAACAACAAGATGACAACCCATCACAGAGGTAGATCAAGCTGGCTTAGCAGTCCTGCCACCAGTCACCACCACTGTGCAGGTCTAGATCTCTAAAATGCATCTAATGGAGACCATGGAGTTGGTGCACATCCAAAGTAGCCTCAGGAACTGGGATCCCACAGCACTGTGAGCACTCCCACAAGCCCTTCCCTCCTCTCTCTGTTGTTCAGTATTGGTGAAGTCTACACAGACACCCTAAGAGTCCAGCCCAAAGGCTGTTTTATCTCCAAAAGGCTCTCCTGAACAGTTGACTGCTTCTCCAATTCATAGTGAAAGTCAAATGTAGGAAAAAAAAAAAAACCCACACCAAAACAACCAAAATCCCCCAAACACATAGTGACAAGTTCATATAAATTAATCTGTGCTACATTGCAAACTTGGCTTCCTTCAAGCAGATCAAATACTAAAATTTCAATGGCAATTTTTGCCTGAATAAGAACTTCAGGAACTTCCCCCATTACTTTTACATATAGCTGTTTATGCACATGAAGTACCCATAATCTTCCTTTTCTCAAAGAAAATAACAGAGCTAATAGAAGCCTGCTTGTTGTACATGAGTTATTGTAAATTTTCACCTATTAGTTCTTACCTAGAAGATGGCAATTCTATTCCTTGCAGAAAGGCATCACAGTTGGAGATAAAACTTTAGCAGCACAAACACAGCAGTAGCATCACTGGCTAAATGGTTCACTGAGGAAGTGATACCACAGAATCTGGTGGCCAAAGGATTCTGTGGTATCGCTTTCTGAAGTATATTAAAAATGTATTAATTTGCCTACGTGACAACTTCATCAGCATTGCTTGGGAAAAATCCCAAAACCTACAGGAAAGGCCTTCTGAGGTAATAGAAAACTAAAAAGACATAACATAATTAAAAAGAAGAAAAGAAAAAGAATTGTTGCATTTGTTCTCCTTAGTTATATTAAGAATAAAAAACGAAACTAATGTAATAATGTATCCCAGCAGTTCAAATCTTCTAATTTATGTAGAATGGATTATTACTTAGACAATCTGACCCTGGGCAAAACTTCCTCAGTTGAGAAGATTTACAATCTAATTATGCAGGAAGTTCTGCTGAGACAGTTTGGGTGCAATGGTCTTCTATTACATTAGCTTAGCTAAAATTGCTGCTTCTTCGCTTGCTTGGTGTTCCAAGTACTCATATGAAAACAGAAAATCCTTCATTCGCATCCTTTATTTCCCTTTAGTTTTTCTCACCATTACTGTGTGCAGAAGCACTCGTTCTCAACTGCAAATAGCAGCAAGGGGCTGAGGTTGGTAATAGCAAACCGCAAGTTGCCTTTCAGGCTTTTGATTTGGCCCCTGTTTAGTGAACTGACTTTAAAAAGGACCATCAAAGTGCTTTTCATAATTTTTACAATGATAGTTGCTGGGTTATTGCTCCCCTCCCTTATTGCAAGTGCCCCTGAAAAAAAAGCCTGGAGCTGAAATCTGTTCCTGTATACTTTCTTTTTCATCCTGCACGCACAAATCTAGTTTATTTTTGTAGGGTGGCTCAGAGATGTTTTGCTGCTGTCTCAGACACCTGAATATTTTTAGTAATCTACTTCATTACATTAAAAAAAAAAATATCCCTCAACACATACAAAAATAGCGAGGGCTTTATAAGTCTGTAGAGGAAACGATGGAAAACTTGAGTCTAACATAATTCAAAGTATCTTTTTTTTTCCCTAGATATATTACAGTGTATCAATACAGCTGAATATACAGACCTCCTATATTAACATAGATGGAGAAATCAGTGCCTTTTTTTCTTTACAGTAAGTGTTTTGATTTCAAAGGGTCAGTGGATCATGTCAAGGCCCTCGGTCTTGATAATTACCATGTGTAGTAATGCACATTTTTATCTACAGGTGGCAGACCTTTTAAAATCATCTTCAAATTCATTAGACATTTTCGTTGATACCACCACCCACATTAAAAAGTAAGAATCTGCAGCATAAACTTCTAATTAATGCTGTTCAATTTACAGGACAGATTTGTCAACAAAGTGGCTCAATTCTCAAAGGCTACTGACCCCTCTCAGAATGAAAGCCTTAAAAAAATAATATTTTAAAAAAATAAAGCAGTTGCTCAGTACATGGTAAGCTTTTATTATTTAAAAATCATCCAGCAACTCAGCAAAGGATTTCTTTTTTTTTTTTTTCTCTAAAACAGAAGTTTCACTTCCTTGATTATTAAGCCCTGCTTGGTATATTAGTGATTTCTTCTTTGATAAGCTTATTCAGAAGAGGAAAAGATGAGAATGTCACAACTGACACTGGCATTTAGATAGAGGAAAGTGAATCATAAAACTTACTTGTATCTGAATCAATCATGTTAAAATACCCTGACTTAGACTGTCATCTCGTATGCGTGTCTAAGGCCTCACTACGAAGCAGAAAGGCATTGATTTACACCAGAATATTATCAATAAATTACATAATCCTGCATTCAAATTTCATTAGATAATTCCCCAAAACAACAGTGGAATACCACTCTGCATGTGGACAAAGTCATACTGAAATCAGGAACGCTGTCTCAGGGTTTCATCTCAGCAGTTTCATCAACTGCTCTGGCTTTCTATTGCCTTCCACACTTTTTTCTCATTTCCACCCATGAAAACCAGACCTGTCACTGTGGCTGCACTCCTTGCAGAGGCACAGGAAACATAAATATGATGGTAACCAGGTCAAGCTGGGTGACACCTAACCCTAGGACAAACTCATCACACTCAGTAGTGACACACTCAACTCTAGTTCCTAAAGTTCACAATAACAAGATAAAAACAACGCTACCAAAAGGAGTTTCTTGTCTTTGAAACCTTAATTCTACAAACATTTATTATTCATGGCAGTCAGGTTAAGCATAAAAACTACAGGATCAAGAAGACATCACATCTGTGCGATTGCCTGTGTCTGAGTCTCCTGTCAGGCCAACAACATTTAACCAGGTTATTCCCTATCTACTCTCCCTAACTGCAAGAAATGTAATTTTAAAATATTTTTAAAAATTTAGTACCTTGGATATACATACTTACACATCAACGCTACTAAAATATTGCACATATATTCACAAGTTTACAGTAATTAAGGGAATATTCTTGATCTTGCCAGTAACTTTTAAAGGGAAAAAGAAAACCAAAACAAAAACCCCCCAAAAGAAAACAACATCCCAGCCTCAAAAAAATCTTTTAAATTTACCTTATTTGGTGTTTTGAATAGATTGAAATAGAACTGCAAGGCAGTTTGAATGAGTAACAGGAAGTATAGACAAAACATTTAGACTGGGAATACACACTCTGGAGAACACTTATTTACTTGCTGGTACACCCACTCCTCCCCCTCCTCCCAGTCCAAAAGAGTGGGTGAGAAAAACTGTGTACACTAATGTCTTTTGTGGTAACCTAGTAACCTTCTCCTTTTTCTCTATAAGCTCTTCCTTCATACCACACTCTTCCATATTGCCACGCTCCAGAGTAATTGCAGTATGTCTTTATATGGCTTTGTTTTCCTACCCAATGCAGAGGAGTTGGGGTTATTTTCAGTCTTCGAAAGCTTGTAAACAGGATCAAACAGGAACCCGGTCATCAGCAAGAGGAAGGCTAGAAAAATAAAAGCAAAATGCATATCAACGATTTTATTTTAAAAAAGAAAATAATCCAAAACATGAAACAAAAGCCTGGGCTCTGCTAGACATCCCCCTCCCCGTTCCTTTTCATTTAGTTCATGAACTCTTTTTTGCAGAACAGAGGCTGGTGTAAATTAATGTGTGACCCAAAATATATCACATGGAAAAGCTGCCATAGAAATATGTAATAGCAAAAAAAAAAAAAAAAAAAAAGTAGACATTACTAGAACTAAAGTGGCACCTCTTATCACGGTAAATCAATACAGAGATTGAACCAGGAGGAAGATGTGACTACATATTCCTGTTGCTCTTGAGTGTTTAAACAGCTCACCTACACTCACTGTTTTTAGATCCCCAACCAAACATGCTCGCATGGTCAGTGGTGCGAGGACAGCCCCGGGACTGAGAGGTCCTCTGCATTTGCCTCTGCTCCCAGCTGACACCTTGTGAGTAGGAGGGTTACTCACACATTTACTCTGTGAGTAAGATACTGCCTCTAGGGTCTTGAGCTGCACTTCAGCTTCCTGCACGGGTGACAGTGTGGCACCTCCCCCAGGTATGACTGAGCCCAGAACTCAGAGCCCAGAACTACAATGTCTCACATCACTCAGCACGACTTCCCAAACCCCACCTGGTCCTCTGCAGTTCGGGAGTGTGAGGCACCCCAGATCTCTCGGGCACCTGTCGCAGTCGTGGCTACCGCTGTGTTACCCCAAGCCTTCAGCAGAGAAGGGAAAAGCATTTTTGTGGCACAAATGTACGAGTGTGGGAGGCCGGAGGTGGGAGCTGGGACCCCCCTGCATCCACTGCTGCGTGGAACAGCACAGCTGGGCTGTCCAACCCAGGTGGCCCTGCCTAGCCATAGGATTCCCCTTACTAGCTTTGTGCCTCAGTCTACCTGGTTGCAAAAGTAGCAAAGCAAGTCTTCTGTGGCCCAAAGCGCACAGCAAAGCAGTGATTTGAAAACAAAAAAAAATCTCTGGTACTACTGTTATTTTGCTGGATCACATGAGCACGGCTGCAGACGCAAGTCTGAGACCATACTTGTGACGTGACACATCAAGTTCACAGAAGCCAAAGTTCATCTCATGTGTGGCCATCCTTTCAGTCAGGTTTTGCATCCCTAAGTTTTGCTGCAGTCTATTAATATCAACCTAGTCTAACCAAAACAAATAATTTGTAGTATGAAATATATGTATGAATAAAATAAAGAGGAATTTCTTTTATTTTTAAACTCCAAAACACAGAGACACACACACATAACCCAATTCTGAAATCAGCAACCTCGATATATAAAACCAGACGCTTTTTCCTACTGGTTTAACTTGATGGAATTACTTTGCCAGCCCTACAGCTCAGAGAGCTCCATGAAAAGCAGCAGCACATAAGACACTAACAAGAGCAGGCTGGCGCACGAGGTTTCAAAAGACAACCATCCCTGGTTCATACTGAGCTCTGCATGCAGGCAAACTTTCTGAAGACACACCTCAATGTCCTATATTAAGCAATTAGACAAACAAACAGAAATGTGTTCTCTATATTTTGTATAGAAATTTCCTCAATCATGAATTTCTGCCCTTAGAAAAATTAATATCTCTATGGGCTTTTCAAATAAATCTGTTGAAGAAGGGAGGGAAAAAGTCAGTCTTCAGTAATGATAATCAAAATTTCCCCTTACAAAGACAAGTCCTGCAGATCTTGACCTATCAGACTACCCAGTTCCCAGCATCACAAAGAACCAAAAAAAAAAAAAATCAATTGCTTAACTCATATTATTTGGTTATCACATTATGCATTCATCAGCTGAACAGCATAATATAGAATTTGTCCTTTATCTTCCCTCCCTAACCTGCACAGTATTAATACAGCAGACATGCACCAGGAGCTGAGAAAAGCACAAGCCCCACTCAAGTCACTCCTACTTAGGGTGAGATCCCAGGACAATGGTGGCAGCTCACAGGACACCCAGACCTGTGACATTTGTTTACAGAATAGTCCCCGTTATGTTTCTGTCTTTCCCAACAACCATTTCGCTCATTCTTGTGTTTTCTGCTACTAACTTTCATCAGCGATACTTGCTTGCCCTTGTCTTGTCTTTGACCTATCTTCTCCCTTAACCAACTCCTCTTTGCAAAATTTGTTTTCCATGAAACTTGATATTTCTATGGTTTTGAAGCTTTGCTTTTTATTACTCTGTACTTAATTATCTTTCACAGCCAGGCCTAGGCAGGCACAGATATGACAAAAATACGTAGTAATAACAACAGTAGTAATAATTTTAATAATAACCTGAGTTAGAATCTCAGCTGGATTCAGGTTAGTTTACAACACTGACCCTCAGTTTATTCCCATACAACAGACTTAAGCATTTTCTAATTGTTAATTTTATCTACATAAAACTATCTAGCTAGTGTCAAGCACACTTCAAAAGGGCTGTTTTATGACTATCAGAAAAGGAAAAGCAAAAGTGAGGCTAAAAACTGGCTACAAGCTTTGACATGTAGAAGAAGATTTATTTTTTTCAGGAGCAGAGCTGGAGATAATCTGTATGGAAAAAGACCCTTTGAAAAAAAAGCAGATCTACACAAAGCTTAATCATTTAGTTGAAGTAAAAATAAAAATGCATTTCTAAAGGTAAAATACCACCTAATTCAACTGTTCATTAACAAGTCAGTGAAGCAATCCTCAAACATTAATAGAGACTTCTGAAATTGTGGTTCTTGGCTACAGTTTCGAGTGGAGTGACAGAACTAGTAAAAAAAGGGTCCTGTTGCCATGTGAAGAAACCTAGATCCTACTCTGCAGTTAAATTCACTTCCATATTAACTGTAGTTTCCATAGGATGTACCTAGGAAAATGTATACTTTTAAGCTATTTCTTTGACTTTCTCTCTATTTCCATAACACGATCTACAATGTTTTTGTTTCTACAGCAACATGGTTGGGGATCATTATTTGGGAGGACTGCAAGGGCACGATTCCAGAAACAGGCAAGAGCTCTATGCACAGGAATTAAATGCATGGAAAAGCACAATTAGGAAACTGAACCAACCCTTTCCAAAAACACCTAATAACAGAGAAAATTTTAGGTATGAAATATTGAACTGTAGCACACATCCTTACAAAGACTTTTACAACATTATTATAGAAAGTAATACATCATATACTGTATAATATCTCCCATGGTAAGTATTATGTATTGTAAGATATTTCAGTAAAGTGATTTTTTTTTTAATGTTGCCCAAATTTTAATAGTGGTGAAATCAGATCAACAGCCTTGAGAAGACTGAAGTCCTGCCTCTGACCACAACCTCCACACCATCATATCCAGACAGTCCTCCCTCAAAAAGCTTCCACTGATGCAATCTGCAAGTTCCATTGTCCTGTCAACCCTTTGCCTCTTTGCTGAGGCCACCAGGAAGATGTCACTCAGTGACAAACAGCTTGTGATACATTTTTAGGAAGCAAACAGAGCAAAGTCCCAAAATTACTCTGATCAGCCCCTCCTCAGCACAAAAATACCATCAGGACTTTCTGAAGGCACAAGGCAGAAGGGTTGGCAAAGGCCAACCTCCATCTTCTGAGGGTGGGCAGTCCCACGGTGTGCAGGGTGGGACCTCATCTCACCTAGCCAGGCTGGGTGGGTACATAAAACTATCTCAGTCTAACAGTCTTTGCTAAGTAAAATACTGCCATCACAATCATCTGCTGGATATTCCCCAGGGATTAAAAAACCCCCAAAATAATCAAACGCCCAGTTCACCACACAGTGGGCACAGAAAATGCAACCATTTACAGTCACTGTGACTCACAGCTCTCCACATTTCACCTGTGGGGTGGTTGAAGCTGCTTCCAGCCATGCACAGTGCAGTGCACTCTGGAGAGCATGATGAGAGAAACAGGGAAACATGAGGTTTTGTGCATACACTTTCATTTTCACAAGAACTTCTTGAGGCTTTTGGCTGCCAGTTTTTAATTCTTTAAGTCTTCAATCTACCCATTAAGGTTGAGGTGAATTAGTGGAGTGGTATAAAGAAAACTGTGTTGCTGCATCTTCTGCAGATGAGGTCTTCAGTGCCTTGGGGTATAACCTAGCAAATTCTTATCCACTCTTAAACAACTGAATGTATATAAGAAAAAAGCGTAACTGTTTTCAAAAACCTGTTATCTTCAGAAAGGACTCTACCTCCTTCTTTCAGACTATGACTTTTCATTTCAAAGCCAAAATCCAATCCATGTCATGGCCCTTCAGAACACTGCTGTTGACGGCATGCACTAGGAAGAATCACAGGCTGGCTCTGCATGTTTTTCCCACTCCAAAGCAATCAAAACTAGTCTAAACAGAGTGGGCTTGGGGGTTGGTTTGGGGTTGTTTGGGAGTTTTTTGCTGTTGTTGAGTTGTTTTTAAAGTCATTTTCCTGTTAGAGAAATACCAGCTGGCTTGTGCATGATTACCTCCTCAGTATCTACCTGTTCATATGGTTGAGCTGTAAGAGAAAAGTCGGGAGGGGTAGCGGGTTTTGTTGAGTATTTTTTTCTTTTCTCTTTCTCTCTCTTTTTTTTTTAATCTATTTGCCAACCAGAGTCATTTATCCCCTATTAGATAAAGTATAATAGACTATACCGAAAGGGTCACTGGCCTTCCATTTAATGATATTGCCGGCACCAATCTACATTTTCCCGACAGTGTCCCTCAACACAGAATAAATGGCTGATCTCTTCACAATAACAGCTGATTTCTCTTTATTAAGCTAAAAAGGTCACCATTTTCTACGGCTGGGCCGCCCTGCACTATTGATAATTTTATGCATAAACAAATGGCAAATTTGTGCCACATAAATATGCATTAGCAATTACTTTTTCCTCGGGCAACGCTCGCCGCATGCAAATGTGTCCCTCACAGGGCCTGGTGGCTTTTGTTTTAGCTCTTGAACAGCTAAACAAAAGAGCACAATAAACAGTTTAAAAATTGCCAATCAATAGGAAATGCAAATGCAAAGGTAAATGGCAGGAAACTTGCCCAAACAAATAAAACTAAATCAAAAAAAAGCAAAACAAAAATCAGGCAAGGAAATAAATAAATGGAAAGGGCTAGCTCTTTTCTCCCCACACTCTTATCTGCAACTGTTTTATTTCTTCTCTTTTTGGTTTTTTTTTGGTAGAGAGATGAGTACAGTGGTCTTTGCACGGCAGCAGTAGAGATGGTACTAATGTGGACCCCCAGATGGAAGCAGCCAGAATGTACACATGGGTTGAGTATGTGTCAAGGAGGACCCACATGGATGTCCAAAGAAGGATGTCTGAGGAAATTTATAGTGGACCCTTGGCTTAACTTTCTCTTTTTGCACATTTCCATTAAAGATTTTTTTAAATAAATGCTATGTTTAAAGGAATCGCTGAAAAAAAGCTTCAGCATTTTCTATAAACACTGATTTAGGATTTTATTACTGGAAGTGCCCAGAAAATACCAACTTATCTGTGACTACATACAGATGTCTGTAGTAACAGCCTAATGAATGTTGTCACTTGAGAAAGTTGAACTACATATAATTTCCTTTACCCCAAGGACAGAAAAAGCTTGATTTTCCCTTGTCTTATCCTTGGACTACTCAATTCCGACAGCAAGTCAAAGTTGTATATAAGGCGCAGGATAATGGAAAAATCAGACCCAGACACTTAATTGGTATGACCACGGAAACCAAAACGGACAATTTTAGGAGAACTGATGATTGCCTTGAATCTTCCCCTTCAAAAGAGGAGCTGCAGTGCCACAGAGAACCGAGCGTGACACATACCGTGATTATTACTGTTTGTAGGCAGACGATTACATGTGGGCAAAGAATACAGTTCAGTAATGCAGTAACAACACATCGTGCACAAACATATGCTCAGGCCAGCTGTAGGACCCAGCCAAGAAACCTGCTTTCTTTATACCTAACTTTCTGAGGCAGCAACTCCCTTTTCATGACCAAGATGGGGAAATGGAAGGGCATGAAGTACAGCCAGCGGAGTAAGTTGCACCTCAATCTACAAATGTTTATGAGGAAGCCAAACTTAAAACATGTAGGCTTACTTCCTGCTCTTAAACAACAATCAAAAAAAACAACAAACAAACAAAAACTCCCACCACCAAAAAAAAACCTAAAATAAAGAAACAAACAAAACAAACAAACAAAAACCCAAAAAACCTCAACAACACCCCCCCCCAAACAAAAATAACAGAAAACCAAACCTAAAATATAATTTAGTTCAACAGAAATTGAAGAGACTAATCATGTGCTTCAAGTGTTTCCCACATAGGGGACATCATACAGCAGGTAACCCACATACACAAATTTGTATGATGTTACTGTCCAAGGTTTTTATTTTTAGCAAATGGGAATGTTCCTGTCAGTGTAAGCATTTTAAGCAGCGATCCTACGTTTTTCCCACCCAATCAGCTGTCACGGAATGACAATTTCACAGAATTCATTTCCATGAATTACACTAAAAATCAACAAGCTGATAAATATAATTTTTTGCCAATTAGTTCAGTTAATTTCTTGCCTTTCAGTTTTACCGAGTTTGACTAGGATGGTTTTGTAAAAGCTCTTTACACTAGGACTTTTGATCCTGATAGAACGTGATAGAAGTGTTAACAGCTTTAGTGGCAGTGGTAATTGTTTTTAACCATTCTCATCCTAAGAGCACTCTTACACATGGTCCAGTACAGGAGAAGCTACTTCAAGTACAGGACAAGATATGCCCTCAAAAAGCAAGAGTCCTCATTTTAGGCTTTTAGCCAAGAGCAATCCCACACAAGTAACACATTTCAGCCACAAATCCACAACTTGCAATTTCTCTAAACGGTGATAAGATGATCAATTCAACATAGTACATATGTGAGATATATAGAACTCCCCCCTTGCCATCAACCTTTCTCCTCTGCTCTACTTTTTCTGTTATTACACAGGGGAAAAAAGAAATACTGATAGCATCATCTCATTCGGGTAAGTCAAGGCACACACACCTAACAACTGCACACCTATAAAATGGAGCATCCCCAGCTAAGACACTGCCTTCTGCAACTGGCCTTGGAGCTGCTGGGCAGCTGCTACCGAAATGTGCCCCTGCAGTCAAGGGGTACCCACTTGGCAGCAAACACACCGCAAATCCCAAAGACTTCAGAAATTATATACTGCAGAAATTTGCATACCATTTTGTTAAGTTGACTGTGATTGAAAGACCCATGATTATATACGCAAAGTTCTCCTAAGGTCGACAACAGAGTAAAAAAAGGCATGAGCAGGTATGCTAAAGCAAGATCAAATAAATTGTTTAAATGTCACTGCAAAGGTAGTTCTCACGAATGTCTCTGTGGCCAGTCTACTGCCATTTAACATAGTTAGAAAGTCTGTAATAGGAAGAAAATTATTACTACATAAAATATTCCTGCAAAGAGAGACTGCTGCAGAATTGAAATGAAAAGATGTAGCTCAATCTGTTAATGCCCATCCCACATGTGTGAATGTGATGAACAGTGGAGAATGAAATGACTGTTAAATCTCTGTTAACAAGGGTATTTTAAATAGTATACATGGGTCTTTCTGTATTGGTACCATGTCTTAACAAAATTTGATAGGGTTATTCATGTTAATCCCCAAAACTAGCACTAGCACTATCAAAACAAAACCTCCAAAGAAGATACCAAGAGATGGCCATTTTCTACAACAGTGGGTGGAGTTGTTTTTGTGAGAAGGATGCATCTTGAGAGAGTGAGATAGGAATAGAGAAGAAACTATTTTTGTCAAATTCAAGCTCGCTCTCTCTTTCCCAATGAGCTTGGTTTCTGCTCTTCTTTTCTAGCCCTGATTTTCAATGAAAGTTATCATTGCTAATGGTTGAAAGAATTTTTTTTTATTTAAAAAAAAGAGAGCAATGAGCACTTGCTGAACTGCAATCTTCATAGAAACACGCTTTTAATATCAGAGATTTTATTTTTTCTTTCTGCTTTGTTTACAGCTTTCCTGGAAGGCTTTAGAGCTAAAACCTTTTGATATAAGTATCTGATTTCTTATATGAATCCAAATGCAAGAGCAAGTTTCTTTAATAACTTTAATACGGAATAGAGCTGTCATTGATAGTGTCTAAATACTTGATGTGCATATTTTTATATGCTATACACTTGGAAAAAAAGATAGTTAGATGACAATACAGATGCTGACACATCTGTATGACAGACTTTTAGAATTAGTCATATGCCAATTCTTTCCTTGACGCCATCGATAACGTGTTATTAGATCACTGAGTGTGTATGTTCATATGTGTAAAGGATATCCAAAACTGAATAATTTGAAGCATTACAGATTAATCCTACCTCCTCTCCCCACCCAGACTAACTATTAGCACTTCAAGTTGTGTTCTACTAATACAGCTACACCCCTCCTCTTTGATTCTCCATTCTTCTCCCTTCACTTGACTGCTTTCAGTTGTTTTGAACTGAGAAACATCAAAAACTGTCAGCAAGAATTTAGAATGAATTACTATCAGAAAATTAGTGGGGTTTTTAATTAAAGAAAATACAATGTTTTTGTTCTCCCCATCTCCTTCTTCCTCTCCTGTCCCCACCCCAAGAATAACCAAAACATGCCTCTGCAATCAATCTAGCAGCTGAAAAGCAAGCTGGATTTCTTCTCTTTCCTTCATTTTCACTACCAGTAATAGCTCCATGATTAAGACTCAGCTGACAGTTCTCATGCCACAGAAGTTGAAAAAAATCCAGCTCACTCCTCCAGTAGCTGATTTGGTCCCGGAGTATGGAGGGGGACTCGGGGAGATAAACATATCTGGTCGGAAGACATCCACAGTACGGCAATGCTCCCTGCTCAAAGCTACCAAAGCACCCATCCCAGGCAACTACAGACTCCCAGCAGATAACAGATTTAAGTATTCCACTGAAAATAGTAAGAAAAAATTCTGAAGGTTTCCATATGAACCCGGCAGAATTGACCAAATGTATCCATCTGTTCGCTTTCATATAAGCAATATGTACGCTGCCAGTATTGGACCTCTTCTAGGGCAGGGCCCTGGGACTTCAATTACATCTGCCACTTCCCCAGTTTACAGCAGCCTCATCAGCAAAGCATGAATTTATTATTTTTTTTAAAGCCTCAAAATAGCATCCTGAGGAAACACACAAGAAAATGACTATTTCTACATTTCTTCCCTTTTCTACCTGATGACTTTGCCTCCGTACCTAATATTAATATCAAATGTGATGTTCTGAGCTGAGAAACATGGAAGCACTTCAAGAAAGCCTTTTAGTGTCTCATTTCCATCTCCTCAGCTCAGAAGGGACTATTTCATAAGCAAATGTGAACACCTTGAAGCAACTCATGATGAGAGTATCCAGCATCAAATTAGTTACCTCACCTCTATTAAAACTGGCAAAGCAGCAAATCCTCATCCCTTCTCGCAGTATATAATCACCAATACAACAGAACCTCCTAATATGGCTGCACCTTACATACCCCAAACTTGAATTATATAATATAGATTACTTTTGAAAATTTATACTGCTGATAATGTTGCTTATTTCAGCTATGACAGTTTTTTCAGATGCAAGCATGAAAATCTGCTTCCTTGAATGCAAAGCAGTATTTATTCCTTTAGCAACTGTGGTACATGCAACCAATCAGCCCAAGCAACACCATAATAAAAGGGAAAGGTAAAATTTGAGTAATGCACTAAATCTCTTGACTTGTGTTCATCAGAGGACCGAATTCTCACCAACCTATGCTGTAAAGCCTCTGTGCTGTAGTTTGCTTTTCTCTCTAAGTATATGGTGTATCAGCAGGAATTGCACCACTACTGGTCCAACCTTTTTGAACACTTCATCAGAAATGCCACACTCTTAATTGTGATTGGCCTAATATAACACATATACTATCTATAAGAAAATAAATGCAGCACTGCTGTGGCTACATATGCTACCATTCGTGACCTGAGCCATACATTTTTTTCTTAAGTCATTCTCACTGTCAAGGGACTTTTCTTTGCCATCCAAGGGTCATCCTTGGATGACCCTTGAAATGTGCATGATGGAACACAACTCTTCAACTTGCCCTTTGCAACCACCCAATGGAATGTTGTCCGAGACTAGGGAAGAGGGAGCTCTCAGTTTACACATAAGCAGAAGAGATCTGCTGAAAATCAGTTCATCACACTGAATGGCCTGATATGTTGGGCATGCTACACCCTACACAGGTCCTGCATGTCACCCTCGTTGTGTCCAACTGCTTCACAATCCTCTCCTCCACCAGCTCTTCCAAGTCACCAGAAAGTTCCCAGGTTTTACACTGGAGAGCACCACAAAGGCAGTGAAACGTCACGCCCTTCTGTTCGCTGCCAAATTGTAAAGGCAGACAAAGCAACACAACTCCATGTACAGACCTAAAGCACAAAAAAGCAGTACAGATTAAAAAAATAGAGCAACGAGGGCTGGCAGGAGCTGAGGAGAAAGACACACAGGTGAAGATGAGAAAGACAAAAAATAATTTAGAATATACGAGCACTGCCAGAGACCACTACCCCCACAACCTGGAGTTACTGCTGGACTTCTGACCAACTCAACCCATCTGTTGCGTTCACAAATGGCAGAAAATAGCAGGACTCTACTAAGTCTCTCTGATGACCTAAGTGAGAGGGAGAAGGCTGTAGAGCTCTACAGTGTAAAATTCTTAATTTTCAGTTTAACGTTATGAAAATTCCCTGGTTAAAAAATGTTGAATCAAACCGAGCATTCAACAAAACACTGTACGTTAAGATTGTACAATCATTCCTAATTTAGCCACTGAAAGCACAAGCTAAGATTCAGTCTTTGTGCATACACACTGCAATACTTTCTAATTACATGATCAAATTCCAATTTTTTCTAGGAGAATATCACCCCAGAAGAGCCAGCTCTGGGAATGAACATGAGTTGCATACTTAAGGCAAAGTTGCCTGCTGGACCATTAACTCATTCATTTTAAGTACTGGAACACAAGAATTGGGCAGCAGAGATTTGCAAGCCAAAAGGAGGACAGTTTTTCAGGAATCCAGAATCTTTGCAGGAAGCCCTTAGTCGTACACATCCCACTTTCTGACCTGGTATACCTGAACATATACTTGGGGATGCCGTATTTTGCAGTCAATTGATGCTAAATTTTAAAGATAAAAACAGCTATAATAAAGTGAAAACAACACTATGAAAAGTCACATCTGACCCAGACGCATTTAGAAGCCTATAACAGGAGTTACTTTCCCTACACTTCAAATGGAGGCAGAGGGATACCTCTGAAGACCTGCAGGGAGGAGTTCTGTCCAAGCAAACTCTGTATTTCCTTCTCTCCGCTGACTGAACAGAGAACTTCAGAGAGGATCCTTTCTGCTTAAGCTAAATACTTTGTCTTCATTATCATCATGGTAAACTAACAGAAAAGGCTAAGTGCCTCTATCTACCTGAGATTGATGCCACTGAAAGCCCAATCCCCCTACAATCCTACCCTCAGGCCAGTTTGGTGCTCAGATTGCACGTGGTTCTGGTCTCCTTGGTGCACAGTACCAACACTTCGGAAAAAGGGTAGGAAATGTTTGGTTTTTTTGTTCCTCAGGGTTCTCCTAAAACAGGTGGCAAGGGCACCCTTCTGATGTGTGGGGATTCAAACACTTTCACGTGGTCCAGAAACTCCCTACGACAAACAAAATTACAGAATCACAGAATATGCCGAGCTGGAAGGGACCCACAAGGATCATTGAGTCCAACTCCCGGCCCTGCACAGGACCATCCCCAAGAGTCACACCATGTGCCTGAGAGTATCATATTTAGAACTGAGGCAGACCTCAATGCGTTGGATCGATGCCAGGACTTACGATAACTGTAACTACACAGGTAGGATTTGAGTTAATTGGGCTGTTTTCTTCCACTTCAAAAACTTCCCCCCATCTATAAAATGAAAACAGTAACAAGAAGGTGGATGTTTGAGAAGCAATGAACATCTTTACAACATACAGATAACACAGTGATACGCATCGCAGAGAAGTCCATACGAAGTTATTAATTTCCACATGTATTTCTTATACCAATAATAGCACAGAAATTATGTTTTTAAGCTGTGGTTTGAATGTGTGCAGAATATGCCTGCCACAGGGCCACACAAAAAGGATTAAAAAAATAATACGGAATATCTTCTCATTCTGTCAGCACCGTCATTTCAGTGGTCTGATATGTGATCATGTAATTAAAGACTGTATCATAATGCATATGCACAAAGGGGCTGAATTAAGGTTGTGCAGGCAAATCTAATTCTGGCATTTCCTATGCTTTGAGTGCCTGACTTCACAATCTTAGCGTTCATTTATCAAACAGTTTCTGTATGTAATACCGTACATTATATACACGTGTCGGTAACACCTTCCACGTTGCTGCATATTCTGATTCTGTGAGGTATGTTTACACACATATGAACATACACATACTGCAAAAGCAGAACAATACACAGCCATATTCTGGCCACTGCCCTTTTACCCTTCTGCAGCATATTCTCCCCATTATATTTACTACCATCATGAATAAGCTTCCCAGGGGTGCTCAGCAGTTGAAATGTTCTTTTAGCTTTTACTTTTTAGTACACGGAACGTGTGTCAACACTTCCAGTTTCTCACTTGCTCCTAAAAAAAATATTTTAAGTAGCATCTACTGTGTATGAGCCATTTGTGGATCAGAGCACACGTGCACAAATACATGGAGCTCTTTCCCTGGGCCCTGAACAGAAGCTCTCCTGTTAAGCTGAGCCTGTGGAGATGACCACTCCTTGGAGTTTTAAGAAGGCAGGATTAGAGCAGACATTGCTTTTGCCCTGTGCTATACAGGGTTCCTCAGCCTGCTGTGGGTGCCCAACAAAACTCTGGCATCTAGGGCTGAAGAAAGGACTGCTCTGCATTGGTGTCAGAGAGGTGGATGCACAGCTTGACCATCTTCCCTTCTAACTCACTGGATTGCTCACTCCCATTGATTTAACCGTGAGTGCAACAAAATTCTTTTTTAACATGTTCTAGTTCAGTTTGGTTTATCCTTGGGAAAATGCACTTTTTACCCCACTTCTTCCAATTTCAGTATTTTTTTTTATTTAGTGATCAAAACTTTCATCCCAGCCCTTGAAGGACTGGCAGAAAGCACACTGTGCTGTGCTTTCATGCTCCAACACTGACTGCTTTGTCTGCCAAGCTCTGGTCAGACACCAGTGCTTGCTTACCCAGTTATTGGATTTTCCAGCCTGCCATTGGATGCCTTCCTGGTCCTTACAGTATCAATTCTAACTGGGATCCTTGTGACACACAAGTAGTTTTGTTAGCTAAGCCCAAAGGAACATGCTTTATTCCCGGCCAGAATATGTGTGAACTCGGTTTATACTCAACATTTATTCCCCAATCACTGTCCATCGCTTTAAAACATCATCATGCACTAATACCCAAAATATACCTTTCCAAAAAAAGCCAAAAAACCTCACACAACCAGCCTTAAATACTAACTACACACTGTTGCAATATGCACGCACTGGTGCACAGCTCTCAACCAGGAGTTCTCAGACAAGCTCTTCATACAGCCCCATGTGACAAAATGCATAATTTGTTCAGGTTTTAGCATGTGTGCTCTGTCGTGCAATAAATAAATACTGCACTGTTAGACCTCACAAGGCAGGTGAGCATGCCCTCACTGAGGGAAAAATCACCCTGGTTTGTACTAATGATAGCCACAGTGAACTCCAGGACTGAAATAATGGGAATTTCCTCTTGCACAGCTTCATAAAAACAATGCTGAGCACTCACAGACACTAAAACCACCTTGAATCTGAGCTTCCTGAGAGGCAGTTTGCAGTCTCACACAGTTAACAGTCTAGATCCTTTCCTCCTCCTCACACCACTTTTCTCTCTCAATTTCATAGAATACAACCTACAGTTGTCCTAGAATTTCAGAAAGTGATAATTTTCTGTAGAGGTAGTTTATCTGACATTGGGCCTATAGCACAGGAGGGCACTTGTAGCTTCTAATCATCCTCTCCATCTGTTCACCATAAGCAATGTTGATCTTCAAATTACACAACCTACACAATCCTGAAAGAGTCTTTTACTTTCCGGTAGGACAATCTGCTCCTTCCCTTTCCCCGTTTATTGCAATCTGCAGGATCCTTGCACTGCCGCACATACGGAGAATGAGAACATATCAATCCACCCTAAATGACCTCGAAAGGCTGAATCAGTTAACCAAAATAGGCAGAAATTGCAGCTTTCCAGTAGACTCCCCCTCCCTGAAGTTATCTGTAAATCCCATTCTTTGCAATGCAGACCCTGCAGTAAGACTCTGATTATAAATGTGGTCCCAAACAATGCCGAAATTATTATGTCAGTGACACTGTGGGGTCTGAATACTGTTCCTTGCAGCCTATCCTGAGGCATTCTGGCCAATACAGCCCAATCCTTCCTTCAGGCATGCAGCCTTGGAGCTGCCCCAGCCCGGCATCACGCCACCCACACCTCTCCCCACGCTTTGCAAGGTGTCTGCAACAGCACGGATGGGCAGGAGGGGCAATGAGCCAGCTGGCAGAGCTGCACTCCTTTGTCTGCCCAAGAGACAACCATTTCAAAACAGAAATGCTATGGGTGAGGCTTCCAGGAGAGAAAACAGGCAAACATGATGAGGAAGGAAAGAACTCAGGCACTTTGGTACCTGACCACAGGTGCTCCCGCCAGCTCAGATCACATGGGAAGCAGTTAACACACAGAGAAGGGGAAGAGAAGGAACAGCTACCCAGCCCTCCAAAACCTGAAATGAACTTTTTACATCAAAGATTTGTAGTGATAGAGCATCTTTGATTGTTTGCCTATAGCAGAAGCACTGTGTGTATTGTTCTACCACCACACACAGCTGCTGCCCATTGCACCCCTCCTGCCAGCAGCAACTGAAAGTGTCATAAAGGATAGTTGAAATGCTGATTCCTTGTCAGAAACATTGTCACCACAGCACCTGGTTTTCATACTACCATCACACACCTTGTGGCTTCAGTGCAGTGATCTCCAACCAGGGAGCTGAAGGCGAGATGTCATCAGTGAAACCTGAGATCACCCAAACATGCTGCACCACCACTGACCCTCCTAGCCCACAGAGAAAGTCCAAGATACTGCTCACAACATGTCATTTGCTTGGTATGAGCCAGAAAAGGCAAAAGACCATGGTGGTATGTGGCATAAAAAACTGCCAGACTTATAAAACAAACAAAGTAAACCCACAAAAAGTCACACAAACATCAAAGCAGGTCCATCCCCCCTGTAGCCAAAAGATGCTCCACAACATGGATCTGAGCAACACGGGGTAAGGTAGCCCAAGTAGGGACAGCCAGGCTATTAGGGATACTTAAGAGCTGACAGTATATGGCAAAGTGGCTGCCATCACTTCAGCAGCTTTATCACACCAATGGTTGGTAATGCTGTACACACCACAAAACTGCTGTTGATGTCGTTAGCACACAAGCCACTGCGTTTGTACTTCTCTTAAAGCTCCATCTCCTAGACATCTGTGAATGCATGAGAATGCAGCTTTCATTACATTTTTATTAGGTCTCTATCCTTCCTGCTTCTGGGGAAAGCTGGTACATAAACACTACTTCTGACTTAAGGCCCGAAGTAAAACAAAAACATCAGGGCGTATTTTATTTTCGCTTTAACGTATATAAATCAATCTAAGAATTTTTTTAAGCTATGCTCCATTAAATTTTTCTTTTAAAAAGGCAGCCAGCCTTATATTACAGAAAATATCTCCAGATAGTTAAAACTTTGGGCATAAACAACTGAGGGTACTAGGCATGAGTACAAAAGGATAACTAACAATGTCTTACCCCCACATATGCCCCCAATCTGGCAAACAGACCTGAAAATGTGGCAGTGCGGCTTTTCCGCGGCTCTCAGTATCATTTGTTAACCATACTACAACATACTATTTTTAGACACTTCTGCCTCACAAATGGAGTCTTTACACACAAATCCCTGCAAGAAACAAAACTTCCAAGACATACTTTGGTCTTGGGCAAATTTACTCCAGGCATCAGAAGCCACGTGTCCTCCTGACACCGGGCAGAGGCAGGGAGCAAGATGTACACTAAGCTTCAGCCCCAGTGCTTGAAATCTTTAATTCAGTAAGTGCTGTGATGAGTAAGGACTTGATGGTTTACTTTCAAAATGTTTCTTTGTCCGTATTGCTACATATTAGCTCTGCCAGCTATTGTGGAAGCTCATAGATTACAGCTGAATTTAGTTAGCATCAGGTTTGCAAACAAGAAGAAACATAGAGCACACATTTTTCATCATTCTTTGCTTCATATACATAGATGTTCATATACAGAGCTGTTCACAGATGCTTCATATACATATATGTTATTTACATGATAAAAGGTCACTAAACAACTTCAGTAGCTGTACACAACAACTCCAAATTAAGCAATTCAGTATCAAGATTTCCACATTGTCAAAATAACTTTTCTTTTTTAAGATCAAAAAGGGCTAAAATGCAAAATGGGTCAGAGTGGGTTTAGTTCTCTGGAGTGTTAATTTTCAAAAGTAGCAAGCACTGACAGCTCCTATTGTCTTGACAGAGAGACATGTGGGTACACCAGGTTTGCAGTCATATCCTAAGCAGCAGTTTGTAATTCCTTGCCAGTCTGCACCGCAGCAACAGGAAAAGCTTTTCAGTCCTTTTCCTAGAAAGAACAGACTGCAATTTTAAGAATAAACAGGGCATTAATAAATGCACCCCGGCATAGGAATTATCTCCAAAGGACTAGTTTATACTTCTGATTTTAAGTTTCAACTCGAGGCAACGTAGCTTTCACAGTGCCTAGGGAAGGTGACTCAGGAGAAGACATTACTGTGATGTGTAACAAGTCTTAACATTCCTTTACCTCCATTCTCAATGATCCTGCAGTGATCATACAGATATTTGTTTGTGCTATGCTCAGTGGAGCCAAGTAGATATTGTGCACTGCCTTGCCAGGGACCAGGTCTTCAACCAGCTACTTCTGAACACATCCCGCTCTAAGAGCAACACGATAAAATGAAGAAAACTTACAACCCAAGATACAACACTGTCTGCTGGTTGTGTTGCAGCACTCGTAAGATTATCCTCTTTCAATATTCTTGAGTACACATAGAAAGTCTTCCAAGCCTCACAAAACCACAGCCTACAAATATTGCAACATTTTAAGGCAGAGCCCAAGTTCCACTGCAAATGGTCCTATCTTCTTTTCTCCTTCTAATGGCGTGAAACAGAAGTACAAAGAAGCAATCAGGCAAAAACTTTGGGGAGACAAATATTAATTTTCCAGTACGTAAAAGTGTGGGCATTGTAGGGGAAAATGCAAGATTCAGCTGTAGCAAGATACAATACAAGCTCAGAAATAAGCACAAGCAGCTTGAATGCTGTAACAGAAGCCAATGGAGACACGCAGAATATCATTAACTGTAGTGGGATGCCTCCATGTACCAGGGATGCTGGTGGCAATATGATTAATATTCCAGGTACAAAAGCAAAAGGAAGTGGGTTTCAGTGTGGTTTTTAACTTAGGACCCTGGGGGGAAGGAATTAGTTCAAGCCTGGAACAAATCTCTGGAAATTAATGATAAATCAGACAGAGGGGTCAATGTACTATAAGGGACACATCTGAAGCCATTATTTTATAACAGCTGATGGCAATAGCTGCTCAGGAGGGAAAAAATAAAATGCTGATTTTACAGATATTCAGGGGGGTGGGAATTAGCACTCTAGGGAAAAAGAGCAGAAAAGATGGCAGGATACAAAGGTCCACCAAGATTTATTGAAAACCAGAGGGGAAATGTAACATTCAGTGCACACAAAATAGACACTGCAAAACATAATAATTAGACAGAATACTAAAGTAGCCACTATTACAGGAAAATAAAAATTAAAAAAAAAGGCAGCTCACCAACAAAACCGAAAGCATCACTGCAGTCAGAAGTAAAGGTGCACAGAGCAAGCAGCCTCGTGATCCCAATCACAGTTCAGCCATACTGACTAGATATTCCCCCCTGCCTTTTTCTGACTACCACTGACTAGGTAATAGCAAGCTTAATACATCTAGATTTATGATTAAAGAGTACTTAGAAAAGATTGATTTGCCCTGCCCGACAGCAAACATGAATAGCCTGGAAAAAAAGAAATGAAGGGTTAGAAATCACACAGACTTCACAAGACATGAAAAGGGACAAAAGTGCTGGCCTTAGTGGCTGTCATTTGAAAAAATAAGTCCACCCCCCAGCCTTCAGATTACATATCCCTTTGTACCAGAGGCAGGATAATAAAATGCTGCATAGAATGACACCAACGTGATTCTTGCCCAAGAAGAAATCATTGAATGCATAAACAAACTTTTCCATCCTTACATGCCTTGCATACTACACTCTTTAAATATATGCATCAAGGCTAAGAAAACTTAAGTGGAGCAGGTTAAAACACGTTCATAGGGCATCATACACTATTATTTACTTGTCAAACACATTCACTCAAGAGGGGTTGGCTTTCAGAGAAGTCAGATAATATTCAATGTCAGAATCTAGTTCATAATAAGTGGTATCTAAATGCAACAAGCCACTACACCACTAAGGATAAAAATCTTCTATTCAGTGCTAATCAAAATACATAAAATGTGCTAAATCTTGACACCTGGAAGAGGAATTAATATGTTCCCTGAATACAGGCTTGAGAGTACTGTCACTGCTGGTGTCAGCATCCAAAATTTCTCCACTCCCCCTTGCATGATGAGGGCTGTGACAACCATCCTTGTGGACTGACATGCACTGACACACGCCGACCGCAAATCAGAGGAAGATGTCAAGTGTTCTCTACTACCCAGCTGTCCACAAAATAAAATATAGTTGCTCTGTTGATGGAAAGGGAAGGCTCAGCTGCTCATTTACTGAGTGATCTCCAACTTTGTTTTGAGAGAGGAGTAATGCATAGCACACTCAGAGCTCTGCAATCCTTTACCTATCATGTGCTGCAACTAGCCAGGACTTCATCCTAAGCAGCTGTCAACTCAACATTTTCAAGAGCAACAAATTCATTAAAATCGTATAATTATGGCTGAAACTTTCCAAGATATCTAGGACATTTAATCATACGGCTTGGTTTCAAATTAACCCAGTCTCAAATACTTCAACCAGTCTTAAAAGATTTCAGGCTATGTATCTGTATATTTGTCAAATGCCACAAATTATTCAGATTATTAAAAAGGCCTTATCCTCAAATTACTCTTCTACTTTTAAAATGCAGCTTCCATAGTAACAAAACTTCAAGAGAAAAGAATTCATAAGAAAAAATTAAAACGGACGTACACATGCAATAACACAGATCTTTCAGGAGATAATAGATGTTATAAATTAAATAGCACTGAAAACAGTCATTTGTAAGTTAAAATCAAAATAACCAAGAACCCCATTAAAACCCAGTTACTTTCATAGGTACATAGTGGCAGAAATACAAACAGGCCACAACAGGACATGACTTAGGGCTCTAATTTCATTGGAGTTGGCCAAAAGCACAGAACAAACACAAGCTGGATTCTGGGAAAACACAAAACAAAGTTTATGACTGTTTCTTCAAATTTGCATCCAAATTACAACTATCTAAATAAATCTGCAGTTCCTCATGTCCTCTCTAATTTGTAACATGAGAACTTCCTGCAGTGCAATAGCCTGTTTTGTCCAACCACTGGGCACTAAAATTTACTATTAGAAAAAGTCAATGGTGGTTCCCATTATTTATTTGCTCTTAAGCTCAAGTAGAAATGGTTATATAAAACTTCATACTTGGAAAGGATAAAATATATCCAAGGCAAGTTGGGATAAAACTGTATAACTGTAGTTACCTGCAGCTGCTCGTGGGCACATGAAACATTAGGAAAAATACAGGAGATGGAACTTAATGGGCAAAGTGAAGGCAAGACTGACTGCCAAAGGTAAGTGAAACAAAATTATTACACAGGGTTTGCAGTTTCTCCCATCAACTTCACTGTAGGGCATCGGATATATTCGGGGGGAAAAAAGAGCTTGTTACCCCCTCCTCTCTGTAATGCCACAACAGATCTAAATTTTACCATTTCCTTCTTATTCCTGTTGTCACAATTAGCAATGTGCAAGCTATACAGCTGATATCAGCCTGGTGTATCCCTGTGCTCCTCATGTGGGTTTTTCCCAGTGTAGACCTGGTTACAATACTTTGTTCCTTTCCCTCCCTTTCTTCCATAGGGAGCCTTCATCTCAAACTAAATCTTAAATAGCAGCCACCAGTTTCTCCTTGCAATCTGATTATCAATTTGCACCTCAGCAAAGGAAGGCTAGAACTCCATTGTTTTGTTAATTGTCAATTTGCATCTCTGAAAGGTGTTGTATATTTTCTTCTTTTGGCAGGTTAGGACTAATTCTGTAAGTTAGCATATATGTGGGTGGTGTGGTTAAAAAAAAAGTTTCCTTTCGGAATGCAGTTCATTTAAAATGTGCTAGTTTATTTAATTTCTCTTGCTAAGCTGCTTCATTTTCTTGGACAAATCTTGTTCAAATCCTAGTAGGGACCACCCTGCCTAAGAAAGGGTTTTTACAAGTTTATTTAAATATTACCATCAAAAAAAGGAAAAATAAAAAAGGAAAAATTAATTACGCTTTGCATTTATGATAACCAGCAAGGGAGCTGGCAAACATTTCCTTGCAAAGGTAGCTGGAGAGCTGTAGACATCATCCTTATGTTGACTTAACTGAAAGAGTACTTTTTTTAAATAGGTAGTTTTTGAAGAAGTACATATGTAAAAAATGCACACAGCAAGTCAACCAAGAGGCTCCAGAAAGCTCCATGGATCTGGCTGGCTGCTCACCTGACCAATACAGAGCTGGTTTCACAATTTAACTGCATAAACAAGAGTGAGAGTTGAAGCAGCTTCATATTTGCTCCTCTATTACTTCATATGGATGCCACTGTCCACCTAAAGATCTCCATCAGATTATTGCCTGACTGAAACCAGGATCCAAGCCTACCCATATCCAGATGCTGTTTATTCCTGTGCCCATCCCTCCACAGTGTCTCTCTGGGATTCCTGTGAGTGCCAGTTTTCAGACTCAGCAACAACAAATAATTTCCTGCATTTTATTTTTTTCACTCCTGCAAAGTCCCTTTCCTGTGTTAAGGAATATAAAATTTATTGATTCATGAACAATGAAATTGTGAATTAATTTTCACATGCAGAATAGTTGGAGATGTGAGCTTTTCAAATTCCAAGTTGCAAATGAAGAGGTGACCAAAGCCATTCCTAATGAATAACAGGGCAGACCTCATCTCAGTCACTAGGAATATATGTGGAACTGATACCTTGTGGTCCTGCAAGTCACCATTTGAGGTAGAACTGTGTGGAAGAAAATTTTAAAATCCTCCAAGCTGCAAAAGGTAGGGAAAGCCCGAAAAACACAGACACAAATTTATTCTGAATCATAGAAATGGTTTGGGTTGGAAGGGACTTTATGAGGATCATCTAATTCCAATCACCCTGCCATGGGTAGGGACACCTTCCACTAGACCAGGTTACTCAAGCCCCATCCAGCCTGATCTCAAACACCTCCAGGGGTGGGGAATAATACTTAAGTGAAAAAAGTAAGTAGAAATTCCTGCTAAATTTCAGAGTGCCACCAAGATGAACACTCTAGCTGAGACTACAGTCTATCCAAACACAGGAAAATTAAATCCAGTAACTACAGGAAGACCTAACAAGACAGAAAGCCTTAGTTTCACAGAAGGCCATGTCTTATTATCACTTTTTAAAGTTGGATTAAGAATGGGGAATGAGGAGAATCAGAACACAACATATTGTCTTTGTACATCTGTCAATGCTTCACTGAAGGTCATGTGAGTGTCCTGTGTTAGGACTGGACAATGTTAACTTTATCTGCCAGCACATGCTGCATTTTCAACTGGGTGTTAACAAAAAGAAATACGCCAACCCATCATAAAACAAAAAAGAAAAGAAACTGCTTGAAAATCCTGACAACTGGATCTCACAGACTAAGATCAAAAGGGAAGAAATGAAATTTCTACTACTAGTCCTAGAGAGATGGATCCAAGCTTTGATGGCAAAAGTATCTTGAGTAATAGACTTCCACACCCTTCAGCTCTGTGAACGACTGCAGGTCCTGACAATCTGCGCATCTGCAACCTTACAGAATCAGGACCCGGGTCAGCTGTGCTCTCACAACTTCTATTTCCAAAGAAATCTGGAAAGCAGGTTAAGATGAACTGGAACACCAAATGCTTGTTAAAACCATATAAAGGAGCAGGAAAGTATTTTATTATCCACATTGGAAAACCTTCTTAATTTTAAAGACTTCTCCCACCAAGCTGAGACTCGTTATAATGCCCACCAGCTATATATTTCTGAAGATCAAGGACATTTACAGCTATCATACCAGAAAAAACATATGTGTCCAAAGAACAGGAAGAGAGAGTGCCTCTGGTATCAAATCATCCTATTTTACATACAAAAGTAGGCCCAAAAGTTAAAGGACTGTATAAGTTTGAGCACCGGAGAGTTGGAGGTGTGAGTACAACACTAAATTTTGTTCGGTTTAATCAGAACATCAGAATTCAATCAATTCAACAATCAGAATTCTGTTAAATCTAGCAAACATAAAATAAAAAGAAACGAAGTCTTATTGTAATCTTAGGCAAATTATCAAAAACAGTTCCTGTAACTGGAGTTGAAATATTATAAAAACTGTCACGAAACTCATAGAATTTCCTATTGTCATGTCTCAGGAATGACAAAAGCAGCTCCCCTTATGATCTTTGGAGTAGACCTGGGCTCAAGGAAGACAGCTTAGATTTAGACCTGGACTCCACCACAGCATCAGGATTTGACTCACTTTCCTACTTTTCAATCGATAGTTTTAGAAAACTTAGAAGACAGTGGAAATACTGAACACCTTTCTAATCACATGGGCAGATCCAAGTAAACCATTTAGACAAAAAGACCAATTACAGATTTGACATCCCTTTTTGACACTAAAGATTAGGAAGGAGAGACTTTTTCATTCAGATTACTCACCCATCCTTTTGTGATGGACACACAACACAGTGTACATACCAAACAGTGAATTTATGCATGAATTTATGCATGAAGCAGCCCTCATTACATAGGGTAAACCTAGATTTGTTGAAATTTTGATACCACAGACACAGATTAGGAGACCCAACAGCAGTTTTGTCAGGTGTCCTCCTTGATAATAAAAATAAATCTTGACCTGTTTGATGGTTGGATGATCAGGCATAGCCCGGTTTTGGATTTGATCTGAATTTCTCTTACTCTTATTAAAGAATCAAAACTGATAAAGTAGTGCAAATTTACATGTCTCACATCCACATACTGAATTATCTCACCTATTCTCTCTGTTACGTCCTGGCAAAGAGGAAAAATTCCTCAGTTGGCACTGAACACTTCAGCTGGTGGCACTCCCTACGAGGGATAGCGCAGTGAAAACTAAACATCTGCCACAACTGGGCATGTGGGAATCTTAAAATCAATATCTCTGTGCCACTACAATGGCTAAAGATACACAATTCTCTAACACATGTATACAAGAAACTGTACCTATCCACAAAGGTACAGTGGTCATCATTTCACAAGACATTTCAAAATCTTTTAAATACTCCACAGATCAATTTGGCACTTCCAGTAGGCCATTTCAGTATCTAGGAACACATTTCCTGCCTCAAAAGATGAAGTATGAACAAAAGATATTCAGTAATCCTGACCTGACAGGTACACTTTTCCCTTCAAACAAAACTGAGTAACTATTTCAAAGACCTCTCTCTCTCTTTTTTTCCCCCCTCCTCTTTACTGCTCCAGATTAATAGTTCAAATGTATTTACTATTCTCCATGACTTACTCCAGGGCAAGGACCCTGCTGTGTTCTCTGCCCCCAGAGTAAATGCCAGACCTGTTCTCCCACAGTGTGTAACACTGCCAGGGAAACAACACACTGGTTGGACACAGCCTCTGGGAATCTGACTCAACCTGAGGCAAATGGGAACACCAGACACACCACCTATTGGAAGAGACCTGAAAGTCCTCTGAAAGATGAAATTCTGACTTCCTCTCCAGAATCCAAGTAATAAATTTCTAACAATTTCACCGTGTCAAGAATTTTACTAAACCAAAGAGAACCACCTGATTTCCATCGTTGTCCTTCAGGTACCCAGAAGGGCTTGACAATAACTCTCCAAGCACCAGAACAAGAGACTAAATGCAGCAAACCCTGAGAATTTTTATGAGGACTGTTTTTTAGAAGTGTATCAGTGTACTGACAGATCAGAGACAGGAGAAGCACTTGACTCTGACCTCTGCAGAGCTCGAGCTCTCTGGAGCAGGAACTCCTTCTCTCATGAGCACAGTTCCTACTGCAGCAATACACCAATTCCTGACAGTGTAGTAACAACAACAGCAGATAGGGAGGCAGGGCTGAGCTTTTCTGCTGATGCACATTTAAGTCTAGTAAGGGGACAAAGTCATATTAGTGCAACACCACTTCTCCTGGCCCAAACCATTACATCTGCATCCTTCATGATGCTCAGTGGAACAAAACATTTTCAAGATCTGAAGGAAGGTATCTAGAACACCAGGACAATCAGAATGCATTTCTTTCCTATTATTTTTTGTTCTGTGAAAAGCTCAGTAAAACATTACTCTGATTATATCCTCAGCTAGAAATATAACTTACTTCTGCTGGCATTAAAATAGTCTGTCAAAGCCAGTGGAAATGCCTGCCAGAACATGACTTCCATCACTTCCTTTCAGGAGTGCATCGGTGTTCTGTTATTTAGTTTTCAAGCATTTTATGATATCCATGACCTGCAGTTGTAAGTTCATTTCCAGCCAAACTCATCATCAGGAAATTTTCATTTTCTTCTTCAGATACTCTCCTGAATTCATCCTACTGTTAGGATAACTGTCTCAGTTAGAGGCTAAGATTCCTCTGATTTATTACTCTGTCTCTGCTTCGGAGAAAGATGCAAGAAGTCCTGTGCTAAACAGTTGAGTGTTTGTCCATCCTCTTAACAAGGTCCAGTTTTAACCCAAAAATCCTGTGTTATCCTAGGGAGGAGCAGATCATAATTATTATTATTAACCAGACTATATATAATTGAGTAAAACAGGAGGAGGAAGGTAAAACCCCTGGAGGTAAACCTCTCCCTGCCCCCTTAAGCACCAGTTTCACATCTCCACTTTCTCTGCCTGGAGACTTTCCGGGGACTTGCAGGGCAGAATGTGTTTCCACTGGAGTTCATCTAAGGAACAATCAGCTTAAGCAGTTGTATTCAAATAGTATTAATGTTTTCAAATCGGCTTCCTATTTTCCTACTGGAAACCCTGCCAAACACACTCTTCAACAGACACTAAAATAATTTGGATAGTTGATATGCAGTCCAAATTTTTAGTGGAAAACTGCCAGATTTGACATCTGTGAGAAAGTGGGTAATTTTTATTATCCACAGAGAGCATGCACTTGGTCCGATATTTTCTACCTCTACACATCTTTTTCTACTGGAACTGCTTTATGGTTTTACATGATCAATGGGCTGCCAGAAATTATTTAACCCTTTCATTGCTACCAGAACCCAAGACCCCACTGTCACCATTTTATCAGTGTCCTTCTAGTGGGAGATATTTTCTAATATCTATTTTCAACAGCAGGATATTTTTATCTGTTACCTCTGACCCCTCCCATTACAGCAAATACAGATTTTTAATTGCTTTTTGAAGTAGCATCTTCTGTTATTTGCCAAATATGAGAAGGAGACTAGTCTTTTGGAAACAAAGGGTTAATTCCCTGCTTCCTCTTGTCCCTTCTTTAACTGGAGAGAGTGGAGACAGGGTCTGTCTGAACAGCTGCTGGGGGAAGCAAGGATGGGAAAATGCCTTTGGGAAAGTAGGCCTTCCTGCTGAGGACCCAGCCCAACCCGAGCCTGGAGAGGTATCTTTTCTTGCATTTCCTTTTGCTTAGGGCACCTTCTAATTTATTAATGGTTATAAATATTTGCTTCTGCTTCCACACCACCTGACAGGTCAGATCCTCCAGGCCACTGAGGTGCACAGAGTTGTACTTTGCATGAGCATATAACCTGTATGACTTCTAATGACTTCTGCTCTGACCTCTTGGTTTACACCAAGCAGCATCACTTCTGGTTTAGAATTAATTTTACTATCTCATTTGCAAGCATTAGGAAAAGCAGATTATGAAAAATAAAGGGATAAGATAATATACAAACCTTTCGCCACGGTAGGATTTTTGTTTGTTTGTTTACTTTGGGTTGGTTTTGTTTGGTTGGTTTGTTTTTAACAAAACAAAAAACCCCAAGACTTGCTGTTTGAAACTGCCTGCTGAGGTTCCTTTAAATAAATGAAAACAAATAGTCCCCGGCTGTCTGGGCTGCACTGAAGCAGCTCATCCTCTGAGTGATTTGTAATGCTGAAAAGGTTTATCTCGTTCACTAAAAAGATTATCAAAGTTCACTTTGTAAATGCACATGTATATTTTATTTCTCAAAGATTACCAGTTTTCTTCTTATCCCCACCTTGTCCTGCTGGGAACAGGTGGCAGAACTCCTGGCACCAAAGCAATCTCAAAACATACACTAAACAGGGATAATTTGTTGTTGCTGTCTTAATGATCAAAAAGGAAGCTCCTCCTGACAGCTCATTTTTCCCTTTTTTTTTTTTTTACTCCTCTCTCTCTCATTTTTTTTTAAATGCCGTATTTGAGGCCAAATCCAAAGCTAGTGAGTCAGAACTCACTAGCTACTCAGATTTTTTACTGGACAAATACCAGCAGCCGGGTCACAGTGCCCAACCTCTGGTGCAGAAATCCAAGCAGTGCTCGGTCATTCCAACAAACCAGAGCACTAGGCAGAGCTAATCGAGAGATCTTTTGATTTTTGGCATTTTTTTCTCTCTCACAAATGGTCAGAAAGCTGTAAAATCAGGAACAAGGTGGAGATTGAGAAGCATCCTATTGCTGCACTTTTAGAAGACGTAAGACACAATTCATATATTTTATGATTCCTCATCCACACTTAAACCTCTCCCCCCATATTCTTGCTGTGTTATGTCTAATTTGCCTAATGCCTGAAAAAGGGCAGGTTTAGGTTAGATGTTAGAAAAACGTTTTTTACTGTGAGGGTGGTGAGGCACTGGAACAGGTTGCCCAGAGAGGTTGTGGATGCCCCATCCCTGGAAGTGTTCAAGGCCAGGTTGGATGGGGCTTTGAGCAACCTGGTCTAGTGAAAGGTGTCCCTGACCACATCAAGGGGGCTGGAACAAGATCTCTAAAGTCCCTTCCAACCCAAGCCATTCTATGATCCTAATTTAGCCTGTTCAAAGCCAGGGTCAAGGACATTTTGTTTGCATTTATCTTATCATCCTAACACTGTGCAAACAGCAGTAATATTTCATATTTCATACCTAATTTCATCTAAGGATTTCACATGACTCAAACACCAGTGACCAAAAGGTCTGTTTCAAAAATGTACATGCAGATGGAAAGCTTCCATGGACTTGAGTAGAGTTTGGACCAGGCTGTAAGTCTCCAGCAAATTTCAAGGTAAGTATCACCATTACCAATTTTACAGACTCGTAAATCAAGGGACAAATAAATAACATGGTGATAATACAGCAGAAGTGTCTGGGATCTGGACTCCTAGATTTCTGCTTGACTGAAAGAGTTCTGGCAGCTGCTGCTGAGCTACTTGTTTCAGAAATACCAGTAAGGGAAGAAGGAGAGTGCAGAACAAGCTTAAAAACAGGGGGCATGGTTGAAACCCATCATCACAGTCTTTCCAGAAAGGATGGAACTGTAAGGATTACTGTTCTCTGAATTTGCTCTGATTTACTCCTGTTCTGCACCTTTCAGCATTAAAAACACTGAGCCAATCACTGTAATTCAAAATTAAGTTAACAGTACAGTCCTGATCAAAACACACTTGTAATTACTAACTTACACACACACAAACGTCACATATATACATATATATATATCAATCATACACTTTTTAAAATTTTTGTTTGAGTCTGGTTGTGGGATCCAGCATGAATGAAACTGAAAAGCTCTGATGCATTTGCAAAAACTTGTCACCAATGGGTTTCTGAGACATCCCCAGGAAGTGCTGAGTCCTGTTAGCTCATGCTTCTTGCACTGGACATCTCCAGAGAACCTGGCACATTCACTTTTAGGCCAAATGGCAAAATATCTGGCAGTGGCAGGGCTGGGAGAGATAATTTATGGCTCAGCAACTGCAGCAGTTGACAAAATGAACAAGGAAGATGAAGATGGTCTTTCTGGGTAGAGCATGAAGAAATAAGTTCCATGATGGAAACTACAGAAAATCTCCTTTAATCTGCATGTTGTTCTTTCGCTTGGTATTTCAGGAGAAAGTGAGTACTTGAAAGGACCACTGACTTCCTACTATGCAAATGGAGGATGCTTTTATAACTGCAAAGTACTTAAGAGAATACCTAGGATTTAGTCTTGATGTAAAGACATCAATGTTCCCCATGAGACTGATAGCTCAGTAGTTTCCTATCGCACAAAATTCTCCACAGATGTGTCTGTATCAAAAATTCTAAAGGATTTCCACCAACTGTGCCTTTTCCTTAAAGCCATAAAAGAGTATCTCCAAACAACAGAAGTTATTTTATTGGTAAACTTGTAAATCTCCTGTATTAGGAACTTCAGAACGGGGGCACAGCATCACAGCATTTGCCAAGAGCTGCCGGTGTGGAGTGCAGTGTTAGACAGCTGACAGCAAACAGCAAAGCCCTCCGGAGTTCCCTTACTGCTCCTTCTCCAGGGAAGGCCCATGTGAGCTCTGAAACCTTTCTTTACTTCAGAATTAATAGTGTTCAGCTGCTGCCAGAAGGGAGATGCCAAAATGCCATGCTCTACACAGACACTCTGTGATACTTAAATACAGCAATGCTCTTGTTTCATCCATTTTGATTCCACATAATTGAGTATTCCTGCACTTCTAGGAAGACTGCAGAGCCCTTCAGCAATTGTGATGATGTATCAGCTGTTATATACATCCAGTGCAGGTTAACATACATCCTCAGTTCACAGATCTTCATGTAATGCCCTTTCACAAACTTGTCCTTCACAAAGTTGTCCTTTTATCCCCAAATATCCCTACGCCCATACCAACTCCTCAGTCAGTTTAGTTGAATGAGATACAAAATATTCAGCCTGTGTTTCCCAGCATGATCATGGTGAAATGTATTTGCAGTGTCTACTGAGAAAATTGAAATTTTAATCACAATTCATAGAATATTTGCTTTTGGAGTGACTGACATCAGCATAGAAATCTCTGATTTAAAACTGAAAAAATCACTCCAATAAAATTCTGCCTTAGGAACATAGAACTTCATGAAACTAAACCAGAAAATTTTCCATCTCAATTAAAATCAGAATTGGTGGGTTTTCTAAAATTGTAAGCCTTCAAGATAGTTTTGAATTTCAAGGGCAAAAGGGAGAATTAGTTGTTGAGACTTTTTTTTTTATCCTAGGAACAAGCAGGAATGCCAGGGGAAGACCTGTAAACAACCAGAGTTAAAGAAAGTTGGGGTTTGTGATGGCAGTCACTTGAGTTCAGTAATGAACCCCCTCTTTAAGTATATGGCTATAATATTAAAGTATCATTAATTATGAGGGTTTTTTATTACAGAATTATTTTTGGTTCTATAAGAAGCAAACAGTTAAGAACACAAGAACTTCGGTCTTGCACAGTTGGTATTTCCTTAGTTCTGAACATCTAACACTGTGTAATTCTGAAGACTTTATATAATTATATATTTATATCTTTATACTGTAACAGTCTTTCATTACAGGATCATCTCCTTCCACATACTAAAATAGCATCTCCCTATGAACATCTCCACAAGGGGAGTCTTATAATCTTAAGTATTTATATTCACCTTGCTTTTGTAATAGTCAAGTATGCACAAGCAGGAGAGCTTCAAGGTATCATAAATAAATGCATTTATGCATATATGTATACACACACAGTGTGTGTGGATGAACTTCAGTTATATGAGCAAAATGATACACAATAATTAGTTTTGTGTCCACACTGAGCTCCATTACCTTCAGGGGTACTTCACATGATCTATATTTTTGTACTTTTAACAATACATTTTAAATTACTTTACCAGATGCCATAGTACTCATACTATGGCAATAATGGAAAAGAACAGTAAGCATGATAAATACATCAGCTAATGGGTAGTAGCCTGTACAGCTCTGGAGAAAGATTATTACAGGCACAATGCCACAGATTTATTTATGGCTTAAAGCAGTGCATGTCATAAGCATACATAGTTTCAGTAGGTGGAGTCATCTGACCCAATCTGGCAGAGCTTTCACATGGGAATGGCAAGGACTCCTCATTACCCATGAATTAATGCTTTTATTGGCAAAAAGCATCTCCTGTGTATATTCCTGAATGAGAACAATGTGAAGTAGTTTCCAGGGATTCACATAAACTCTCTTTCCTTTTGAAAAACTGGCTGACTAACAAAGTCACTTCTTTTTTAGAGTTCTGCTTCAGTTCTTCAGTCCTTCCAGCCGTGCAAGCGTGCACATTGGACTCATTTGTCTACTTTAGCCAAGAGCCTCAAAATTAAGGGATGAAACACAGTTGTTTAACACCGAGCTCCTATCACAGCTTAGCATAGCAAGGTAACTTAAATCTGCATCACGATCATATGTGAAATTTAAACATGGAGATACAGTTTCTCATCTCCTTATTCAGACAGACATTACTAATGCTGCCACAGGTCTGAAATGAAGCATGTTCTTTTTTCAATGAACCATGAAAAAAAGAAAGCAAGCAAAGCTCACTGGCAGCTCAGTTCTGCTCAGCACAGCAATGGCTGACCCGTTCAGTTCACATATCACTCAATCACCAGCTACGCCTGCCCTGAGTCACTGGAAATCCCTAAGTCAGGTTTTGAGCAGATACTGTTCTCTTGACCTGCTGCATCTCCTGAGACCACAGAGCCTCGGGACATGATTGTACATGTGGCAACTAGGGTCCACAGGTTTGACTGAAGCTGTATTAAAAAAGCATTACTGTATTCTACTGATATAATGTTTCAGCCTTTATCCGTGCCCACATGACGACAGGGACAAATAAGTAACACCTCTTTCTAAGGGTGCTAAACCAAAGCACTTCCAATACCATGAAGATTGCAGCTCAAGTCCCTATATAGTAATTAAAAATACGATCTAAGCACACAGCTACTCCAGTGTTCATAAAAGCAGTCTCGCCTCCCTTTTACCACTTGCCACAGCAAAAGTGGTCACCCTTCTCATCCCTTGCTTTCCTTATTTCCTCCCAGCCTAATGTCATCTTACTTTACTCTTTTCAGTTCTGCACAGCCAGGCTGAATCGTCACTCCAGGCAGCTGGCGGCACCACCCTCCAACACCTAGTAACAATATTTTCAGAAATATACTCCATAGCTCTCCTCATAACCAAAACCAGCCTGTAAGACTTGAAAAAAAACCTACTGTATTATCTTTCAATTCTCCTCTTAAAACCCTCATCCATTGAAACGACTACAGAAAAACTGACAACTTGGACTAGTAATATAATAAAAACTATGTTGAATAGCATTGTACCACTCTTTCCTTATTTTATTAATTCGACTTAAAGAAAATTTTTAAGAAGCAATAGATAGGCAAAACCAGGTGAAAGCTACTTGAATCCTGTAGAATAATTAATAAAAAGATGCATATTTGGATGGAACATACAGAACTATTACAACAATGCTCTGTCAAAGGAAAACTTTTTTACCATGTCCAGTTCAAATTCATACCTTATGATGCTGCATGACACGATAGTGGCTTCACATTGAAAAGTTGTGGCCCCATACTTCTACTGGCATGAACAGGCAATGCCAAAAGCTTTCCTTGGAATCAGAACTACATACCCTAAGGTTTAATCCCAACAGCCTCTCCCTGTCTCCATACAGGCTCTGCTCTCTGCCCTGATGCACAAGGGGAGGGCTTTTCATCGCTCTAATCAAGCCACAAGTGAGCCACACACTCCCCACAGAGCCCACAAAGCTTCAGCTTCATCATTTATCCGGTTTGGGACAAAACCTGCCTGGGCTCTGCACCTCCAAAAGACAGTTTGGAAGGTGCAAGCCAACTCCACCTCCCATGGCAGAACCGTAAGTCCTTTTGCTGCCAACTCACATGATTAACAAGGCAGTGAAAACAAAGTGTCATTTTTGCCTAAAGTACAGGAATATTTTGTATTATCCTCCTCTCTGCGGTTACTGAACCAAACAGTCTTTGATGTATTAAACAAAAAAATTTTTTTTACTCTCATTCTGTTTCCATGCAATGAAAATAATACATAATATTGGCTTCGCCTTAAAAATATTTCTCTTATGAAATGCATTCCATTTGTACTGACTTTTGTGGAAGGTGCGTGGGTGTGTCAGAAAGAAGAATTTAGTCCCAAACACTTATATTTCCCTGTATACTTAATAAAGGAAAAATTCAAACCTTGTTTGTGTAAAAGAAAAAGTCCAGCTACAGACAGTTTGTAGAGCAATACAAAGAAATTGCCTGGATCCCAAGATCCCAAAGTCCAGGCAAGCCAATTCCATCTCACTGAGATTGGATTCCACTTCAGCAAAACACACAAATTAAATATGATGTGAAGCCCTGCTGCTGATGGTGGACCTCGGTACTACTGTAGCAAAATTAATACAGTAAAATAAAGTTATCCTGTGCAGCATTCCAGGACATTCATTATCTCTGTGCATTTCCTTGGAAGCCTAGAGGGGAGAGGAGGTTCAAGCCAATGAAGGGAGTTTGGACATTTGTGTCCCAGAGACCATTATGCCTCAGCGCCTTGCTAATCTTTCCCAGTTTTCCTTTCTTCCAGACTCCACAGCACCTTTGTTTCCTTCCATTTATCCTCCTCCTCCCCTCCCTCCCTTCCCCTCATTCTCTCTTGGTGGCCATTAACTACGCTGACAGTTTGACAGGCTGAAATAAGGAAATAAAACACTTAAACATTGTTTCCTGATGTATGCATTCATCTCCTCTGCCAAACACAGATATTGAGGAGATGCTTCACTCCTCCTGTCAGCTCGCTAAATTATAGCCCAGCTCTCACAGCAACACAACTCTCGGGTCCTGTACGTTCAACTTGATCTGTCTTCCTATCAGAAGGCCACACAAAGGCCATTTTCATGTCTTCAGCAGGAGCTTCTTATGTTTATACTCTTAATACCACATTTTCATATGCCTAGGGTTGAATTTCTGTTACAAACAGGATCTCATGCTTCTTCTACTGAACACACTCACATTATCATGACAGCTCCACTTCTTGCTTGGATTACAACAAAGCTACTTGTGGAATAAAATCAACTATATTGCATTAAACTTTGTGTCATTCTCATAGCCCATTACAGCAGCTGAGTAACCCGAACCCCAGCTTCACTTTGACCAGGTTTATTAGACTTTTTTATTTAAGCATTTTCTCCTGGTTGACAGAAAGCATGCTGCTGGAGACTAGAGGCATCCCACCCTTTATATAAAAGAAAACCACTGTTCCCAGCACGAGTTTCCAGGAGCCAATGTTGTTCAGCTCCCTGGGGGAAAGTTGCAGTGATACTGTCACTGCTCATTACCTCCAGTGGGTGTTGCTGTGAACAAGCCTATGGGAAAAATGGGAAAAAAAAAAAAAAAGTACTACAGACACTCGTAAACATGTTCCATGTCTGGAAAGTTTGGCTCATCCATAAAACCAAGAAGAAATCAAAGCTTGGTAAGAAACTAAATAATTGTACTTTCTTTGTTGTTTCCGATCCTCTTCCATGCCAATTAAACTCAAGTATTTTGTACTTTATCTGCTGTGCTGGTGTAAGGCTGCTGTGGAGCAAAGTCATCTTTTTGCAATTTTACTGGCTCCTGAGGTTTATGTAGAAGAGCACAGTGCTGTGGCTGTGGCCTCTAGGGATGCCTGAGGACCCATACCCATCGCAGAGCTGACCAACTTCACATCTTCACCATCCCAAAACAGCTGAAGAATTGTGACAAACAGGTACTGAAATCCCAGACACACTCATAACTTCACAAGAGGGAATGTCAACTAACAAACAGAAGTATATCAGTAGCCCAGAATATCCTGTTGCTTTTTTTCCCTGGCTGATGAGGAAGGTTAGCTCTGGTTTCAGTTAGCAGGTAGAAAAGTAGCAGAAGCAGCTTGAAACATTTTGGACCTTTGAAACAAAGGAAGAAAAGCCCTTCTTTACATTTGAATGTTTTAAATCCCTGCAGAACTTTACTTTCTTCTTTGTCTCCTGCTTTCTTGTGATTTCAGAGATCTCTAGTTGTTATCCAAAGACTTTAAAGTAACTGTGTAATTCCACTGACACACAGAGGTAGGATGGAAAAAAAAAAAACCCCAAATAAAAAACAACAAACAAAACCACAACAACGTCCACAAAGAAAAGTCTGTGTAAGTGTTGCTGTTGAGATTTCATTCTCTCTAACCACCTTTTTCTAAGAGCTGCTATTAAACAACAGAAAAGATTCAAATTCAATCACCCTAAAGAGCTACCAGAGCCTGAGTGGAAAAGTAATCCATTTGCTCATTTAGAGACAGTAAGGGCTTTGCTACTGCTTTCCAATACTGACTGTCTAAGACAGCAGTATTTCAACTGGTTACACCCATTCCTTTTGTTTTCCTCCAAAGACATTAATGAAAACAGGAGCCTGTTACGTGCTGTTATTTAACTACGAGGGTTTAAATTTCATGAATGAAAATGAAAGAAAACATCAATAAAGCAAGAGGAAACCCAAGTTCCTTACTACTTCCTCCACACAAGCTTATAGAAGAGTTGGTTAACCAAAAACTATCATTAACTCTTTACTGACAATATGCATAGAACTGCCTACACCTAAGATTACTTGGATTTTATCTCTGGGAATCGTTAAGAGCTCCCACTGCACTGTCAAAGGGCGCCAGTCTTTTTCCTCTATCACTATTTCATACTGCCAGAGAAAAGAATCATAGAATGGTTTGGACTGGAAGGGACCTTAAAGATCATCTAGTTCCAAACCCCTGCCACGGACAAGGATGCCACCCAGTAGACCAGGTTGCTCCTTTGAGGTTCCCACCCACTTGAGACCAGTGCAAATTCCATGATATTTTTCAAGTGTATCAGCTACTGATTACTGCCTGTTGGTGGATTTTCAGTTCAGCTTCCTCCTAAACCCTGAAATTTTCTCTGATGTTTCACAGACACATACGTTGCTATCCCTCAGCTCTGAGTGCAGAGTCACTTATTCTATAAAAAGTCTTGCATTTCTATTTACTGCTAGATTAAAAGAAAAAAGAAATCAAGAAGAGTAAGGGGTGAAAAAAATGGTTAAAAAGAGGTTGCTTTGGTAAGTTTTTTCGGTTTTTCACTGAGTATTCAAATTTCTATTTTTTTGTGGATAGTCATTTTACACGCCCTTTACTCCTTACTCTTTCCTAGTAAAGAAAAACTGAAAAACAAAAAAGTGAAGATAACCCAAAAATTAAAAGAAACCTAAGATACTAAAACCAAATTACCCTAAGAATACATAGGAAGTGGGGGAATAAACCAACACTGAAACATCCATGAGAGTTTAATTTCCATCTACAGTGCTTATAGGAACAACTACTATTGTTAATTTTTCTCAGCATATTTTTTCTTATTGTAGAACAGTAGAATATTATTTTATTTTCCTGAACTAACTTGTCATGTCCCCCAAGGTTCACCCTCTGCATCCTATAGAACAAAAGCCTGCTACTCTCACTGAAACTGGAATTACTTCTGGTTTAGAACCTGGAATTACTCGTTTTACAACCTGCATACCATAAAACAATATTGTTTTGAAACAGTGAGCTGGAAGCTACAAATGCTTGCTTATCAGTCAGCTGAAGGAGCATCAGAACAGAAAAGTCTGAACTTCCAAGAACTATTATCTACTTTATCCAAGCAGCATATTCACATTGGGGGTGAGGTGGCACTCAGTGGTGTCCCACAGCTCACCATTCCTCTGCACATACCTCATGCTCCTTTCCTCATAATAAATGCATTTCTCTGCTGCCAAGACAGGGTCCATCAGGCAGTCTTGGAAATGGTGCCCTAAGGCTTGACACTCACCCAAAAAATAAATGGCCACCATCAGTAAGTTTTTGGTGTGTGAAGCAATAGCGACAGCACATCTGCTGGGGATGCAGGGTGAGCCTAAAGCTGGTGACACCACCCTGCAGGAGGTTACAGGCCTTGCTGCCACCTCCAACAAACCTCCACTTTGTGGATAGTCATTTTACACATCCTTTATTCCAGGAGGGTACACCCTTCACCATAGCAAAAAGTAAGTCCTGTACATATATCCCCTGCAGGATTTATGAACAACTTTTTTTGCTCCCTGTGGATATTAAAACATTCTTCTTACAAGGGCTGAATTTCCTCTGCAAAGTTTATGTGAAAACTCCTCTGCATGTGTGTGTGTGTGTTTGTACATGTGAACATGCCACTTTGCTAGAAATACAGTTGGCTGCCAGCATGTTAAAGGAATCGTGAGTTGCTACCTCAGTAGTAGGCACCGCATCTGATTATGGTTACCAGGGTTCTCCCACCCCCCTGGAGCAAAAAGTATTCAAAAAATAAAATTAAATTCTTAAATGCTTCTGCAGGACACCATGAAACTCGCTGACTTTAGATTTTTAGCCTGGTATTAATTTTTGCCCAAGACTTCTCAAGTGCCATGCCCACTGGTATGAACACTTCTAAAGTCAGAGTGTGAGGTTGCACATACGGATTCTAAAAATGACACCGAGTCCTCCACTATTCAAATTCAATTTACATACCAGATATCAACATATGATTATCTTAGGTGGAAAGGCAAGAAAACACTGAGCAGTAAATAGAGAACAATACAAGACTGGAGAAAGACACCAGACATTGGGTAAACCACTAAGAATGAGATACTTGCTTTTCGCATTCCTATTTTAGGAATTTATCTTCAGAGGCAAACAAATCTGACAGAGCAGCTCTTCAGTCATCTGTAAATTAATGAACCTGAGCTCCGGGATGAACAACTGCTATCTCTGTGTTTCAAAGGCAATAAAGAAACGTAAAATAAAGGTGAGTGCAAGAAAGTGGAAAGTAGCAGGGAGCTCTTTCCAGCAGGAGGGCAGACTGTGGCTCAGGGCTGTGTCATGTGTGGGTGAAGGATTCAGCTGACCATAACAACTGGTCTTCCACAAGGTCACCTATCACAGTAATTCGGTGCCACCAGACGGGCACCACACATCAAAAACTATTGTGCACTTGTCCCCCTTAAGCACAACACATTTACAGCACATGCTCAGAAAAGAAAGAACAAAACACAAAAGCCCAAAATTGACTTCTTCCCATCAGTTCCTGAGGTCAAGGAAGTTCTTCCAGACTACATCTGTATCAATATGCAGAGGATGAAACAGGCTCATTGTAGAATGGATAAGACTGTTTACCAGCTGTCTTAGCTTATTTCAACCCCTCCATAAGGAAAATAACTGTTTAAAATACAACCACTGTCTGAATAAAGGAAGCTTTATCAAAAAAAGGGGTTTATTAAAAAGAAGGGTTTTTTTTTTTTAATTCTATTCGAAGGTCAGCCTTATACCAATACCTTCCTTTTAACCTGAAACATGACATTAACAGCTATCTTACAGCAGTCAAGATAAGCATGAAGTGGTGATCCTTCTTCCTGAGTGTACCAGTGTAAGTTCCTACTTAAAACTACTATTTATGGAAGGATGTTTATGGAAGGTATTTCCCTGCACGCTAGAAATAAGGGGTTCTTTACAAAGAAAAAGCCTCAGAAACATAAATTATTGCCGACCCCATCCTCCAAATAGCAGAGAGACAAACAAAATGAAACTTGAATACACTTCCTCATCATCTCAGTAAAACTGTCACTTGTGTGCCTCATGCTTCCATTTCCTTTAAGGGTCAAGATCCCTAGATAGCCCACACCTTCACTAAGCATCAAAATGTTACACTTGCATTGTTCACAGTTTTTAGAAGGCATCCATTTCATTTTCTAGTTTTACTTTTACATCAATACAAACAAAAGACAGGTCATCAAAAGTAACTAAAGTGATAATTACCCATTTAAGATTCGATTAGGAAGAGCTATTAGTAAACTTTTCAGTGACGATTAATTTTGACATTAAATTCAGAAAGAACCATTCCTCACAGCCAGTAATGCCAAAAAGGTCAGTATTCTCACTATTCTTGCCCTATCCAAACAGATTTTCAAAGTCAAAGTGGTAAGTGAAATGGAACAGGGCTTTACAACCCCTGTTGAAATCAACATTACTTTCCACAGCAATCACCAAAAATTCACAGTGACAGTATTAGTCACAACTACCATCAGTCTCAGAAGACCTGGGAGGACAAAATCCATACACAGTTGGAGGGGGGTGGGAAGGAGAAAACAAAAACAAACAAAAAACCCCAACGAAACAAAAAACCACAAAAACAAACAAAAAATCCCCCACAAAACAAAATCAGTGCTCAAAGTTAAGTTGAGTCTTAGACAGTCTCTGAAACTGCAGGAACTTAACAAGCATATATATTTTTCACTTATTCCTTATTACTTCCCTCAATTGCTCTAACTCCCTCTTTCCACAGCTTACCCCTGCTGCTTCTCTACTCCTCTCTTCCTTTGTCTTCTTTTTATCCCAAGGCTGTTCAAACTGCTGCTCAGGATTAGTAAAAGTAAGGCAGGACCAGTTAGCTCCTTCCTACTTTCTTCACATGATGAAACTTTTGGATGGAGGGAAGAAGCAAACCTCTTCCCAGGTGAAGCCACTGAGCTCCCTACAAGACCATGGAGATCCCAGCATCCATTGATTGGGATCTGCTTGCAGCTTGGTGCCTCCAGGGACCTGATACCTGGGGCAGTGCTGGACATCCTGAACAGATCCCAGCTCTTCACACTGTGTGGTTGGAGAGAGCTGGAGATTTTAGAATTGGTTATAAGATGGATAAAAACCCAGAGACTCAAAAATAGAGCCACCTCTTCCACAGAAGTCTGTTTTATATGTTCACAAGTATTCAAATTAACATGACTGATAGAGTAATGAGAACTAGGCAGAAGATGGCACTTCCCTCTGATGCTGGGATAATTAAAAGGGCAAGGTATTAACTAGCTTCGGAAAGAAAAAAAGTTATATTGGTTGTTCTGGGGATTATGGTCCTGTCTTGATCCAACCTTCACTAATCATTGCATTTAGTCATTAGACACTTTGCCCATTCCCTGGAATCCACATCTGCTGATTACTGTTTGCTGATCTACTCTTCAGACAGGATTTGAAACACAGGGGTAGTGCTAAAATGCCCTTTAGAAAGGCCAGATAATGCCATTTCTGGTTTGTACTACAGGAAAGAGATTCTTTCACAGATCCTGGTATCAGCTACATCCTCATCATCTTTTTACTAATGTGCTCCTCGTGCACAGTGGAATGCTGCAGATCAGATTTTTCTTCAGTCAAATAAGTATTTACTACAGCTGGGAAAAAAAAAAAAGCCCAACAACACCACCTCCCCCTCCTCCCCAAAATAATTCTGAATTAAACATTACATGATGGTTACACATGCTGGCACAATGGATAGAAAGCACAAGTCATGGAATGGTTATTGATGAACCAAATAATATTAGTATACATCCATCTAGTTAATACACACCTTATTAGCATATATTTATCTGAGATGAAAAAACATGCAAACATGCTGTATTTTATGTAAATCACACGCAGTTCTCAAGGCTTCTAGAAAATTGCCATTACAGCCTTTGGTACTGCAAAATGTAGGTACTCCTTTTCACAGCCCCTATATGCAATAATATTTGCAAAAGTAAGCTGTTGGAGTAAATGAACTTACATAAGTGATGTACCTCGCTCACAGCACATAAAAGAAATAGTATGGCAGGCCCCTGTGCTACAAATTCAGCAGCTGGTTATATATTTTATATAATGTAACCAGTAGGAACAATATCATTTATGTCTTGTATTACTCTACGAACAATCCAATTTATAAAATGCCTATTGTGTTTACACAAAAGAAACTATCATAAATTCTGGACATTAAACAGTGTCAGCAGATGAAAGCCAACTTTCCCACAATAGTTTGCATGCTGCACTTGGCATGTTTTTAAAGAAAAGGCAATTGCAAGGGAAGGCCCCTCTGAATTCAGCTGTTTACTCATGTTGGGGACTGGTGACAGCAGCAAATCTCTAAGAAATCTTTCCTTACAATGAAAAGATATTCTCACGCTAATCCAAAAGCATGGCACCTATCCAGAAACGTTGCCATTTTTAACATTACACTTCTTTATTAATTACAGGAGAACTAATAGTGGGGGAAATATCCCATGCTAAGGAGAATCCCATTGCATACAACTTCTTACCTGTCTTTTGCTCTACTGACAGGAAAGGCAGGTCAGCAGTAAACATGTACTTGGCCTTGACTGTCACCCTGGATTAACAATTTTGGGGAAAAAAGTCTTGGGAAGTGAGTACAGCCAGATGACTGCATACCCAAACAACAGATTCATCCTGACACTGCCTGGAATGCCTGGATGCTGTTATGCACAACCAGCTTCTGCATTCACCAAATTTATACAGATTAGCTGCCTCCACTTCTATTCCCCAGGGAATAGCACCAACTCATCCCAGCCTTAGTGTAAAGCAAGTTAAAAAAACCCAAACAAACAAACAAATCCAATAAAAAAAAAAAAAAAAACAAGTCAGCCACATAAAATACTATCTATGACATAGCATGACAAGACAGGAGGGGAAAACAACCCAACAAATCCAAAAAAAAAAAAAAAAAAACAAGTCAGCATTTGGTCTAACTACAAGTTATTGGAACTCAGCCCACAGTGGCACTGATCAGGACCAGGTTGTGACTTGGAAAAACTGGTTGTCCTGAGGGATTTTTTGAGAGAAGCAATGGTCTGGCAGCAACACTGGCTAGAAGGAAATGCTTTGGGCACTTAACAGCAGCACATCTCCTGAATTCCAGTGGCTGTAGACAAAGAGACTTGTCTCCACGATGGCAGATTCCTGATATTTTCTCATACACAATCTCAGTCCTTTTTTTAAGGGCCTGGTTCTGTTCTTCTGAGCAACTCAGGTCTAATGTGAGCACCACTTTGCTCAGAAACTCCAATTCAGTGCTGGGCACGGACTCTTTCTGTTCCAAGGCTTCCTGCAGAAAGCCGCCCGTCCATTCCCACGGTTCACTCAACCATCACATCTTCTCAACAGAGAAGAGCTTATCAGGACATGCTCTCTCTCGTGAGATTTTAAATATTCTCTCTGTTTCCAAGCCAGAAACATTGCAAGGGAGGCTGTTCTTGCCTCATGTTAGTATGACAGCTGCTCTCTTGGCCAACACGCCTAGGGACTGGACTAGGGATCTCAAGCTGAGAGTATGAGCAACTACAGCTTAGAGCAAAGAGCTGCTTGGAGACTGATCACCACAGAGGGTGGGACTTACAACGTGCACTTGCCCCTGGGTTGTATTAGTTCACAGTTTTAATGTGAGCACCTTTTCTCATGTTCCCAAATAACTCCAAATGAAGCAGTGGGGTTTTTTTAAGTGAAAAGTTCTGATTTTTTTCTTAACCTCATCTATATTTGGGCCATATCATATATACACAAGATGCTGGTTTAATCCAACAAGTTTACCCACTTTTACTCTCATACTGTACTCTCAGTAGCAGAGAATGACGTATCACATCAGTGAAGGCAAAATGCTGCCATGGTTGTACGTGCATCATCTAAGACAAAACATGTATTGGATAACATTTGTGTTCCTGTTCAGGAATGGGGCAAATGGCAATCCACAAGAGCCAAGGTTTGAGAAACATCTCAAGTATAAGGACCAGGAGCTGAGAAGCTGGATGACCAGTGCTATTACACACCTACCACCTAGAGGCTTTATATTTTATAGAGAGTTAGTGGTACTGTTTTCCAGAAGAGCCAGAGAGAATTAGGAGTTCAGATTAGATGCTTACAGTCAGCTCTAACATGCCTAGATGCCACTGCCTATTTCAGGACAGCTTTTACTTTCTCAGTCTGTAATCTTCACCCTACTTTTAAAAGCAAATTATTAACATCTAGATACTAAAGAAAAGTTCATGTCAGCCCAGATGCTACCTAAGGAGCCCATATAGCACATGCACAAGAACTATTCCCCAGTCCATATTTGGCACATCCACACAGGCAAGTGCCAATGGACTTGTAAAAAAAATTATTGCTTGTAAAAAAAAAAAAAAATAGGAGATTGATTGCAAACAGAGGTGAAAAATAAAAAGAGAAAACCTGGATTAAAAAATAATCTGCTAGTGACAATAATACTGTTATATCTTTGGTAATTAATGCTAATAAAGATTTCCATGTGAGCTCATGAAACAATATTGCTGTTGAAGAAATTAAAAGAAAAATTAAAGATGTGCTATGCTCACTAGACCAAGCAGTGCCTGGTTGAGTACCCTCACAGCAGCCAGAAGCCAACAGCTCAGAAGTGGAAGATATTAGGTACATTGCAGTGATGTCACAGCCAATCACACAGGAAAACTTCTTACTGACTGCAGTCAACCAGTGGCTGACATACACCATGAAACAAACACCTTATAAATCTATAACATGATATATGTGAATGTATATCCTTTCTTTATCTGGTCTACACCTAAAAGTAAAGTATTCATCTACATGAACCTCATTTTATTAATGGTTTATATCTATAAATATATCAAAGAGGGCAAGGAAAAGAGTATTGCTTATTATTATAAAATAAGCAACTGTACTTTGGTTGATGTGGCAACATTGAATATAATACAGTCTTAGGTGCTTATTGTGCCAATGATAAAACTGGTACAGGATGCACTGATTTCTTCATCTATATATAGTACAGAAAAGGTGACAAATGTATTTTACCTCTTAGTAATTGTTTAAAATATTATTTGTTAAGCAGTTATTACAGCATTAGTTTCAATATATTTCCCTTAACCAGTGTAAAATTACTTCATTCAGTCATTTCACTCTTTTTCCAGTTGACTGATAAGGAGGGAGTACCTCCCTGTGAGCAATGCCTTTACAGTGAATTTTTAGTCTTTATAGGTGGCACAAAACTGTCTCACCCCAGCAAACCCAAAGAGGAGGAATTCTGACTCATGTGTTTTGATGCTCTTTCATGCTCTTCTCTCCCTGATGAGGAAAATGTTTCCTGCAGTTCTGAGCAAATGCAGTTCACTGGCCACTAAGGTTGATGGTTCTAGTAGGAGGAGGAAGACCTGGTACCACCTCTTTCTTCAGAAAAGCAGCAGCAATCGCTATCAAGGCCACAATTCTGCCCACTCTCACAAAGAAGAAACGGGAACAGAACAAGCACAATACAACATGCAAATCCTGAACTACTTTCTCAAGTGACTGAAAAATATTGTCAAAATGTTCACTTCAGGCAAAGTATCAGCATCTTTAACACATTTATGTGGATCCCTTCAAACACTTGTCCAGAGCTCAGAGACAGGGCCCTCGAGGAGGGACACCAGGCTCCCTCCCACTGGGAGCCACAGAGCTGCAACTCTGAGCAAGCCACTGGCACACAGGAACCAAAGCCACACTAAGGAGCTGATGGATTGCACGTGGCTTCTGCAAGAAGCAGTGACCCCCAGAACCTGTGTACTTAGGCACAATATGCTTAATTGTTGCCCTTTGGGTGCTTAACCAGTAATTTGAGGAGGAAACCCACTTGAAATATCACTATTTTCATTAAAATCTAGTGCTGCTTCTATGTTTTTTTCTGTCCCGGTGAATCATGGCTTTTGTCCCCATAAAGAGAACAGCACCCACATGAGGGGCAGTAACAAGGTTCTGGGTACTACTACACTTGCCACATTTCAGACTTTTTGGAAATTCAGCTCCTAATTTATGTGCTGACTGCAAGGATCCTCACTCTGTGCTGTTATTCTTGCACTGATATCAGCAGTTGTCTTGACTGAGAAATCCAATTATCATCAGACTTCTGAAAATAAAGTTTAATTATAGGCAAGTGTGATGAATCTATAAATTTCGATGATTATCAGAGTGAACAGTAGCATAACCAATAGCATTAAGAACATAGCTGAATATTCTCATAGGGCAGGGTCCAAATCTTTGAAGTTGGTGAAAAGATGTTAACATCCCATTGATGTTAAAAGTCTTTGGACTTTAATTAGACACAATGACTTAGAGTAATTACTGCAATTCAAATAAATATTTTATCACTGTTGTTACTACTCCTATTAGTAATAATAAAAATAGAGTGCATTAAGGATTCTTTGGATAAAGGTCCTAAAGCCAAGTAACAAACAATTTTAGAAACAGAGTAACATGGTAGTCTGGCATCATGATATTCCATCAGTAATCTTTTGCAACACTAGAAAGTTGTCCCAGTTATTTGCATAATATTTTCCTATTCATCTTTTTATACCAGAAAAATTGCAGTAGCAAAGAAGTCAATAAAATATTTAAAGTTTAAACAGTCATCTCTTTTTTTAAATATGACTGCTGAGCTAGAATAGCAGCTTTATTTTTATTTATTTGCTTATTTTTACAGTCTGACATTGTGTTCCCACGTTGCTAGTGAAAACTTCTCCAGCTAAATAAATTCAGTTGAGATTTACTCTCACTCTATTTATTCCTTGAAACATAACTGCAATGTTTCCTGGACAGTGGAGAAAAAAAAAAAAACAAACAAACCAAACACCACCATATCCAAAGGAAGGATCTGTCTTATCTATCCCATTTTAGTTAATGAGAAAATGTAACTGTGACTATTGAGAGCAAGAGAAAAAGAGGCAGGGAGCCCCTCTCTCTCTCTCAATAAACTGTTGCACATGGTAGGACTAATAGTGTACTGTCTCATAGCCATCATTAGGCTACCTAGTAAGCAGTACATTATCTTTGTTTTTCTTTCTTTCTCCAGGGCACAGTCGTGTAGTTACAGGTCCTCATTATTCTTGGAAGCTGTAAATGTAAGTGTGAACTCATTGTCTCTGCAGGGGTTGCAGGTGAGTAACGTGTAATGTCACTTACTCAATTTTTTTTCCTACTGAATTTTGTAGAACTGTATTTTTAAAGGATTCTCCTCCACCCAAATCATCCTCAGCAACTGCTACGTGTTTGAATCTGCTCCACGGCCCCTCTGGTTTGGCCAGAAAGATCACTTGCTGCATTCAAGGAACCCACACCTGGGTGGTCCCCAAAACGATGTGTGGCCACTACAGGATTTCATAATTTACACAAGGGTGCTCCTGGGCAGTGGTGGGACAGCAGCCAGGCAGCTCCAGGCACCAGTGGAATTTATTCCATCCACTTTTATTACCAGTTGCTTCACCACTGCCTGCAGTTCCTCAATTATGGCTAGCAAGCCTACCTCAACAGCTAACGAGGGAAGCATGTTCTTTTCTGCTTATGGGAGCTGCAAATACATCAAAAACCAGAAAATTGACCCTTTTATTGATTCAGATGCCAACTCCACCTTAAGCCTGAAGCTTCCAGTTCAGCTTCTTTCCTTGGTCTTATTATTCAATTAATTTTTGTGGGTAGCCAGCAGAGACCCACATTAAAATATAACATGGAAGTAATTACGGCAGTGGAACACAAGATGCAAAAACATATACGGTTTTATCACGTCTAGTGGCTTGGGAAAGACTTACAGTCCCTCATTTGATCTGTTGCCATCCAAGCTTCACAAAAGAAGGCTGGGAGGAACCAAGTTGTGCAATAAGTGTTGCTCATTTCTACACAGGTTGGCAGAAGAGGGAAGAGACCCCTGTGCAACCAGGTAAACACCAAGACAGATGTAAGCTACTAATTAACACAACCAAAGGTGAACCAAAGAGAAGAGGTTGTGAGAAACTGATATTCTGTGGAAGAATGAGCTAATTACTTGAAGTACAAGAGGTCCCCTCTGATACCACAGAAGACTTCATGAAGGAACCAAGACCTGCTGACCATCAACCATTCAAGAGATGCACATTAACACGAGACAGAACATGGTCACCACCTCGTGACCAGCCAAATATACAACCTACCAAAACCAACAGACCTTGGTATTCCTAGAGGTAGAGAGTGAGATGACAAAAGACAGCCCTCCTTCCTCCCCTCCAAGGAGTCACAAGTGCTTATGAATCAAAGGAAAAGCGCTGATTTCATTCAGCTTTATATTTAATTCACCAGCAAGAATGAAAAGCTAACCAGTGAACATGGGTGTTCTGGTTCTCCCAAGCAAGATGTCCTGTCAGACAGCTGTCAGAGCAGCCTTGTGCTTCATACAACCGGTTCAGAGAAAGAGATACACGTGGTAACAGGACAGCAATAGGAAATCCCACAGCCTTCCAAACAATGGAGGGATTAGATATCCTGATGCTGTCCAAACATGGCAGCATTACAGGCATCACTGACTGGCGCTTATTTGGGCAAAGTCACGAACAACTTTTGATGCTTTTAATTGCTAAAGTATTTAAAAATGATCATAAACCCCACTTCAATTAATTCCTTCTACACCTTTTGATATAACGGTATTTACAGGGCCAGGGGGAATCATGTTCAGCAATTTTGTCTCAAAATTACAAGACTTTCACTCTACAGACTTTCTTATTTTGTGGTTTTAACTTGTATACACATTTTAACAGTGCAGCCATTTTGAAAATCACTAACCCCATGACAATCTAGATTGTTTAAAAGGCTTATTCCTTTATAGAGAGAAACCACTCAAATGAGTAAAAACATTGAAATGTGTCCATTTAAAAACCATCACATGATCACTAGTATTGTATGAATATGTTGCTTTGGAAAACTATTTATATTTATAATTTACTGTAAAAATATTTAAAACAGTAGCACTCTTGTTTGCTTTTAAAAAAATTAATCAGGGCAGCATTAGTAGCAATTTTGATATTCATTCAAGCAAGTATTGAGACTCCTACCAAATATACTGAATAAATGTTATAAAGGCTGTGAAACATCAGTGTCAACCACCTGGTATTAGGAAACACTCTTGTTAAAACGTAACTGATAGCAAATGACTTACCCTGTTATATTGTCAAGCTTTAATAGTCTTCCATATTTACCCAAACTGACAGAGTACGCCTGGGAGAGCCTTATGTTTTGTAAATATTAATCCTTTAGTGGATTCACTGGATTACCTGCATTTTATTATTTAGCACAGCCCAACACTACTACATTTGGCTGAAAATTGACATTGCTAGCAAGGAAGAAACATATAGCAATGCTGACTCCTTACCTAAGGTTTCCTTGCTTGGATTCAAAGAAGAAAACAGCTGCAGGTCATATCAGCTGGACAGATTACTGTGGGCAACCAAGAACTCTGTTATATCACAAAAACTGTCAATATAGCTTAGTCTCAAAGTGGGTTCTCATAATCAACTGAATTCACAGTGCTAAGATTTTCTTAAAAGACTCCCAAATAATTAAATCACATTCTTGCCTGAGTTAAGATGTTCAAATTTAGGAACTAATTCCAAAGCTAATTTCCAGTTTTAACTAAACGTATCATAGCTGCACTTCTTAAACTTTGCATAATACTTTGATGATTTCATATGTAAATCCAATCAATCAATAAGCCTCGTGAAGCTATATGTGTATATAGAAGTATATGACTTAGATTTAAGTCAGAACTGATATTTATAATGTATATTTATAATCTCAACCTGTTAATCTTTAGACTTTTATTCTTAGAATTTTGCAATAAAATTTTTGTTGGCTATAACATCACTATTTTCTTCTTTAAAGTTCATCATGTATAAAAAGAGAAATTGATTACAAAAAAAAATATGGTTTTTAAACTTCATGGCACCAGATATAAAACAACTACATTACTTCATGTTATGTACATAGTCAGACATGTACTTCAGAAATGCAAGGTATAAGATTTTTGAAAGGATCCAGTAATTTGACTGACTTGAGGAAGTACAAGTTGAGTCTGGTTTTTAGAGACTGCTGAGAATCCTTCTGAAACACAATTTCAGTTCAAGACTTTTCTTCCCACCATCATCTTCATGAAATAAGAGATGTTTTTGCAAACCTGTTTGGACTTTGAAATACAACAGGACATACTAGTCCCCACCAGAAGACCCATTGCTGAATAGATATCACAATATTTAAATTACTGCCTTTTTGTCATGATATATCAATACCTTTCACTCAAGGAACATAGATCAAGTAAAACATTAGCTAAATGAAATAACATATACATCCTGAACATTGGTAGCTTAGGCAGTAAATTTTACAAGAAAAATAGATTACAAAGCACTTTTTTTGTCCAAATCCATTGTTTTCCAACAAGCCTTACATTCCTAAATTATCCCAAGTCATTTTTGAAATGGGATTTGGGCTTATAAATCACACTGCGTCTTGACAAATGTCATTCTTGGTTCCTCCACCAAATAATTCATCATTTGATTAAAGCAAAAGCAAACAGAGGCAAATGGGGGAAAAAAAAAAAAGGGACAAGTGACCTGGGAGAAGGAGGATCACTATTTGTGAGTATTCTACAACCTACTTCAGAGTTGTGAACGTGTAAAGGTCAACAACATTTTTATGGGTTTCTTTAGCTTACAGGACTATAGCTGCCTTAAGAAAATACACCTATACAATGTTAATACTATCAGGTCAATAAGCTTATATATTGACATGCCAAAACAGCACACAAAAACCCCCATACCTGCACAAGGCCACGTTACTCTCATCCCAGAGAGGCAAGGTGCTCTAGGATAAACACTGCACTGATGAACACAGCAGGGTACCAATGCACCCTGAACAAGGAAGGCTGCATGTTTCCATAAAGGCAAAGCATTTCCTGGATACTCACACCATAAGCTGTGATTGACTCAGCACCTTCTTAAAGGGACAAACAATTATTATTCTACTTAAAGGGCATTAACATCCTATATCCACATCTCAGGTTAAATAACTCAGAGATACTATGGGTGCTGCCCTCAGCCAGAAGCAGCAATGCTCAAACATGCACAGCACAAGAGTAGCTTATCCAGGAAATCTGTCTTGTCTACTGACAATAAGAGCTGAAGGAATAAATAAATATATCCCAGGACTGCTTCAGAATCACATACTGGAGTAGTAAAAAAAAAAATTGCTGACTTTTCGTGTATTTCATAGCAACAACGGGGAAAAAAAGGAAAAACAAACCCAAAAAGCAGCCACCCAAATCCAAGAACAATCCTCCTTACTCCAGCCAACACACTGAAGTCAAAGATGGGGTGAGTCACCATCAGGAAAGTCACTACTCCAGGAAGCAAACCAAGTGCCACAAGAAGTAGGCTGGTTTAGCTCCATTTGTGGTGGACAATGTTCCACTCACACTTTGGTTCACACAAGCTATTAGGCATGCTGGCATTCCCAGGAATGAGATAACTGGAAACTTAGTTAACTGACTCCTTAGGTTGTCAGTGTTGCACTTGACACAGTTACAAGACAGACGAGTGACCTGGTCTTGTTCAGCTGAATTTCTAAGGATGTCAGTTAGTTAACTTCTGGTTAACTTCTTGTGTTTATATGCCACCATTCAAGAAAAAAAAGAAAGAGAAAAGCTAGTATTTCTCAACCACCTTTGATATATAATGATAAATTTTAATCCCTCCTTTGGATTCATTTTCTCCATACAGTTCAGTTGCTGATCAGAAGCTTAACAGGGACCCTACTCAGATGGACAGACGAAATTCTTCTTCAAGAGCAGCCCAGCTGAATGGTTGCAAAGCTCATGCAGAAACAATCACTTCTTTGCCTTGGTCACTTGGTATCAAGAAGTTTCCAGTTTTTCTTACAGCCTCTCAGCTCCCAGTGCAACCGCAGGAAAGCACGGCAGCCCTCTCCCTTGGCTCTCCTCTCCTTGCACTCTACCCAGACTGACCTATAAAACCATTTAGTGGCACCACATTTCACCTCCTTTATTCAGAACTAGGCTTCAGAACTGAACATGGGTGAAATATCTTGGTGGCTTTCTCATATCTTCAGGGTATTAATTAAAATCCCTCATTTCTCAAATATCTTGTAACATCTGTGCTTTGTTCTTCCAGGGGAAAATTCGTACCCGAATTTGACCACATCAAAGACCACAGATTCGCTGCAAAGTTCAAAAGAGCATTGCTCCTGCTAGCAGAGGCAGATCTCTTTGCACAGAAAGCTTTCAGAAATTGGGATCTTGGAGTCCTTACCCCAGCTCCATTTTCAAAATAGCTGTAGGGGAGAAAAGGAACAAACCTCCATTAAAAATACTGTGGGGTTTGAGTGCTACGGGACATTTCTGAGAACTGCAGCTGCAAGTATTCAAGGTACTTGGGTGTACAGACAGCAAGGTAGGCCCCCATCTCCAAGGGCACAAGAGACCTGACATAATGCCTGCAGAGTGCTCCAAGGATCCTGGATGAAAAGCGCTCTAGAAAGGCAAACCTTGTCTACTGCAAGTTCAACATCAGAGCGTGCTTCCGACCCCTTTTCATCGGGAATAATATTTCTTTCCTTTATTAGTTTAGGCAATGGTTAAGAAGAAAACCTTTTTAAAATATACATATATAGCATAGAGAAAATTTGCAATTCAAATTGATATTTTTAATCTTAAAAGTATTTTGGTGGAATGGAGTGAAAAAATAGAAAGAAGAACAAGTCCCATAAATCTGTCACTCGCACAGCACATCACTCACAGCTTTCCCCAGCCCACTGAGAAGGAGAGCCATACAGCTTTAAAATGACTTCATTCCCATATTTACATATTTTTTAATAGGGCTATGATGAATCTCCTTCCGCTTGACTCCTATTTTGAGCTGTGATATTTTAATCTCCATTCTTGCTGCAACTTAGCAGATGAATGTGCAGTGTGACAGAGCTCAGAGGAAACAGTATAAATAAAGCAAAGTGGAGCTATGACATCTCACATTTTATAGCTTTTTTATTGTAGCCTAAGCATAAACAGAGCACAGCTGTGTTATACATACTGCTGTGAGCACTCCCCCAGCTCCAACCCCCCACTGCTTTTAAAGAGACACAGCCCCCACGGAGGATCCTCTGGGTACAAGCACTGCTGTTTGAGGCATCGCTAACAGAAGCAAAAACACCCCCTCCACCACCCCTCCCCATTGCTTCCCTTCCTTTGTTTTTCCTTTTTCCTCCTTCTTCTACTGGTTTGCCCTGCTGCCTTCCTTTCCCCTCACCTCCCCGAGTGGCCCAGGATGTGACCCCGCAGTCCCCAGCGTGTACACACAGCCAGCGCCGCGCTGCTACCTACTGAAGGATGCCTTTCTTCCCTCACTGCTGTAATTTGCTCTGTTTAAGTACACAGACACACATGCAGAGCACAGAAACAATCTGCAAAAACAACACTTTGATAAAAGACTTGTAACTAGCTGGAAGTACTCAAAATATTGCCATCTCCTAAGGGTGGTATTTTACTGGAAGGGCTCTCGCGTTTCTCATCATTTCTTGATCTTCCCCCGCCTCCCCCCAAAAGACAGTGAGAAAGGAAGGACAACACACTAACTTTACTCCTGTCTGTTTAAAAAATAAACTATCATGATGACTTCCTAGGCAACAAAGCCTCTTTTCACCTCAGGAATTTATGAGATTCCACAGAAGATCTCAGCATAATCATCACCACACATTCGGCTGCCATTTGAATCTTTAGACAAGAAAATCACAATGAACCAGGACACTTTCATGACTATTAAAAGATAAGGGCAAACCCAATAGCCAACAATTTACCACAGAGTCCAAGAATGCTGTTTATCCTTGAAGTTTGTTGAAAAGTTTTACGTTTGGACTAGATCTTAAAGGTCTTTTCCAACCTGAATGTTTCTATGAAAGTGCTTCTCCATTTCTAATTCCAGTATCATAAACATAAGGACATTCAATATACAATGCTCTTCTTCCATTCTTCTTTCTGCTATCCATTAAAAAAAAAATTAAAAAAAAAAGGCAAAAACCAAAACCAACACATCATGGCATTGCAGTGGTCACACTGAGCTTGAAAACAGCACCCAACTCGCCCAAATGTAAGGCCAAAGGACATACAGGAAGCTCTTCACACAAAAAGAACCATGTTGAAGGTCTCATCTCACTAACTTGCTACTAACATCTTCAACAGTGAAGAAAATTTCAGGGACCACCAATGCTCACCTAATGAGCTGTAGCCAAGTTCTTCTGGCCATACTCTGCTCTCCGCCACTGATTTTTGAGAGGATTTGCTACTTCACTTGCTGCATTTTCTGGAGCTATTTTCCCCCTGTCTAAGGTTCCATATAAACTGGGATAAATCATCAAGCAATGTTCATGGCAAGCAAGAGAAAGTACTTAAAAATAACAAAATAAAACTATGCTAGATATGCATTAACAATTGTATTTAAAAATGAAAAAAAAAAAAAAAATTAAAAGCCACCCAGAAAGCATATTGAAATTGTTTATATGTGGGAAGCTGATTAAACTAACAAGTTTTCAAAGTTGGGGTCTTGGGATTCTCAAGTCTGCCTGAAGTCACCCCTTTACTCAACTCATGGATTACCAAGCCACCAGCCTGATACAAAAATCTGGTTAGAAAACTGCACTTTTTGTGAGAAAATTAGCAGAATTCCTTTGTTTTGAAAGCAGATTATCACATCTTTTTTTTTTAAAAAAAAAAAAAGTGTTATCAAGATTCACTTGTCTATTCTCCAAAATCCCCCTGAGCTTGTCCAATCTTACTCTGCCTATACAACATGTAACTTCTTTATGAAGTTGCTATCATAAGATCATACTGAGCACTTGCTCTGTGCAATGCCTGTACTGCAAATAACCTCAGATGTTTTTGGAGTAGGACAGGGGTTGTAAGAAAATGACGTGTCTGCACTAGTACTTCAGAAACTCCTCATCAGCCAGAGTCAGTGTACCCTGGAGGCACTACTGAAAGCCATCGCCTCGGAACCTCTCATTGCCAAATTCTTCCAAGACTTGGTCTGAGGAAGTCCTCACTTCTCCTGGGGTGCAGCAACAGGTGGCAAGCCAGGAAGGGGATCTGGGAAGCTGTTGCTCAAGGCCCTGCAGGGGCCTGGCCAGTCCCCTCAGCCCTGGAGGAAGCAAAGCTGGGAAGGGAGCAGAAGAGACCAACCTCAGACCCAGAAGCTCAATAGGGCCCAGGAAAGCCACCAACAGCAGGTTCCTACAGGCTTTCTACCACTGCCATCCACTTGAGTAGGAAGTACTTGTACACTCCATTCTGACACAATAGTCATCACCAAAACATGCTCTCTCTGAGTGAAAACTGAAGGAGGAGGGTCATAAACTGTTTTTAACAAGACAGGAAATACACTGGAGAGAAGATAAAGAGAAAAAAAAAAACACAGCTACATAACAATACATTTTCCCCACTACCTACCAACATCTACCTCCCACTGAGTTTTTAAGTATATTTTTTTCAAATTCATACATGTCATCTTCCATAATAATACCACCCACTTCACTTCCCCGAGGATGGTTCCTCAGCACTTTTCAAAGCTGCTACAAACCTCAGGAAATACCTAAAGATCTGTTCAGTGCCACTAAAAATCAGCACTAGAAGTATTAAAATAAAAATAAATGAGACATTGCAACGAAGACTGGAAATTCAGACTTTCTTACAGCCCTTTGTGCCTCTCTCATCTCCACCCGGAAAAGACCCTGAAGATAATCATAACCACAACACTAAGCATGTTTTGTATGAGTGTGACAACATTATGGTACAGATTTAATGACAATAGTGGGAATAGACCTCTTAGGTATCGTACTAAACACCATCTCTGACAGGGATGCTCAGTTTTGAAAGATGAATCCAAGTCAAATAATCTGCAACTACAAATCAGACCTCCCCCTTTAGAATTGGCCTAATGGGAAATTATAATCAGTATGAGATAAAACCTTCTGTGAGTTTACAATTAATAATTCTGACCCTAACATTCCTTTCCACAAACTTCCTGCTCCTTGCAGAACTTTAAGTTTGATTAGCACAATCCAAAATGTCTACAAAATTAAAACACCCAAAACAAAATACCGCAAAGAAACAAAAACCCACAAACAACCACACAAAAAAACCCCTCAACAGTCATGGCACATGCAACCCTATATCAACACAGGTGTGGCCATGTCATGGCCACCCATTCACAGGCTGATCCAATATTATGTCATGACAGGGTAACTCTCACCTACTGATTTTGAAGGGTAAATACAGCAAAGATCACAGTTTCTAGAGAAAACTTTTTACACCATGAAAGGGATTTTCCTTGTAGGCCACAGCATCTCCCACCAAGAGCTTTCAGCCAAATCAGATGGAAGAGGCCGCAGGCAGGAGCTGCAGGGTACCTGCTCTGACAAACAAAGAGAGGTAGCAATGGACTTTTTTTTTCCCCTTTTCTTTCTTGTTTAGTTTTCAGTCACAACAAATGAATGAAATGAACCAAAGAAAAGAACTAAGCTGAGAAAAAACAAAGTAAAATTAGTAACAGGCTAACAGCATATACCCACTGCCTGGGGCAACATACGGCTGATGGATGATGACAGCCAACAGACGAATCCTCATTCCCTGTCTACTAAACAAATTAGTAATCTCATCAATATCGTCACTACATTCACCTTCTGCAGCAGCTGCTGCTGCAACACAACTGCTGTTAAGCTTTAGGGGGAAAGCCTGCCTTTGCCTTGTAGTTTGCCACATCCTGTGGGCATTCAGGGTTGCCACCCTCTGAAAAATGCAATTAACCCGGTAACAAGATTTTTTTGTTGTTGTTGTTTTCACCATTTATTTTTTAAAAAGCCTGCTGCTGTGTATGAAGACAATGGTCACCTGCATGGCACACTCTGAAGTCCTAGAAATCTGCAGAATTTGAACCTTAAGGGCCTTCCCAGCTGTCAAGGTCTCTCCAATTAAAGTCTGAGTTCAGAGACCTTAAGTTTGAAGAGGACACCAGGACTTCTCAGGCAGAGATCTGTCTCTACACTCCCCTTTGCTCCTTATTCCTAAAGTTTCTCTCTTTAAATGACTAAAAACCAATACTTGCAGAAACAAAGAGTGGTTTGTGGATATCTAACACACCTTGCTTCCTCAGCCTCACTACCCTCACTTCCAAAACTTGTCAGAAAAAATGACATGATTCAACATTCAAACCCAGAAAGATCAAATTTCAACAAAACACAACACAAACCACAGCACATCATTTGTTGTAATAAATCTAGATTACAAAGCATCCCAGCACACACTCCCTAAGAACTACAGCAAATTTTAATAACTAAAATTTCACTTTACCTGGAACTCAGGAAAAAAAAGGAGAGTTTATGACCTTTGGAAAAAGGGGAGGCAACTCAGGAGGACTACAAGGATGTTGTGAGGTTACACAGAGAGAAAACTAAAAGAGCCAAAGCCCAGCTAGAACTTAATCTGGCTACTGCCATAAAAGACAACAGAAATGTTTCTATAAACTCATCAGCGATGAAAGGAGGACAAGGAGAATCTCCATCCTTTATTGGATGCAGGGGGAATCACTGACAAAGGATGAGGAAAAGATAGAGGTGCTTAATTCCGTCTTTGTCTCAGTCTGTAATAGCAAGCCCAGTTGTTCTTGGGGTACTCAGCCCTCTGACCTGAAACAGGGAGCAGAATGAAACCCCCAGAACTCAAGGGGAAATGGTCAGAGACCTACTATGTCACAGTGGAATGTGTCCAGAGAAGGACAACAGAGGGGGAGAAGTCTTAGTAGGAGCACCTGAGGAAGCTGGGACTGTTCAGCCTGGAGAAAAGGAGGCTCAGGAGCGGCCTCATGACTCTCTACAACTACCTGAAAGGAGGGTGTATCCAGGTGAGAGCTGGCCTCTTATCCCAGGTAACAAGTGATAGGACAAGGGGAAATGGCCTGAAGTTGCTCCAGGTGAGGTTTAAGTTGGATGAAATAAAGGAAAAATTTCTTCATCAAAAGGGTTGTCAAGCGCTGGAACAGGTTGCCCAGGGAAGTGGCTGAGTCATCATCCCTGGAGCTATTTAAAAGATGTGTGGATGTGGCACTTAGGGACATAATTTAGCAGAGGACTTGGCAGTGCTGGGTTAATGTTTCGAATCAATGATCTCAAAGGTCTCTTCAAATCTAAACGATTCTGAGTCTCAAAAGAATCAAAATTTAATTTATGCTGTGCAAATTCAAAGATATATATGCATATATGTTCACGTGCACAAACTTGCTCTCCCTTTTCGCCATTCAATGCACCTAAAAAGGTGTTTCATTTTTTCACCAAGTCCAATATTTTTTCTTAAAGGTCTTCAAACAATAAAGCTGTCTACGTTTGGTAATTTCAACAAAAGATTTACTTATCAATAACCTTCACTATTAAGTAAAATATTTGCCGTTTATTTTAATTTATCAGCAACATACGGAACAACTTCTTTCTGAAGCAAACTGTGTAGGGATCATAGAATCATCATAGAATGTCTTTGGTTCTTTAGGGTCTTTAGGAGACCCTGAAGATCATTTACGTTCACAGCCTGCTGCCTGACATGGGCAGGGATGCCACTCACCAGACCAGGTTGCTCAGAGCCCCATCCAACCTTGCCTTGAACACTTCCAGGAATGGGGCATCCACAGCTTCTCTGAGCAACCTGTTCCAGTGCCTCATCACCCTCACAGTAGAGAATTTATTTCTAACATCTAAACTAAAATCTCTTTCAGTTTGAAACACTGCCCCCTTGTCCTATCACTATCTGCCCATATAAAAAGTCACTCATGCTCTGTTTTACAAGCCCCCTTTAGGTACTGGAAGGCTGCTGTCTCCTTCTCTCCTCCACTCTGAACAGCCCCAATTCTCTCAGCCTTTCTTCATAGGAGAGGTGCTCCATCCCTCTGATCATCTTTGTGGCCCTCCTCTGGACCCATTCTAACAGGTCCACACCTTTCTTGTGCTGGGGATTCCAGAGCTGGACACAGGACTCCAGGTGTGGTCTCATGAGGGCAGAATAGAGGGGCAGAATCCACTCCCTTGACTTGCTGCCCACGCTGCCTTTGATGCAGCCCAGGATGCCACGGGCCTCTAGGCTGTCAGCTGGCTCATGTCCAGCTTTTCATCCAACAAAGCCTCCAAATCCTTCTTGGCAGGACCGCTCTCCATGAGTTCTTCTCCCAGTTTGCACATATGTCTGGGATTGCCCCAGGCCAAGTGCAAGACCTGGCACTTGGGCTAGTTGAACTTCATTAGGTTCTCATAGGCTCCCTTCTCAAGCTTGTTCAGGTCCCTCTGGATGGCATCCCTTCCTTCTGTTCTGCCAAGTGCACCGCCCAGCTCTGTGTCATCTGCAAGCTTGTTGAGGGTGCACTCAGTCTCACTGTCCATGTCATTGGTATAGAGATATTAAAGTGCCCCAAGACAGAGACCTGAGGCTGATGATAAATCCCACTGACTCAGCTTTCCTAGTTGTTAACAGTTGGAATCTTAAATGCATGTCAGGACTGGTGTCTTCTTTTGGGGTCAGCTAAACCAACAGAATTACGTGTTTTTTTCCTCTCTGCTTCCATAATTGACTCTATGAAAAATTCACAGCACCTCTTTGTGCTCAAGTGTAACATGCAACTCTTTCTGTATCCTCTAACAGCTGGTACAGAGACATTTCCAGCTATTGGATTTATGTTCTAGTTTACTAATTCAAGTGTGTAATAGAGATTTCAAAAACGAAACTTAAATATTCAAGGATCTTCATCAGCCACACTGAAACATTTCACCACCTTTAACAACCAACTCCTGTTTAGCTATTTTTCAACACTAAATATCTTGCTGTCCAAAGAGGTAGTTACTATTTCTCCTACATAATATATAAGAAGCCAAACAAAACTTTCAAAAACTTATCAGGCAACACGAGAACAAGAAATTTTGCTACTACATGTGATTTTCTCATTATCCCCTTCCAGTTGTGTGTTTTGGTTTTCTTTTTTTTCGTGTTCTGTCACATGTGTCATTGTTATGTTCCATCCCCAATTATTTAGCCATATCATAGGCATATTCCCTTTGGCACTTAATCATACACAAAAATGTTCTATTGCTTCATAAACTCCATCACAATGAACATAATCCTTTAGTTAAGTGCCAATTAATTATTAAAAACATTCACTGAGGATTAACAATGGTGAAATAGATACAGTTCTATTATGTAGTTGTTAATCCTCAATAAATCTACATGTAATAGACAGCATTTTAGTAAGAGAGCTAGACTACTTAAACTAATGCTTTATATTTAATTAGATAATTATTGCATGTTAAAAAATACATTCATTAGGTTTAATAACTGTGTAATAAGCACACTTTTAATAGGCAGATTAGTAATCCTCAGAAAACGAGATTTTTTTTTTTTTAGTAATCACATGTATAAGCATCCAAGAGCTACTCTCCAACATGCAGGCCAGTATTCTACATCTTCCCTGCTTAGAGAAACACAAGCCAAGAAAGGGTTAATGCTCCCTGATCCACACTCTTTTTGGGCCCCAGGATGAGGACAGGGGGAGTCTGAATCTCATCTACCAACAAGTCTTATATTCCCTCGAAGCACCTGAGATCACACCTCTCCAGAAAGGAGTCCAGCCTTTCCTAACATGAATGTGTGACATGGCCAGAAGGCAGTCTTGAAACCAAGACAGAGGGCTTGGTCTAAAAGGGATAAGCAGATCCAATAAGATAAATTTCTCTAACAACAAAGAACTCACTAGGGCTTCAAGGTACTTGGAATAAGGCTAAACACATATCCAGCTGTACAGAGATAAATTTCTTGCTATTTAGTTTATTTCTTGCTATTTCTTGCATAAAGCTTTTTTTCTTTTCTGCTATCCTCTTAAAACTACAAACAAACAAAAAACCCAAACCAATAAACAAACAAAAAACAAACAACAACAACAAAAAAAAAGGCTTGTGAGGAGACAGGCACATTGTTATTCATCTGGTACCAAACTCCAGTTAGGTACCAGCCAAAGGCAGATAGGCATGATGCCTGTTTCTAGGACTGGAACTATGGGAACTGTCTATAACATAAACAGCAGGGAGCAGCCTTTTCAGGAAATAAATTTATGGCCCCTTCCCACCCAAAACACTCTGTGATTCACCAACCTCTCAGCTGAAGCTGTGAGGACTATCTCATGAAACAGTAAGAATATAAACTTATATCCTCCAGCTCTGGAAATCTATCACTCCCAGCTGATGGTCAGTACCTAATAATGGTGACTTGCAAGATGGTGTTTCAGATGACCCTTAAAAACCTCTGTAGTAAAATTAGTCTTGCGTTTTTTCCCTTGCACTTCAGTGATGAGCTGATTTTAATGACTACTCTCTTTGAAGAGGTGTTAGTTCTTGAACCAATGACAGTGTATTGCATCTCAGTAATAGTATTCCTTGTTTTCTTATGGTGTAAGGAATACATCTGTAATTCTCTAAATTTGTGACTGCTTACATTCCCTCCTGGAACCAAAAGTGAGGAAAAAGGAAAGGCAGCAGTCAGACAGAATCAAAAAGCACAGATTTTGGCTACTATTTTAAGACTTGTATTGACATCATAAGTGATCTGTGTTCCTTAGATAAAGTGAAGCTACAGCAGCTCAAAGTTAACTTCAGTATGTTTTTAAAAGGTGTCACAAAAGTTCACCTAACTTGGCAACAGTAGTTACTCTTTAATATGAAAAAGGAACTGCTCCAAATTTTGGCTGCAGGATTATAGTCACTGGACCTTTCATATTTTGATGCAAATTTTTCTACACTTCAAAAACGTCCTAAATTTTCAATAACAAAAGACAGTAAATATTACATGATGCTATAAGTACCAGCATGTTCTGAATTCTCAGAATAGCAAATGTTCCAACAAGATTAAAAAGAATTCTTTTCAGGATCAGTAATTTTTTGTAAATTCTGCTGTAAATTCCCAATGACAGGAAAGAAACCTTTTCTTCTTTAGTAACATAGAACCACTGCCCTCCCTTTACGCAAAAGGAGGGCACATATTTGTCTCTATGATGGAAAACAAAATCACTTAGGAACACACAAACCTTCCCTGTTCCTCAGGGCAAATTGCAGGGTCTGATTAAGACCTAGGTACCCTACCATCCTGCTGCTCAGCTCAACACACCACACAGTTATTCCTCACTTTCTTTAATATTTTTTTAAGGTAACTTCCAATTTGAGGATGGCAAACCCAGCAAAAAAAGGTCCTATAAAATAACTAGGGAGTAATGTCTGCTTTAGCAACTGCACAGCTGTCAAAAAAAAAGTGAATTTCCCAACAGTATCCAAAGGGGAATTGATACCTAGTCCTGCTGCTGCACAATGCCCTGCTTGAGCAGCTGAACAAGTGACTCTGCACAAGCAGCAAGCCTGGGGGAAGTAGGGAAGCAATAAGGGAAGGGGGGAATAACAGGGCTGCTAGAGTGCCTGAGGGAGAAGGTACTCACGGCTGCTGCCTGGACAGTCCCTGCATCCACCAGAAGGGAGCTGGGAAAAGAACAGTTACCCTTTGGGACAAGGTCAGGCCCTCAATAGCACCCATACCATGGAGGAAAGAAGTTGCAATAATCTCTCCTGTGTTTACCTTTGACAACACACAGAGAAGTGTGAATGCCTCAGCATTTCAGTGGCCTAAAACTCCATGGCACAGCAGAAGCTAACCAACCAAAACCTCAAAAAAAAAAAAAATTGAAAGAGATATTGCAAGTCTGGGACACTGCTGGAATACACAAAGTGGCCTTATGGATACAGCAGAGCAAGAGAAGGAAGAGGCCAACGCTGTTCTCCACAGACCCTTCCTCTGGGCAGACCTCCCGCATAGAGTCAGGGACCATAAGCATTTACTCCTACAGAGAGCCAGTCCCAGAGCCTGGAGGAAGAAGTCAGGTTGTTCACTCCCTGTCTGTGCCTTGTCCAGGCAGGCCAGAGCACTGTCTGCTCTTCCAGGAGCAGCACAGCGACTCTGAGGTTCAGCAACAGCTTCCTCACACAGACACACGTGGCACAGAGGTCTCACCCTGGTGGCACAGGGGCTTGGGCCACGGAGTGGCTGCTGGGCTGGGACACTGCCTCTGCCTAGCAGCATTCCCACTTCCATGCCAAAACCCAGGAGCTGTTTTGAGATGAGAGCGCAAGGAGGCTTACCAGTTACAGCTGTTTGAATGAGTGGTAATTGCAGCTGGGGGTCCTTCATCTCATGTCACACAGAGTAGGAAAATGGGTCAGACGTAACGCATTTGGTTAAGTATCGAAGCTGAAAAGGTACTATTTTCTTTTAAATTATATAGTCTTTACTGGAAGTAAGGTTACCGGTGCAAGGCTTTTTAGCTTTAAAATGTAACAGGGACATGCCCTCCGAGGGTCAGGCTTTCATTTGCTGATGTTAATTCTCAGCTGCCTGTTATTCGTCCTTCATTGTAGCCTCTGTCTTAGCTGGGCACGCTCCTGGTTCCCTGCTATATCCAGACGGTCCATGTAAATAGTGTTTATGTTAAGGAAGTCATGTTCTGTGTGACTGGAGCACATAGAAACTGATGTTGTTGTCACTTTAGATTAAGCTCTCATTTTAGCAAAGGAGGCAATTGGAGCAGGCAGCTGAGTGGCCGAATGAAATATTCAGCTCATTTCGTTTAAAGCTGCCCCTGTCTCCATTGTTCAGGCTGGCAGGGCTGATTAACCCTTGCTGGTGCCGTCACAACAACTCAACTGCTCGCTCCGTCCCTCCGCTCCCACAAAACCAAGACCCCGAACACTCAGGCAGGTTTCAAAGGTCAGCAAGATGATATTTGCCAGGGATTTTTTTCCCCTCCAATTAGTGAACTTTAAGGAAATGGAAAATTAACCCTTCAGGCTCCCACCACTTTGTAGAGAAGACGAACAAAACAACACTTAGCAAGGGTCAAAGATAGCATCCAAGCTTAATGCAGGCAAGGCTCCCATTAACCACAGTTTGGCACCTGACACCTGTGAACGTCCTGCTAACCTTGAGCTATCTCCAAGCACTCCATGAACTCCTCCTCATGGAGGATTACACACTTTAGTTTTTTGCTGAAACTGCTGACAGCAAATAATACACCAAAATAAACATACAGTGTAGGCAATAGAAAGAAACGTCCAACACTGCTGTAAAGTGCCAATGCGTGCAGACAGTCTATGGCTGTCTAGAGCACTGCAGCCCAAGGCTTCCAGTGCTGCTGCCACAGGGCTGTTTGCCTACAGCTACCCTAAAACCTACTCTGTAAATGCCTTGGCCACGGCATTACCACTGCACTGAACCGAGCGCAGTCTTTCAGGGAACAATCTCAAGGAGTTTTCCAAGATAGAACAGTTGTTACAGGAGGAACAGTGACTGCTCAAGAATGCAATGCCTGATGTCCAAAAAACAGAGAAGAGTATTATTAAATGGTCTTCCTTTGGCTTGACTTATTGCAAAGATCCTATTTATAGAAAGGCCTAATGCTATCTCATGACAGGCACTTTCAAACCAAGGCCCACTTGTGCCACATCAAGCACTGTGTCACTCACAGTCACTTATGCTGAAGGGTCTGATGTTTCAGAGAGCTCAGCAGTACCAGCTTACATCACAGGGCTTGGGTTCCTCAGCCCAAGATGGAATTCCAGATTTCACAGAATACTTTCAGTTGTAAGGGACACACAAGGATCATCAAGTACAATTCTTATGTCAGTGGCCCCTACAGGGATCAAACTCACAACCTTGGTGTTATTAGCACCACGCTCTAACCAACTCTAGAAACAAGACACAGAATACTATTGTCAAAAGTAATTGTAACATTCCCAAATACTGTAAAGTCATATTGTCATAAACTGCAATATTGAGGGTAACAGCATTTTATTTTTAATGAGAGATTCTTTGATATTTTAAGACAACAAGCTGAAGCACAGGTGACAAGTTTTCTGACAAGTACTGTACCTATTTCACCCTTCTCTCTGTATTTTGCACTAAACTGCCAAAAGAAAAAGTATATCTATTAAAAACATCAGCAGTTATACACACTACAGTTATACTGACACAAGACAACCACAAAAGTAACTCTGTTCTGAAGCAGTTTAAATCATAAGTCCCTCCCCAAGCCACTGAACTGTATATATATACTTGTCTCTATCTACTGCTAAGGCAATTCTCTAGGATAAAACAGAATTGGGTACTACTGATAAATGGATAAACCTCATAAAATAATACTTATTCTACCTAAATTACTAATTTCCAATAGCCTTGCAGCTACATTTTACTGTGACATTTTACAGCATAGTTCATATGAGAATATCCTGTAAGAGCACTTACAGCAATACTCTCTACTTGCATATATACTCTAATGTTCCAGCTTCATTATAATGATTTCAACAGAGTCAAAATCTCATCAATTGCATGTTTGCTTTGCTGGTTATCTGGATAAATATGCAGCTATCTATGAATGACTTGTGAATGCAAATAATAGTAAGTTAACAGCAGAATGTAAACATTAAACATGATATGTTGGATGTAATTATTGTACACACAGTTTAATTATGAGCACTTTTTTTCTCTGTTTGGTATCTTGGAGAGTGTATTACCTGATTCCAATACTCTGTATATGTGCTTAAAATTTAAGGTCCAATTCAAGAAGATCCTTGAATGCTGTTTAAATACATAAGAGTCTTAATACCTCCAAATAAAATATACATCTGTCATAATGAAACAAAAAAGCCCTACATGTTATAATGAGACCTATTTCTTCAAAGACTAACCTCTTAAATCTCAGAAGCAATGAATGAAATACACCTTTTAGCAATCTCTTTTGATACTTTCCTGAAAAAGAAGTCATGCAAGAAGTACACAGATGTAGCTAAGCTCCTATAATCAGTCTAAATATAAGTGTTGTAAAACCAAGTTTATGTTATGCATGAACATATTTTAGACCTATGCACTGGGAACAGTGAAGTGCTTGACATCTGGAGTTAGACAGTGGTGAATTGTAGCACGCACACATCATGCTCATCTGCATAAATATCCATTTTCAGAATCACCAGGGCTCAGCTCAAACACTCCCAGCTTTCTGCTAATTTAAAATCATCCTGCATTTCAAATATCAGGATAAAGCCCAACTAGTAAGTTAGCCCACCAAAACTCAGTTTTGAAAGTCTATTTCCCCCCCACACACACACTTTTTTTTTTAAATAAAAATTTTAAAATCACACACATAAACATACATTATTACCCTGACACCTGACCCACCTGCACCTCCAGAAGATCCCTAATCTCAGGATGGGCAAGTATGGAGATGGATGGCCTCTAAAGAGGGGAGGACATAAAACAAACCCAAACCAGCAAAGGTCCTGCAGGAAGCCCGACTAATTCCAGAGGTAGTGCTCTCCCTGGCAGGCTGCACGAGTCAGTCATTATGCCAGCAGGGTGCTGAGGGCCCCTGCAGACAGAGGTGTTGGTTGGGCAGGAGAGGCTCAGAGGTCCGAAGGGCCGCGGTCATTAAAACTGCGGCACCTTTTGAAGGAATTGAGTTATTAACCTCCCTGACCCCAGACAAATTTAAACCCGACTAACTGCGGATTTCTCTGAGGAATCGAGGCACGTGTTTGTAAATTGCTTGGATATTCAGCATGATGAAAGGTGTTACATAAATGACAGTTATTAATATAATAGTGGTAAATGGGTCAGGAGGAAGATTTCTGTACTGATTTAGGCTGTTGTTTCTAGCCAACACCAAATATTGGTCATGGTTTGGATACTGATGTCTTCAAGAATAAATACGATATTCATTCCTTTAAAACTACAAATCTAATTGGAATTACAAATTGTTTCTCTAGCTCCAAGAAAATCTTAGAACAAACTCTTTTAAGAAAAAACTTCAAATTAAAATGGTAATAATTCCATATATTTGGTACAGTCTGGGATTAAAGATTTGAGTTTGGACTGCAATATTGTCACCTACTGATTACTGCCAAAGAAATCCCCCAGAAACATTTGTAAAGCCAATCTTCCCAAAGCAAAGAGAAAACGGCACCTGGGAATGCACGGTATCCCCATGTAAAGATATAAATTAAACTAGCATTTTCTGAAAGAAAACAAATGAATAAAAGCAACCTGAAATACATCATGAACAAAGTTTCCCATTACAACCCATCTAGAAATCCTGTATCCCTACAGAGCATTCCACTGTCATACAGAGAGTAAGTCCACCATCCAAATTTACTGATCCTAAACACGGAAAGGTCATAACTCTGGTGTTATGAGCTTTATTATGACTGGACAAATTCAACAATTATATAAACATACATATATGAACATATGCATCCACAGACACCAACTTCCCTGCAATTCAAAGCACCCAGCAATCATTTACAGATCATGAACAGGCATCACCTTCCCAACCTGTTCTAAAACAGATCGTATCAACCAAGCAACTACATCACTTCTCAACAAGAAATTAAGTGGAATTTCTCCCAGACTTGAAGTCAAAGAAGATATCAAAAGTAAGGAGTATGTAATTACCCAAATGGCAGTTTACTAAAACAGAAATTATCTGAGCCAGTGGCTCCCAATTCACAGGTGGAGGCCTTAACAACTGGGGTCACAAGACTAACCAAAATTAAATCGAAGAAGTTGGGCTCACAGATAGAAGTGTGACTCCCGGGCCCATCAACAGGTGAAAACCCTGGAAGCTGTTTAAAGGTAAAGGTCTGGTTATTAATGGATTCCAAGAGTTTCACAAAGCTCGAGAAATAAGGCAGTAACTTTTTATACACACACTGCATCTTCCTTCAACATTTCTCATGGAATGGTTATCCAAAAAGACAAGCAGTGTGGTTACAATTGACTTTTTTGGGGGAAATGGGGTTAGGAAGGAGGTGTCAGGTACCACAAAAGTGATCCTTGCTCATCAAGCTATAAAAATCAATTCCCAGAGAAATACAGTATTGTTAATGTAAAAATGAAGTCCCAGGAGATCATGCTCCTGTTAATGCTATTAACCCTGTCAGTAAGTTCCCCTCATGGTGAAAAAGAGGAAAAAAATCCCCAACAAACTCACACACCTGTGCTCAAATCTGGGGTGATTCAGAGGGACATTTGAGAAGGACCTGCACTTAGCACCCTTCCTGCCACAGGAACATAGCAAGGTGTGTTTTTCTGCTTCTTGTATTTCTAGCAAACCATGCAAGAAATAAAGAGGCATTTAAGAGAGAAGGTTCAGGCCAGTTCAAGTGATTTCCTAGGTCAAACCAAAACCCTACACTCCCAAAAGCTATCTGAGATACTAAATAGCAGTTCCAAAAGTTTGTGACTGCACTCAAGCCTCAGAGATCTATATCAGAATATAAGGAAGGATAAGGGATCCAGATTTACAGAACATTTCAGTAAGGCTTCAGTAACTTTTTGGTGTAACCAGGCCAAATATAGAGTGAACTTGGTCAATTTATGGGTTTTGGGGGAAACTATGCAAAATGTGGTGGTGGTTTCAGCTGAGTTTCCTTCTGGGGTTCGGATTTTACTTAAAGCCTGAACTTTAAGGGAAAGTAAAGAGACGTGAAACCATACAACATGAAACTTAAGTAAGTTTTGCATGAACATGGAAAAGAAGGAGCTGATTTCATCAAGCGGGGAGAAGGGCAAAAGCCCCAAACAACAGTCATGGGGCTTGAAACTCACCATATGTTTAGTGCTAATTCTTCACTATTGCTATCTCTAAGAAGCCATTCCTCATACTTCACACCCAACTGGGAAATTCAAGGTCAAGAGAAATTGCTTTCATTTGTGGAAGTTTCCAGATTTTTAGTTGGAAAGACATTGCCCCATATCATCCATTAATATTTTCAGATAGGTGCTAAGATTAAAGTCATAGAACTTTATTTGTTCATGTTTAAACCTATAAACACTTCCACTTCCACATATATCTTTCTTTTGAGATGTACTCAATATCATCATCCTTCACTGCATGCAGAAACAATACATCATGGATCTGTAACAACATTTTCATTTGGTTTGTGGCATGGATTTTTGTCTGGTTAAATATCTAAATTACTCCCACTTATAGGTTATCCAGATATGGACTGAGAGCTGAACCCATTTGAGAATTAGCTTTTAACAGCTGACCTGGTGCCTCAGCAAGTGTTTTGCAGAGCCTCCTGGGAAAAAGCACATTCATGAGCAAGCCTGAAATCACAAACCTTACACCAGAAAAGGCAATGCACACTAATACTTATCACACAGCGAGTTCAACTGCCCTACTGCTACAACACTGCTCAGTGGCCAAGTGACAGAACAGCACTGAATATTATTTGCAGAGAGAGCCATCTGCCTGCCATCACACTGGAGGGTGAAATCACCTACCAGAAAGTTAGAATGAAAAGAAATGACAGAGTTTCATACCAGAAATATGATGGGAGAGAAAAGACGAAAGCCAGCAAAAAGTAAACCAAAAATGAATTATTTAGATCTGCGTCTGAGCTTGCTATTGGATCTATTAACATCATATCCCAAATAATTATAGGGTTTCCCACTCCCCTCACACTGACTGCTACTACATTTTTATAAATTGCTATGTTACATAAAACACTGTGTATTTTTAATGTCCCTGTAGTATCTGAGCAATTATATGCATTATAGCTCTGCATTTTCACATCATTGAGGAATGATGGCTTCAATTCACCACCTCTGTGCTGATGACTCCCACATCTCACTCCCAACCAATCTCGTTCTATCTAAACACACATTTCAGCCAGTTTTGCTTCAACTTGCAACTGTTAAAACCTTTTTTCCGTCTGCTACTGAAGACTCAACAGCAGTGACTTCTGACATGTTGATGGGATAGAACTTTTTCTTTTTTGATACTTGCCTTTAAAAAGAGACAGACTATAAAATATCTAATGGGATTTCTGGCTATCTACAATTAAAGTCAAAAGCACTAGGAAAGATCAGAATGCTTCTAGGCTCAGTATGCAAACTCCTCAAAAAGTGATTTAAAAAAAATCATCACTATGGGTTTTAACAGGAAAAAAAAACAAACAAACAATGAAGCACCACTTGTTCCATCTGGCTGGTAAAACTATGTACCAGCAAGTTCAGCTCATTAGAGACCAACATCAAACTTACACCTCCTACCTAGTAATGGTTAACAAATAAGTCTATAACAGCTTGAAGAGACCAACAGTAAAATAAACCAAGAAAAACAGCAATAAATTTAAGTACCTGCACAGGTCCTGCAGCCCCTTTCTCTGTTGCCATCCATGTTCCCCTCCTCACTCCCAGCACACACACCCACAGAAAGAGCACACCTGCCACAGAGCCAGCTTTTATTGATCCCCTCAGCTCAGGTGTCAGCATTTAGCTAAATCAGTCACTAGTTAGCAGCTGCAGCCCTTGCTGCTCTGATTTTCCCCAGACTGGCAGAGGTAGCCTGGGGCTACACAGAGAAGGGTGGTGTTTTGGCAAAGGACCCTTGGAAGAGATGGAGCTAAAAGAGGTGAAGGTACAGCCAGCTGTTGAGGCATGTGAAGCTGGAGGAATCTGAAGCAGATATAAAATCAAACTGGGAGGGTTTCCTTCCTCCTATTGCTCCAATCTGTTCCTACCACAGGCAATCATGGCTCCAGTCAGAAGAGTAATGGTCACTCAGTAAAGAGGAAATGCAAGCTTGGTGAAGCAGTTCTTATCAACTATGCCACCGTGGGATCCCCATCATTCCATCAGGTGTGCGGGCGCTCCAAGGATGTGTCATACAGGCCAGGGCAGAGTCAGGATATGTTCCTGTCTAGCTAGTTATCCCATAGGTCTTCCACACAATGGAGCATAGCAGCAGTACTAACCAAAACATCCTAAGTAGCTGCTCAAATTTCAGTTCCTGCCTAAGGAATGCTTATGTTGTTCCCTCTCAATTCTGCCAAGCACAGCTTGCTGAGGAGTTCACCCTGTTCTCAACCTGGAACTGCGAGGGAAGAACAGACTCAATGAAGGCTCAGAGGTTTTGTTCAAATGGGTGTAGAGAGAGAATTTAAGCTTCACACTTCTTATCTAAATGGTCCAAAACTCCTTCTGCAGAAAAGAGAGAAAGAAATCTCAAACTCTCTGGACTTTCACACAATTTTCCCAGCTCTCCCGTCTGTTACACAGACTAGACATTTTGCAGATTTCTTGGAGAACTTCCTGGCAACCACTAGCAATCACCAGGGCAGGATGCATATGTGTTAAATTGAAATCTTAAACAAAATCATCTTTTCGAGCTTCAAACATTTATTTTTTTTTTTTAAACTATGAGCTCTGGAAAATGGTTTAGTGTTATTTTATTTCACTGCAGCTAGTTCACCCATGCCTCAAAGGCTTAGGGGTCACCAGGTGCTGTTTAACATGGACCTTCTAGGAAGAAATTGCACAGGTCTTTTATTCTGGACATCTTATTTCTATTGTGGTGGTTTTTCTTTCACTGTATGCTGTTGTGATTCTGATCCAAACTCAGATTAGAACTCTTTTTTCAGGCACACCCACCCAAACAGACAGACTTCCTGATTATTAAGTCAAACAACCTGGGGTCCACAAGGTCAATAGCTCAGTTTGTTCCAGAGCTGTTAATCAAGCAAGAATTAATACACTGACCAGGGGAGAAACTGTCAGTTAACAGTCAATAAAAGGATTTCATCTCTTTGTGAATCCCTAAGAGCTTAACAGCTTTCTCTTGGATGGATGGCAGGTACCACGAAACATGCAAGTGTGACCCCACATCACTGTTAATGTGTAGTTAGTTGGTTTTATGTTCAAGGACATCGTGGAAGCTCACAGCTTTCACCAAGCTTTCTTCTTAGCAGATGATACCAGCAGCTTCAGGGGAGCAATGGTGGCGTGAGGTGTGGACTGGCAGTAACTCGTATCATAAAAACTCCCTCCTCTTTCACAGGCAGCACCTCAAAACTGCTGCCACAAGTAATATAAAATACTTCACAGCGTTGCAAAATCCAGAGCGTAATCAAAGCACATTTTGTAAAATTACTCGACGTCATTAATAAACTTGTTATTAATTCATGAAAAAAATCACCTTAAAAGCTCTGCTTAATTTATGGGTTTTAATCAATAAATGTGTTTTTACTGTGCTGTTATTCACCCCATTATATAAGCTGATAAATAACAAGATAATATCCTTTCCTTTAACTACCCATAGGATTGGTGAATTTTATAGATACTTAGATTCCACTTGTACCAAAGACAGAAAACGAGGAGAGATTAAGCTGCTTGCAGAAAGCCACAGAGGAAGCTGCGGCCTGTGATGGGATAAGAATTCAAGTGATAATTCTGTGCCCATTCTGGCTGCCTATAGTTCTCCACTTGTCTTGGGAGTCACACATTAGAAAAAAAAATACATAAAAAGAAACATCTGAAAGTGTTAAAACCAAGTGTAATAAGAAGCAGGCTTCAATACGGAGTGGGAGAGCAGTGAACCAAACAGGAAAAAAGTGAGAGTCACCATGCAATTGCTCTCTAGAAAAAAAAGACCAAAGGAGCCACTACAAGAGGGCTGGAGATGGAGTAACACACTAAAATTACTGGAAATCCAACCACTAAATCTTGCTTTGCCTTCCAGAGCAAACTGCTGACAGAGGAAGTCAAATTCCGGATTAGTGCAGCGACACATCTGTGTGCTTGATACAAACGTACAGCTGGGAATGCTGAAGCCAGTGGGAGTTCCAAGTGCTCGGCACCTCCTTGGGGACACGTGTTCTGCAACCAGAAGCGCGAGCGCGGCACGGCTGGGTATGACCTCATGAGCTGGAACTGAACTCCCTCAGATAACAGCGGCCCTCACAGGGCAGAGATCGAGGCTTCAGAAAGCCCTTACGAGCACCTTTTCTCCCACAAACAAAATTTCTACAAATATTATGCCTTACAAGGGAACTGGGACTCGCACTGGAACAAGGGAAATCCCATCGGCAGCCCAATCTTAAATATTACCTCTGAAAATCAGGGACAGAGCAAATGCCACCAGGCCTCTGGTGGATCCAATAAAAGCTATCAAAGTCTCAAACAAAACAAAATGCATATGCTGAGCACTCCTCAATTCCTCTTCAATGCCAATAACTGGCCAGCAAGTAAACTTGAATAGCTAATGGAAATCAAGAAAACTGTAACAAGCTGCTCAATAATTCTTTGCTGAAGGAAAAGTAGGATAAAAATAATTTATGTATATTCTCTGTGATCCTGCTGTAAAAAATCTCGGGCAAAATACACAAATCATTATTTTATTTAAAGGAAAGAGGGAACAAAAAGGTAATAATCATAGCTATTTGATCTAATTATTCCTAAAGGAATCCATAAGAGACTAAAAAATGTATAAAAACCACCACTCCTGATCTGCTACCTGGGGAGAATAAAAAACATTCTAGTAGGAAACATAGGTGAAAAAATAATGAAATTAGCATCTCCAAATTGTTTAAAAAGGGATCTTCAGCCTAAAGAGAATCGACAGCATAGCTTTAAGGATAGATAAATGGCTGCCTTAAGGATCTGTCTTACCTCCTCTTTTTTTTAAGTAATACCTTAATTTGCATAGTAATAACCCAATTATTGTAAGATTAGGTGACAGAAATCTCATTATTACTGTTCCTACAAAACAGTCGATATTCCATTCAGTACCTTTTAATGTTACACACCTTAAAACATAATTATTCCAATATATGCTCATTCATCTTTAATGCAATTTCTTTAATAATAATAAAACAGACTCTTCCTGTAATTGTTAGGGGTTTTTGGTTGAATATATTAGTGTTAAAACATGATTTTCCTCCTTCAGGCTGCTATAGAAACAAGCAAAGCCAACCAACTGCTTAGGGGCATGCTCCCTCCCCTCTTCCCAAGAGGGAGTCCACCAAGAGGCCTAAAGCACATATGTTAAAATATGTTGCAACAACTCTCTCTCTCCATCTCCCCACTCCCTGCTTCTTCCCACGCTGAGAGCTGGTCATAAGACAAGATTGCAAACAAAATCAAATATATAGCAGCATCAGGCTTCTGAGAGTTATTTGTGCTTAGGGCTTGCTGTAACGGGGAGAGGGGGAAGGGTTGCGTTTTTAGGGCTGCAGGGGGAGAAATCAGAGTGAGAGCAGAGAGGCAGGGGCTTACCTGCCACGGGCATTCTCAGTTTCAATTACTAAGATAATAAATGAGATTAAGTGGTCAGTTACCAGATTAACAACAGAAAGGAAATGGGGGAAGGAGATAGGGCTGGCTCCATCCGAAGAACACAGCCCCACACATGTTCTGCTTCAAGAGCATGTCATGAGCAGTTATGGGAGCGGAAACAGCAGCCGCTACCTCGCCAGTCCCATCTAACTGAGTGCATGCGAGGTAAGGCTATGGAGCCTTTTACAGGCAAATCTTCCCTACTACTTCAAATCCAAGAGAGGCTGGAAACAACTGAGAGTTGGTACCACTACGTATCTGTCAGGATCCCGTACAAAATCAGTCACTGCTCCAAGCCCAGTGTTTAATATATATGTATATATTAAGTACTTATATATATATATAGATATATGCTTATGGATAGAGTCCCCCTCCCAAAATACCCAGGGCATGTAGAGTGGCACTGCAGAAAAAGTTGGTGGACGCCATTCTTTGCAAAAACACACAAATTCAGCTTGCTTGATCTCTTACCCCACCATCACTAAAAGCAGCAAATACGAGATGCAGTTTCACAGGAGTTATTTACTGTTTAATTTTTGTGAAAGCCTTCTGTCAAAATGGCATGAAGGAGAAGTAATTTGGCTGAGCTCCGATTTTCGAAGTCCTCTGCAATCACCGAGACGCTGCAGGTCCGATTAAAAAGGGAAAGCGTGCGTAGCTGGAAACCGTCCCTGGGTGGAAGAATTCCAGGGTTTTTGCAGGGTTGGGAACACAGCTTGCTGATCTTGGAGGTTAGGCAGCCCACCTCCCGCCCCCAGTCACTATGGGGCTAAACACGAGTGAGAACTGCAGGGCTGCCTCTTTACGCCGCCCTGGATTTCTCAGAAGTGGAAAATATCACGTGCCAGAGCAAAGTCAGCAGGGAAACGACCATCCCTGGCGATGCCCACAGGCCTGCATCGAGGACAAGCTCCAGTGCAGAATGGCTGGACCTCCTCTCTGAAGGTTTTGACCACTTGCCTAATAGTTCTGGTTTTGAAAAGTTTCCAATTATACCATGTTCCACAGAAAGCAAATTAAAACGACTGTTTTTACTTGAAAATAAAATAACATAAAGCAGTGAATATGCTAATGATTTTCCCTTACATTCTTATCATCTCATTTCATGCCTTTAAACAGAAAACCTTGTGAATCTTACTATAAAAATTATCAACAAAGTAGAAACAGCCTTCCATCTTACACCAAAACTTGGAGGGCTGAGTTTATACCATCCTGACCCAATCTGACTGAAATTGAAAACTTTTCCTCTTCCATTAATAGCTTTTCCAATTCAGCAGTTCAAAGCTGCAATCCCTCACAGCCTATGCAAGGATTTGGGATCATTTTATAAATCTGTGTGGCAAATGAACATGAAAGAGAAACTCTCCTTATGGCTGGGAACTATCCTTTGGGGGGAAAAATGTTATTAGCTTTTTAGAGAGCATTTGCAAGGGTAATTTGCACTATAGCATCTCTTTTTATTGGCCTTGCAAGCAAGTGTTGAAACAATTTGCCTTATCATATATATTCACTTTGAATTGGGACCTCATGTGAAATGCTCCTCTTGAAACAAGAAAGAATGAGTTTGAAAACTGACACTAAAAAAGGTTGTGTGTGGCAATAATTTACTTCAACAAATATATTCAAAGGAAAGGGGGAAAGCAAAAAGGAAAGGATAAATGAAAGAGGAAAGGAAAAGCTTCTGATTTAGTCCGTCATAACTTAAGGCAGCTATCCCAAAGCTCCCAGTTGGGTCCAGCAATTTCACAGGTATTAAAACAGGAGGGTAAATCGCTACTCCTGGACATCATTTGTATTTCATTACTTCTTAAGTGTCCTCAACCAAAACCAGAACCTCACCACAAGAGACTCTGCACAAACAAACAGCAAAGAAACACCTTTACCACCCCCAGACAATTCCCAACAGACAGCCCTAAGTCAAGATTTCCATCAGCTGTAACAGGCAGCAGCCCAGGATGGAGCATTTGATACGACGACTACAGAAGTCACTGGAAATCTTTTCCCTCTTTCAGTGTGCTTTGACTCATGGAAGAAGCAAAGCTGCAGATTGCTCCTGAAAAAATAAAACTGAAACCTCCAAGCCATCTGACCTTGCTCTGTGGGACAGTTCTTCAGTACAGAAGATTCTGAGCAAAGAGAATTGATCTCTTTTATGCTTTGGTACAACAAAATGCAGACTGTGGAACTCCAGCTCTGAAAGTGGCATTTCATCCTGCCAGGGCAAACAACTTCCATTTAAAGAAAGGAGAAACCTACTAATAAATGACATGGCAAGGAAACAATACTACACTTGCAGGGAAGTTAGATATCATTTGAAGTGCAGGACCAGGGAAAGTACTTTCTTCTGCATAAAAACAGTACCAAAAAGACCTATGGAAGTGTAACAAGAAATAATAAAATCAAAGGTCGCCAGTTACATATGTTTCTAGTGCTGATTCTTCCCTACAGCAAGAATTCAATTTGCAGATGACAGCCCTGCAAGGCAGTTTCCTAGTGCAGATCCTCTTCTCTTCTTCTGGAGTTCAAGGGATTCCCAAGGGGTGGTAAGAGTCTGTTGCTCACGGGCTAAAACAATTTACTTGTTCAGTTGCTGCAACTTTTCTGTCTCCCATCCCAGCACTGTATTGGGTACACTAACCAAAATTTACCCATCAATACTACTTACTCTGATTTTTTCAATTAAATGCATTTTAATTGAAAAAAATATATAAATAATGGAACCTTGCTAGTTTCTATAGCAAAATTCTCAAGCCCAGCATAACTGAGTTGAAAAAAAAAAATGGAAAAAAACACCCAAAACACCACACAGGCCAACAGGACGATGCTCAGCCAAGCTGCACGTTCGAACCCTATTTCAGATGAGAACCCTGGACCATGATTCTACATGTCTTGTGGGAGCATAGTAACCTCTGGACTGTGAACTACTCCAAAGTGGTGTCTTTCCCTCAAGGTTAGATTTTACTTCTGGGAGGGTGAGCTTTTTGGTTTGGTTATTTCGGTTTTTTGTAAGTGAAAATTCCTGAAAGCTTCCTTTTTCATTCTGATTGAGAAAAAGACAAGAACAGAGGGGGTTTTAAGGTTATTGAAAAGTACAATGTACTTTCAACTTTCACAAATCAACATGGTGGCATTTAAATCAGCCTAACCCCCTTGACTTTTTTTCAGCTTGACTCAACAGAAACAGGAATGATGTAGGGTTATGTTTGATGAAAACTGGGAAGTGAAGCTGACCAGCAAAAGAGAGCAATTACTTTTTCAAAAATTCTTGCCTACAGTAAGAAAAACACGAAACCCCCAAAAAACCTTCACATCAAGTTCTTTAAAACATTTGTCCCCGCAAAGCTACAGACTCAATTCCAATGTCCTTAGCTAAATTCTCACTGGCTCCTGAGAGATGCCTGTGACAGTTTTCCCTCACCTTTGAGGACATTTCACTGCATAATCACTGCATACATAAAAAAAAGCCAATCTCTGCTTCACTTGCTCATGACAGAATTGCCACTCGTTTACTTACAGTAGTAAAGTAAGGCTACTTGGCATCGTGTCATCAGTTTGGAAGGCAGTATATTATTTCAGTACCTTGAAATCCTCATCAATATTAACTTCAGAGGTAGAACTTATCTCTCAAACTGACCCATACAGGAAAATATAAAATGAACCAAAAATATGCACAGCTAAGACTATGGGAGAAGAGACAGACTCAGTACAATGAATTAATAAACCCTCAAACCATTGCATGCATTTTTCACTGATGTTTTGGTCAGCACTGTGGGGCCATCATAAATTGAACAAAGCAATTTCTGAGCTTTGAACACCCGTTTAAGTCCAAAGCTTACTTACAATTCATGTAAAAAGTCAAACTGAAGCACCAAAGGGCATGACTACATTTCTAACCAAGCCTGGGATGCAGTATTTTAACTGCATGAACTATTTTCTTCCTGCTTATCATGTCCACCGTCAAGAGTCAGGATCTGGCTGCTCTGCAGTACTTTGTAGTGTTCCCAAACGAAGATGCATCTGATGATACAGATACAGCCACCATACATCTGAGTCCATCTGCTTGCTGCCAACATAACATACTTGCTCAATACTGCATTAGTATTTAGATGTGACATAAACAGCCCCATATTCACCGAGTGTCGAGTTTTACACGTTCGAGCAAATGCTTACTGAAGTCCTTTAAGTCAGCCAGGTGCTTAAATACCAAGCTGAATCAGGGCCAAAGTCAGAACAACTGTTGACATGGTATGATATAAAGGCTTAATATCAAATGAATAATGATGCCAACACAAAGCTCATTCAACTGAATTTCACTGTCATTAAGCCACACACACATAATTCCTGGAGACATCTGACCTAATGGAACTCTAAGGTCAAGCAGAGTGATCGGTCCCATCTATTTCAATGTGAAAACAAAATTACTGGTTTGTGACTACAAAAGTTCTCTCAAGAGTAAAGCTGTTTTTGACAGACTTGTCCACACATACAATAATGACTTGAATGTTTATCTAAAGATTTGAACAAAAAGAAATTACCTATGACCCTGACAGATGTGTGACAAAAAATTTAGAATTAATAAAATCCTACATAACACTTCATTTAAATCTGCAAATGACTTGATAAAAATCTATATTCTAATGTATCTCCCTTCTCAGATGACTTGATTACGAAACAGTAAGAAAAAATCCCTCTTCATTAAATGTCTCAAAGCAAACTGAAGAGCTGATAGCAACACCTGAGCTGTGGCTATTCTGAATATCCCTGGTATTTGTATGATGTGTTGTCATATTAACGCTCTTTAGGTGTAACTACTCATATGTGGCTGAAACATTAGAAGTCTAGGTTTGAACCAAACAAAGACCAAGTTTTGATGCCATGTATATCCCTGCCAGTGTGTGCCCTGCATTATGGTCTGGGGAGTTTGCCATCACCCAGCGTGTCACTTTCTATAAAACAAAATCTGGGAATTATTGAAGCCATTGTCATTTCATATGACAAAAATATCAATGTTAAATGTGCCTTTAAAACATTTATCAGTCACGTGTGTCAAGAAGCAGGAGATGAGAAATATTTCATGTGAGTAAAATGCAGATAAGTTAACTTGACAAGAACATGTATTCACTTAAGAACGGGTTATGTCCCTCTTGGCATGGACATCATACTGTGCAGAGTCTCCAAGAATTTAATTAGAGCTGTAATATAGTAATTAACTACTATATATTGAAACCTTTTGTAATTTTATTTTTTTTTTCAATAGTGGGTGAAGAAAGAGAAATAATCATGCTGGAAAAAACCCCAATGGCATGGGAAAACAGAAACTACTGTAAATCCACAGGCAATAAAACATGTATGGTGGACTTTGTCATCTCTTTGTTCCACCACTGCCCTCACCTTGGACCCAGTTACTTATGACACTTTCCCTGAGTTACAAAAATAATGCAGTAAAGTCTGATTTATTTTTGATAGTTCACCATAAGTAATTCTTTAAAGAAAATATTTCTGCTTCACAAAATCGATGGGGTAAATTCTCTGAGACTCTAAATATATATTCCACAACTTCTTAACCATAAGTATTGCCGGTTTCATGCAGAAAATAAAAATAATTCCAAACCTGGGTCCAAACACAAATATCAGGCACCTGAAAACACTTCCTTTTACAATGTACATGTTTCTTAGGCAATTGTTTGGCTTCCACAAACACCAATATAGAGTCTTGTGGAGATTCTCTACATAATCCAGACGAAGTGAGGAAGTGGGGTTGAGCCTAACCTGAGCCAAACCTGAGATCCCTTTTCTCCCAGTCTCATGCCAAAAGCAGGGTCAAGCACAAGAGAAAGGGAGAAACTGTCCAAACACACATTGCATACTCTCTGTGAATATGCAAGTCAACACTGACTCTTGGAGATCTTTAGGTTCAGCTCTGATCCCTCAAAATTCAGCAAATCCTGAACCTAGTCGTTTCCTTGGAACTCTTCAAAATTTCACACTTATGAAAACACTATCCAGATTCAAAGGATAACATACTGGATTCCAGAGTAAAAACATTGACATGTATTATTCCAGCTTGATCCTTATTTGGGTGGGTGATCTTAAGAACTTCTGATCTAATTTCTTCACCCACAAAAGAGGAATAATAGTAGCTTACCACCTTGATACAGTATTTTGAAAACTGTGAGTAAAAAGCACCACAAAACAGCTGAATTTCATAATTAAGTGTTATTATAATCTAAGTGGCATTTGGCAAAAATAAAGAGAATATAAAAGCATCCAGGCTCTGATTTATTGCTACTTAGTTCCTGGGGGTATTCTTTCAGACTATCCTTGCCTTCTTCGCTCAGCAGTACGAAGCACAAACTCAACATCACAGAGGATGAATGTTAATATGTTCAGGATAAATGCACCTCTGAAGACACTTGCCACAGCATAATGGGTTACATATCAGCTGAGCCATAACTTTCTGTGTGTGTGGATGCTCTCAGGCTGTTGCAACTGCCTCTGAAAATCTTTTAAACCGCGATCACTCAATCACTTAGAAAAAGTAGCTCCTGCACAAGTTTTCAAAGCCAGAATACTCATTGACTGTGGAGTCTTAATTCACAATGTCTACTGGGATGGATGTGCCCTTACTTGTAGTTCGAAACAACACACTTTTTGTTGGTTGGTGAAGCAGGAGCAGAGTTAAAAACAACAAAAAAAACCCTATCCAGTTTCCCCATGCTGCTTCCCATGACTCTTCATGTTTCCTTGAGATTGCATTTCCCAGGGTAAGAAAAGTAAGTGGCCATCAGCAGGGGGAAGGACATTCACTGCCACCACACAGAGAATTTGAGGCTTGCTCAAGGGACCCTCCCCACCAGTGCTCCCCCAACCAACAGGAGCCCCATAGGAGACAGAGGAAAGCCCACAGGGACAAACTTCCTGAAGGACACTGAAGGAGACATTTTCAGCCAGTGATGACTCCTGAACTGCCTCTGAGCCCTGCTGGGGTAAAAGCTGTTTGGCCTCGGCCCAAACTGTGCCACCATGCCTTGTTCCAACAGTGTGAAAGCACTCATCACAAGGTGTCAATACAGGAGCCAAACCCTGACCTTGGACTTCCCAACCCCACTCCCTGGTCCTCCAGAGGACTATGAGGACAACCCATCTTCAGAAATCCATGTCCCAGGTAGCTCAAGTCACAACTTGAGCTCTGTCCCAGGTCTCTACTGTAAACCTTCCCCTAACTCACTGGCACAATCCGGCCTCCCCACACCATGCCCTGCCCTTCTGCCTCCCCATAATCCAGTTGTTTTCCACCTTTAAAACAAAAATCCAAACAAAAATCCCTCCTCTAATATACAAAACATGACATACAGGATGGTAAAGTATTTCTGATTTCCTTCTCCAGGGATCAGGACCAGGGCTGTTCCCTTGACTTTACATCAAAAGCTAATCCTCCCACCTCCCCCTTGTAGACAGGCAAGTTCTCCAGACTCTTCCTCATTACATAAGACACATGCATAATCCTTCCCCTCCCACAGAGCATCTCAAGAAACACAATCCTCTGCCTCCCCCTCAATCACAACAAGTCTAATCCCAACACTTCTGACATTGCCCACTAAATAGCCATCAGTACACTGAGAACAAATGGAATGAACCATAAAGTCTGTATATGGTTTAAACCACAGCCTCACAATTGATTTTTCCAGTTTTCTACTCAGCCTTCATGTTCTGCTTCATACTTGCAATTTAAAACTATTTTTCTATATGAATTCTGTCTTTTCCTTTTTCTTTTTCTCTTTACTTTTTTGTGAGAGATGAGAGGGAGACGCGGTGTTTTTTTATTAGTGAATAGAAGATTTTGCTTTGTTTTGTTGGTGGCATTTTATGGTCGTATTTTAGAGACAAGTTCATGGTAAGTTCAGAGGAAAGGAATTTTCAAAGAAAATCTAGCACAAAGCATTGTGGGGAATGATATGGAAAGTTGACAAAATTATGGTAAACAATGAAAAAAATAATTAAGTGTGGGGAAACACTGCATCAACATTTATCACATTGTTAATTTTTCTTATGGAAAATGCTTTATTGTCTGCAGTTTCAGAAACAGATCTTAACCTAGGCTATGGAAGCAGAATGTTGCATATATAATGGGTTTGAAACATTTTTTTATATATAGAGAAAAAAAAAGAAAATGGCCAATATGTCTGTATGAGATAAGGCTTTCAGAACAAAAATATAATACATGGAAATCCTTTCTTGAAGTGCTTTGTGGTCTTGAGGAGGTAGGAAACTTGAAACAGTAGTTACAGTAAACACAAGTCTAAACAAGGTGTGAAAAATTGGGGCAGAGGCAGAAACAAAAACTGAAGAAAGCGGCTAAGAGAAGTGAGAGAAGTGATGTCTTACATGGTCATGGCTAATCTATTTACAGTTACTTTAAAATCCATTTAAGAACTCACTTGCAAATAAATAGAGAATGTCTATGCCCAGCATTTAGCAAAGGTAGTTAGAAGATGAAGAATAAGTAGAGGGCTGGGCACTCAGAACTCCTTGTTCTAATTCCAGGCTGCCTGTGTCAACTTGGCTAAGCCATACCAGCTCTTAGACCAGTTCCTTTCCTGGATAATGGGGTGATAGCATTTTCCTCTCCAGCATGCTATCAAGATGAATTAACTAAATTATATTAACTAAGGCTACCTTACTGTCCTCCTGCAAATCTTCTGTCAGGGCTCCTTACTTGCCTTGATGTCTACAAAGGATATCTTGACTGCTGGGCAGCTGGTTTATTAAGATATCTGCCTATTGTAAGTATATCCACTTTAGCAAACAATTTGCTGCAACAGAGGCAGAGCACTAGATCACAGCAGTTGATACCAAGGCACCTTCATCTATATTATCTGGGGCTCAGGTTTACTATTGACTAGATTCAGCCTTGTCCTCTGTACTGAATCTTGCACGTAGTTCCCTTTTGTCTCGAGGGACCGACCACAGGTTTAGACCCTTGTATTTCTATCAGTGCTCAGAGTGTCTGTGGTGTGTTTCTGCACAGGAACTTCTACTTTATTTTCCTCCAGAGGAATCTACTTCGACACAAACCAAAACCATTCTTCAAACCAAGCTGACATATGCTAAGCAAACAAAGACCAGGGAGATTTTCTTCAAAACCACAGGAGTGCTCCAAACCAAAAGGCTAAGACCAAAATGCTAGCAATCAATGCTGACTACTATAATTTTTCTTTATGCATTCCCTCTATCTCCTTATCCATATCCTGGTTGTTTTCTTCTTTTGGTCTTCAAGTTATAGTAAAGTTGTACAGCACCACCACAGGGTTTTGGTGGTGAAGCCACTCTATGAAGACTGCTCCTGACTGCAGTTTACATGGACTCACAAGCAGCTGCAAAGGAACAAGTTAAAGTGGAAATAATGGAGGTCAAAAGGAAGAAAGAAACACCTGGTGCTAGATATTATAAACCAGTTTCCCCACTGCTGTGTGAAGTGGTTTAAGACAGTAAACTTTTGGGATAGTCACAGTCGGATCTTACTCCACGATACCGTTCCAATAACAAGACCTTTTTTCATACAGTGGCACTGCATTGAAGAATTATTTGGCTCATCATCTGTGCTAAAAAATTATTTTTCTCAACAGTAATGCATTTAATTATTAGTGTTCATAATTTTTTTTTTCTGGGTATGTTTTATTTTACAACTTATTATCCACCTGAAAGGAGATTTTACCTACAAATACAAACCCTGTTGCAGGGTTTTTCCCATTTGTTGAAGGAACAGAAAACATGCATAACTGTTAAAAGTACTCTTAGTTATGTTCCTTTTTGTATATGAAACAATTACTTAGAGAGAGGCTGTGTAAAAGACATTTGACAAGGAGAGTGTTGAGAGCATTTAGTAAGTACAGGAAAAGTACAACTTCTTGATACAGGCCAAAAAATATTTTAAGTAGGAAGATTTCCATTTTGTTGTTACTGTGCTTTTAATTGCAAGAGGTGTCAACTTCTATTCTTGTGGAGAAATCAGTCAGGAATCAACAATAATGAGGAGTACATTCAAAAAGGTTACTTCAAGCACCAGGAAGCTAATCTTCTTTGGTTATTCATAACTACTAAAGAGATAAAAGCTTATTCACGGAATAATTCAGAGCACCTAAGCTAAACACTGCCTCTGAACCACCCTCTACCCACATCCTTCCCCACTGAGAGATGAACAGATGAAAGCCAGCCTTAAGTTAGTCTTTTGGAATAACCCCTGTTTGTGAACAGCATTTCCATATATTTTATCTCTTTAATCAGAGGGTTTAAAATACATTGTTTTATTTTGAACTGCAAGTGCTTCAATTTTGCCACTCAAATCGCACTGAAATATTCCCAAATTTTAACATTTCATTTGGACTTGCCATTAGAAATGCCTCAATAACTCAATAAAGTAGAAGTATTTCACCTTTGAGAGGTATTAATTTGGATCCATTCTCAGAATAATGTGATTTATTTTACCTATATTCCTGTGGACTCCTGCAACTGATATTGAGTTAAGGTCTCCATATATACCCTTTCATCTTAAGGCAAATTAGAATTGACCTGAAGTGACTACAACTAGATTTCCATGATACTTCGTTGTTATTACCTTGTAGTTAGTCCCTGTAGATTGGAAATCACATAATAAGTTTATGTTTAAAAAATGTTCTAATACCCTAAAAATGTTCAAATGCCCTAAACAAATACTGTACTAACACCTTATACCTTAAATATATGGTCTTAAGCTCTGCCAGGGGAGGTTTAGGTTGGATATTAGGAAGAAATTCTTTACAGAGAGGGTAATCAGGCATTGGAATGGGCTGCCCAGGGAAGTGGTGGATTCTCCATCCCTGGAGGTGTTTAAGGTGAGACTAGATGTGGCACTTAGTGCCATGGTCTGGTAACCACGGCAGTGTTGGATCAAGGGTTGAACTTGATGATCTCTGAGGTCTTTTCCAACCTGGTTGATTCTATGATTCTATAATTCTATGAAATGTAGAAATAAAGAACAGTAAAATCTTGGAGACACTCATGGTGGGAGCACTGTGCAAAAATTCAAGATACAGATGGATACCATACAGCGGAAACAGGACATGGAGCATCACAGGGAGCATTCAGCCATGACTGCACAGCATCGAGCACAAGCTGATGAGCCCACGTACCAAAACACATCTACTGGCTACGGTGGCCAGCAGGAACACCAAGAATTCATGCAGTGCTTCCCTCTCTCCTGAGTCAGACTAAATCTATCTGCTCCATCCTAATTGATGAAGAGAAGCTTCTGGTCCAGACTGTCCCTGTGTGTCTATTTTGTGCTCTTCAACAGAGGTCACACCCCCGCCCGCTGCAGAGTCTTTGCAGGCACCATGGTGCTAAGCCTGAGTCTGCCTTCAGTCATACCAGGGCAAAAGATGAGTTCTCTATGTTAACAGGGATCACTCGGCACACATAGTGATAAGCAATCAACAATACTGTGCCTTTAAGTCTTGGAAATACTATTTTTCAGTTTGTTTCAGTTTCTAGATCAAGTTATTTTTGTAAATAAGAATAAATTACCATATTTAAAGTAGGTATTAAATTAGCCACTATTACTCTCCTAGGGACCTAAGAAGCCTTAAAAAGCAGAGGAATTTTTAAAAGTCTTTTACTTTCATGTTTCTAATCATTATTGTCTTTCTGCTTCTAAAATCAAACCAGTTTTGCTCATCGTTTCTTGGGTTCTCAGAACAAAATATTTGCAGAGACCAAAATCCTTGTGTGACCCAGAAACATCAGTACTTTCCAAAAATACAATGACATGCTAACCTATTAATGCAAACATGATGCTTTACATACTTTTCACTAAATCACACCAAAATGCTCCATTGTGGCAACCTCACTGAACATGCTGCCAAACTTCCTTTATTAGAGACATTTGCAAGAACAAAACTTCCAAGTAATTAAGTATTAACTAATCACCTCACTGTCTTTTTTTCTTTTTTTTTTTTAATCAGATTGTTTGCACTACTTAAAATAGTTATTGGTTCTCCAGGGCATGTTTTTTTAACCTATATTTACCTTAGGTAATACAGGGTCCAGTTGACTTCCAAATCTTCTGACTCTCAGTATGAAAGCATAAGGATTGAAAAATCTGGCCTTCGGTGTCCAGCTCTGTACTTCTCCCACAATGTATCAAACTTTCCCTCCTTTGACTTAATGTCAGAGCAGAGCTTTTAATGCATGGCCTTGGCTTGATTTATGGGTACATTTAGGGAATGTGAGGTCACTCAAGCTAGCAAACCAGCTGGCCTCCATGCAAGAGAGCAAAACAAAAACTTCAGGCAAAAAAGAATCTCACTAGACTTGCCTAAAACAATGTATAAAATAGTATTTTAATTTTATTTTAGAAAACATAAATAAAACAATATTGTTATGTTTTAAAATGCAGATCTATTTTAAGTAGTAGCCACAGATTCACCTGAGAAAATGTTTTTTTTTCCCAGTTTTGTCCTTACAGAGCAGTATCCACAGTCATGGCTACTTTATTACCAGTCTGAAAATGAATATCTAAGGGAAAGAGACTCCCTTTAAATTAAAAACTAATAAAACTTTGTCAATTATGTGACACAACACATCATTTGGAATGGAGGACAAAAAGTCTTTCCATAAATCTAATACAATACACCACGTTGTTAAATGCTGCTGTCTGCAGGGCTTTAGTTAGGTGAATATTGTATGGAGACTGAAGAGACGTGTAGAGTACAAACTCCAATACATCATTTTACCATCAGTTTGTGAAAAATCAAGGTTAATCTATAAAGACCATAGGGCAGATTAGAGGAAGTCAGTATTTATGGGCTCCTTCTGCACTCAGTGAAGAAAAAGAGACACAGTATGAAGGCAACATGAGTTTTGTACCTTCCTCAATTTACAGATACTTGAAGTTTTCCAGTGAAGTGCAGCAATCTTACACTACATTTGCCTTGGTTTTTACAAAACCCTCCTAAGACAATAGTCTTCCAGTTTCCTGATAAATCAACTATATGTGGTCAGCCACTGTGGAACTACACATTGCCATTCAGAGAGACAGCAGAAGAGGTCTGGACAACCCTGTTTCTCCAGGGACAAAGCACTGCAAAGATACAAACGTATTTACACAGACCTAGTGTTGTCAAATATTGTGATTTTATCATGAGATTCATAGCAGGTATTTCTCTTACAGATCTGCTCTGCTTATTGGAGAATATCAGCTCCAATTTAACAAAGAAATGGAGCTACAGGCTCTGATGCTTAAAAAAACCCACCCTTGAAAGTGTGAACCCTGACAACTCAAATGCAAGAAAAATATAGAAGGGGATTGGTTTTTTTTTTTTTAAACTTATGATTTCTAAGTGATTTTGTGGCCTGCTTCAACTGGTAATATTCACACAGATGGGTTAAATGTCGTTTTGCACTCTGAATTAACTTCCCTAAAATCTGTTCTCAAAGCCTTGTCACTCACCTGAGTAATCCTCCTGGTTTTAAATGGGCCTCCATAAGTGACCAGACTAGTTTACTTCTGCACGCTGCTGAGCGTTACGTAGGAGGTGCTGATACTCCCACATCCCTTTAAAAAGAAGATTAGGCACTAAGATAAGTGAAAACTTCTGTTCAAATTGGCTCAAATCCTTCTCCTATTTAAATTGGTGGCAGAACTCCCACTTACTTCAAAGGTCCAGGACAGGCACGCTGTATTAATTAGGACAGTGCAAAAACTCTCATTACAAAATCGAAGCATGTGACACTCACCTGATTTAAAACAAAACAACAAAAAAAAAACCCACCCAGTCTTGGATTTGCATCTCTGTGAACACTGGGCACTAAAGACTTCAGTGCAGAAGTCCTGGGGATTTCAGATATTGGACCAAAAATACGTAAGAATGAGATACATTTATTCATTACTCATTTGGTGTAAGATTGAAAGTAGGGCCCTTTCACAGGAGGCCTAAATTTGTTGGAATTCATGTGAACGAGAATAAAACTGTAGGTAATACTTGCCACAGCTCTACTTACAATGAAGAGGGCTGGGTCCTTTTAATTTTAAAGAAACTTTAGCCTTTGCACTACTCTCTGCAATTCAGTGATGCAAGCTGTAATTCTAGTGTTGCCACATCTGGGCCCTCTCATAGAAAATCCCCAACATAGGGCAAGTACACTTCATTTAAATTACCCTCCCAGCTCATCCCTGCTCCCTCCTAGGAGATGGTTACACTGAGCTGGTCCATTGGAAAATATCCTCTCTGCTACATCAATTAAACCCAAGAACTGCACTTGGCAGGGCAGTAGCAGTACCTGCTCAGTCCTGACAGTGCAGGGGGCTGAGGCCGAACTTCTGCTCCCCAGACCAAGCAAAGACATGTTTGCTCCACATCAAATTCAGCCTTTTTTTGAAGCGATGGGGGAGCAAGCAGGCTAATGTCAGGCTGAATATTTTTAATATTTATAATGAATAAAATTATATGCTTGGAATGCAACCTTCAGCATAACAGCATTAAAAACTAAATTTTTATTTGGATTATATTCATGGTAATAATAAGTAATGTAGGGGTTTTTTTGTGACATAGGTTAAAGAGTCTGTAACCTCTAATTTGACAGGAACTCTATTATCACTCTCTGGAAAATTAGAAAGATAGAATATTAAGACATCCAAAAACTGACACAAATAGAAAACTAGGTCTCTCACTTGCTCCTCTTTCTTTAAACAAGGAAGATGATTATATGCTGTTTGACATTCCATTTTCAGGGCAACTAAAGAGATGCCGGGAGTCACACTTCATTTATTCTTCCAAATGCCACCACTGAAAAAAAAAAATGTGTTGGTATTTGAAGGCACCATACTCCCACAAACAGCGGCCAGAATTAACCTTGTCTTCCTGATGGATTCATTTGTGAAGTCCCTCAGTTTAGTTTCTCGAGATAAAATTAAAAATACCCTCATGGCTGAGTGTAAGCACTTAAAGCACACACACACGACATGGTGGGCCAAAACTCCCCAGGGTGTAGCCTCGCTGAACTCATTGTATTAGACAAGTCAAGGGGAAATATGTTCTTGTAGAGATTTCCAGCCTCAAGATATTTGGATTTGCTTAAGGTTAGCATCTGAACTTTTACATAACTATTCTGACTGAACCTCACAAAATTTTGAGGTTCACAACCAACTCTGAAACTAAGAGTGAAAGAAATTACTTTAACAACTCTTTCATGTTTCCCAGTAAGATCTTTTGCTTTTCAGTGGGAATAAAACAATGTTGTTTTAGATCTTGTCATACCAGTGAACAAAGGCATAATGTTGCACACATTTCCTTAAACAAACAAACAAACAAACAAACAACCCCTCCATGTTTTCTGTTGGAATTTTATCAATCCAAAATAAGAAAAAAGAAAATTTAATTTTTTAAAATCTACTCAAAGCTGACACAAAAAATTAGAATCATTAGTGAGTTTTTAGTCTGTTCTTACTCAGGCAAAAGTCCCATTGAAATGAAGCCAACATTACTTCAAAATCTGAATACTGTTTCATTCAGCTTTTCAGCACCAAGATGAAGCTTTAGTTACAACCATCTGTCATGGGTATAATCTCATAGCACTGATACCCATTTCTCTTAAATATAACCTTTCTTCATAAACTCTCTATCTACCTCTGGTGTATACACAAAGCTCAAGAAATACAACCAAAAAAATCAGTATTTTCATTATTATTGAACAATAACAGTACTTTGCACATTAATAAAAATTCATCCCAGATAGCTTAGCTAAACTGAAACACACTCCACAGTACAGAATCTTGAAGACCGAGATTAAGACTTGTTTTGGCACATCTCAAAAGAACGTATGAACCAGAGGGATGGTGGAAAAGAAGACAACATTGTATTTTAGGATCTTAGCACATTGTGAGGTTTCTCAAATGACAGTCTCCTCCACTACCATTAAAAATCCACTATACATGCACTATTGACTATTAATAGGATGAAGTTTACAATTTGCTTTCAACGGGAAAATTATAGAGGACATGGAAAAATATTGTTATAATTGTGTCCAATAATAAAACCTAATCATCCCCGAGAGCTTGCATTCATCAATATCCAAATATATCACACTGGTCTTGCTAACGTGTGACAAAAGGCAGAAGACTCTGGACAAAATAGAGAAATAGGGGTTGATGACGACTGAAATGAGGAAACAGCACAGTCTGCTGGTTAAGGCATTGAACTGGGTATCTCAGGCCACATGGAGCTGCATTTCTATCTGGGCTGCTGAGATGCTTCTTTCTCTCAGGCCAAGTGCACGGTCAGTCAGGCCAAGATCAAGACTATAGAAATGCCTGTGCAGTTCAAGGTGTGGGCAGAGACATTTTCTTGCATTCTGACCTGTCTGACTGGAATCCACCCTGGCCCACACAGCTCCATTAGCATGATGCTCCATGCAGCACTGGAATACATTAACTTAGTTCGTTGACTTCCAAACTAGTCTGCTCATACCCTTCCCTCCAGACATGCCCCTTACTGAAAAATAACAGGTCAAGGTCAAAAAAGAAATTCCAAGTAGTGTTATATTAAGTGCTATATTGATTGGTTGTTTTTATTTTCACACATAAAACCTTAAATAATGTATTAGCTTTCAACGTACCAAAATCTAAAAGTGATCACCAACTGCCCGGAACAGAAAGCAGGAAAGAGTTGTTCAGAGGAGAGAAGAATCCTGACTTTCGATGTGTTCTAAGATTTTTGACTCAAGATAGGTTTTTCACATCAGTCATGATTTTTTTCACATCAGTCATGATTTTTGAAGATCTGGAATGACTATACTGTTAATGAAACCTTTTTTGGTCTCAAGAGCCTGGTTTTCATTTTCAGTGACAAAACAACACTAAGTATCAGATCTCTTCTGGTTGGTTTGGGTTTTTTGCAGAGAACGTAATTTAAAAACAGTCCAGATACTTCCAACTCCTAAAGTCAAGCAGTAGCATAAACCTAATCACACATACTGTGCTTCAATTTTAAAAGTCCATATATACAGTTCCTGAGGATTCTGGGAACTGTAGTCTCCTGGCCTACTTTTCTCTTAAAATGTAATAAATTTAAAACAAACCATCCAGCCAAGTCTGTTGGTAAAAATGAGGCAAATATTGCCCCCTGAAATTATCTCCACCACTGAAGGGAAGAAAACCAAGTGAGCCTATTCCTCTAGTGTAAACAGATTATTCCCTTGCTTGAAGTGATGAAGCTGTCTCTCCCTATTGCAAAAATACATAAAACAATATATCTTATCTATTTGCCAGGATACTGGGTAATGTCTCCAGGGCTGGCTATCAGCTGGTTTAATTGTAAGACAGTTTTATGTTAGGCATAGGGAGAGGGGAATTTGGTAAGCACTGTGAGGAGGGTGGGAGAAGAAAATAGGTCAGATAGCTTACAAACATGCCAGAAACAGAGACTAATAGTTCTACTTTTTATTCTATAATAAAATTAATGTTGCCCCAGCAGCATGCAATGTGGTACATCCATCTAATTTATTAAACAAACAAGAAGACAAAGGATTAGGTGAAGATAGTACTCCTGTGTATTTGTGAACTAGTTTCCCGTAATTAACAAAATTGATGATAAATATAATTTTGTTTCTACTTTCTCTTCGTTTTCACACATAAACATGCAATACGATACATCAACTAGAGTAAAATCTGCTAAACTGATTATGAAACTACAAATCTATGATTTATTTAAATGTTTAGTCACAGCATTTTCCCTTTTGCTGGTTCCTTCACGTACTAAAGAGAAAGGGCAAAACAGGAGGAGATATGCACAATTTCACCCACCAGAATTTTACATTAAACCCCACGATGTGCACACAGCCCAGGCTGCATGTTCACACACAGCAAAGCAAACAGTGCAGAAAACATGAAAGGAGAGAAAACACCGGACAATTCTGAACAAAAGCAATCTCAAGTACAAAGACTTGAGATCTTTTTAAGATCTTTGCAAGCAGAAAGGAAAATAAGTGCTTCAAAATGGGGGCAAAGTGAAGAGGGTTCTTTATAAACACTGACTCAAAGCCTTCAGACATTAAACGACTCATATTACAGACTAATGCTATAAACTCCCCCAAATCTCATCTCTCTAAAAATGCTGGAATTAATTTTTTCTCTTGTCACTGGGAATTACATTTACTTGGTCAATCAAATCTGTCCGATTCTCCTCAAGAATTTGCAGCCTTTAGTACAGTTTGTGAAAGCAGCTCCTCAGAAGAGGGCCTTTGAGAAGATAGAGGTAAACAACCCTACTGCAGCAGGGAGAGTCCTGCAGAGAGGAAACCCAACAAAAGATGCATTATGCTATTAACAATAAGAAAACAGCTCTATGATTTCCTCTTATTTTTATTATTTATATTGGCTTGGTGCCCAAAAACCCCAGAAGTCCTCCTGCATCTCAAAGCCTGAATGGAGCTTACAGACAGAATTAAAAGACTACAGGTAAAACATTTTTTTTCTCTGAAAGTACAGGGTTTGGCATTTGAAAAATTTTCTTTTCCCTTCTTTGCCTCACAAGCACAGTGGACAAGTGTGTTCAGTTTAAGATTCCCAAATTTATCATATCTGCTGCAATGACAGCATACTCACATGATGACGGTAGCCAAGATATCAGTGCTGATTCATATCTGCATGAAACTCATTCCTCAGTTCATAAAATTCTTCTTATCTTTTTGCTAAGTTTGAGGTCTGCTGGAATCTAAAAGCTCAAAGTGAAAAAGTAACAGCATGTGTCTATTCTGGGGCTGAGTTGGAAGAAAAAACTGAGTTCCACAGCTTTCCCCCAAAACAGTAACACATTAAGGTTTATTTATAACTCTCACCTATTTTGGAAGTTTTTGTGAACCTGGCCTGACATTCAGTTTGGTAATTCAGCTTAAAATGAGGGGAAACTCCTCTCCTTTTAAGCCTCCATACAAATGCTTTGAGAAGGCTAATACACAACAAAGAAATTAATAGCATACCGTGACACGACACATGAATGTCACAAATTAATTACTAAATTCTAAAAAGGAAAGGTAAATAGACAAAAATTGACTCCGATCAACTGTTTGCCTTAAACAGCAAACAGAAAAAGGAAAAGAGAAAGACAGTGTCTATGTGCTGGAGATTATAAAAGGTTCTGAAAACTGCAGTATGACTTTGGCATAGGTGACACGGAGCTGTGAACACTTTCAAGGAGGTCCCATCAGACCTTGGAGCTAACGATCCTCTTTCAAATCTGTCTACTTCTTCCTTTTAATCTTCCTTTTCTGTTGTTTTTGCTTGAGAGAAAACAACAAGGCAGGATGCTGTGGGAGAGACGCCAATACTCAGCTCCTGCTGAGAAGAGGGGAAAAAAAAAAAAAAAAGATGTGTTGGAGCTGGAGCTGCTGAATCCTGCTCACTTTGTGCAAAGGAATTAAACAGTGTTTCCCTTCACTGACTAAATAGGGCAAATTTGGTTTACCTGGGTGAGAGAATGTCTTTCACTGATGGGTATAAAGTAAAATGACGGTGCATTTGAGGTAGAAAAGGATGTATCAATTCAACTCCACTGCTGCCATAAGCAGCATCCAAGGGAGATGGGAATTGCTCTGTTCTAGGTGGCAAGTCCCTCCACACCTGCCTTGGCAAGGAGATGCAGCAGCTTGTCCATGGTGGGACATCTTGATTGCTTAGATCATGGGTCACAAACTTTTGGTGACAGAAGGAGAAATTGAGTTTGCACAGCCTCCCCCCCAGAAAAAAAAAATAATCATTTTGTCTCATTTTTGAGCACAAAGATTTAGGATACTGTATAAAACAGATTTTTCAGAATTCAGCTTTTAACATTCTACACCTGCTTCAGTTTTTTTATACAGTTTTTATAACTAAGAGGATGACACAGGACACAGGAGACAGCTATTTGCTGTTCTCCTGTCTCAGTCATAGAGTGTGGCTGAAAGTTCAGAAAGCTGGTATTTCTACCACATGGCAGAACTGCCATGAAGAACAAGCTCCAAATTCAGTATACAGTCTTAAACACTATTTTTCTGAAAAGAACTACCTCACAAATTACAACAAAAATTAGCAATACCAGCATCAATCATGTACAAACCTCTAAATGCCTCAAATTGCTTTTGCATAGGAAAACAAACACCATGACCCACATTAAAAAACCTAAAACCTAGAGTGCACAGAGAAGTCAAGTATTTTCTCTTAATCTGCTTTATCCATGGTCCCACACTTTTTTCATCTCCAAACACTGACTCAGAGTTTAAGCAATTTTGAGTTTGGCAGTTTTTGAAACATTACTGCAGAAGAACCCACCTTCTGTGGAAGTCCACAGCATCTGTATTTATACTCGGAGAATAATAACATTATTCTGTTCAAGAGGAGAACGTGCTCTAAAATGGTGTCCTTTCCACAGAATGGAAAGCAGAAAAAGTGATCATAATGCATTGTCAGAAACGTACACACACACACACAACTGAGAGCCAACATTTTCTTTTACAAGCTCAGAACGAGACAACAGAGTACTTCCAAAGCCGTGAGCGGGATCCTGATTTTTGGGGCACCTCCACAGGCCAGTGTCCAGGCTCAAGCAATGCCAAACTCCTCCTCCCCCACCATGGGCATGGTGACAATTTCCATGGAAAAGCAGAAGTATTCAGCAGCTGCTGGATTTTACATCCAACTTTTCCCCTTCACCCCCAGTCCCAAGGCAAGGCCACAGCAGAAAAGCAAGCAGGTCAGACAGCAGCATCCCACAGACCACCAGCTGGACTGCTCTGACTTATTCCAGCTTTAAGTGGGTTTTTTTCATCCTACTATTTGATGTAGGAAGCTGCTTCCTTCTTTCCTTCCTTTCCTTCTTTCTCCGCCCAGTTATTCATTTAACTTTTTGGAGGCAAACAGAAAAGGGAGCCAGCATAGCCAGTGCTCACAGGATGGCACTGTGCAGGCTGTGTTCCCCCTCCCACAGTCATTCCCACCAGCAGCAGAAAACTTGGATAACAGAGCTACAGCTCAGAGCCAGGGGGCTTGCTCCTCCACCTGGATTGCCAACGAAGCTCTGAGCCTCAAGGCTGCCCAGTCAAGTCCTACCCCTCCTTTGTGACACACAGGGACACGTGAGAAGGTATTTTTTCTCTGAAGACCTTTCCCCAGTTCAAGCCCTCCCCACCTGCGAACCACACTGTGGGAGTAAAGATGTTCATCCCCAGGCATTTCATCCTTCCATGCCTGGCCTGACCACCCACGAGAGGAAGATGTCTCTGAGAGAGGGTGGCCCTGATATTAGGTGCTGTGGGTCACAGAAGAGGGAGCAGAAATCAGAAAAAGAAATCAAATGCATTCCCTCTTTTCTCACATATGTGTATTTCTCCACACCAGCCTGTATATCGGCTCCAGAACTCCAGTTTTCCTCACACGAGTTCAGTCCTCCTTTCCATAAAAAAAAGAGGCTTAATTTGAAGTTCAGTTCAGTCAGGAAAGGAAAACAGTCCTTCAGCTGCAAAGATTTTCAAGCCATATGCAGTACTTCAGGGTTTCAGTTTTTCCTTGCATCGTTTACTCTGTGCCTGGACAAACTTTTTCTCTCCCTTGACTTTTTCAAGCCTCTTCCTCACCAACCCACCAGTTCATACTCACATGCCTGCTTTAATGAGCCTTCCTTACACCCTTCCCTTCAGACCAAGCTGTTTTAATATTTATTAATTTTTTTTCATTTCCATCCAACTAAACAAACTTCTAAATCCAACGATAATTATTTTCAGCACTGCTAAGAACAAAACAAAGTTTCTCAGTGTTTTCAAAATGAGCATCTGATCTATTTAACACAAGAAAAAACCCCAAACCCAACATGAAAGGGTAAGACTCTTACCTTAAGTTTTGACCAAACTATGCAGGAAAAAACTTCGGTTATCATGCAATATGCAAATTTCAAGATGATATTTTAGCTGATGTTGAAGCATGTGGCAGAAAACCTGGCTTACAGGAAAAAGCCAGCTTGCCAGTAAGGCCTGCGTGCCTGCTAATACAGACAAAAGAGGTATCCGAGGTTCTGCAAAACCTAAATGAACAGACCTAATTTATCTAAGTCCTTGACAGCCCACACAGTACAAAGCAGAGGTCTTAGGGCAGCAAGAGGGGGAAGTCTTTACAAATACAGCACGATTTCTGTACCTTGGTATTCTGCAGATTGGCAGTATCACTTTCAAAGGTTGAATGCTTTTGACTAGGAACGAAGAACACCACAGTTGTGATATTATTTTGTTTGCCATTAATAAAACTGCACAAGCTATTTTACACTTGTTGCATAACTGGCAAATACCAAACAAACTAGAAAAAGCCTGTGCAAAGGTGAACTCTCTGCACCCAGCTCCCAGTGATTCCCAGCCTCACAGAAGCCACCAGGCAGTTATTATACACCTTGGGAATAACATTCCCTTAGAAAAAGAGATGGCCATCCTCCTTCCAATATGGTTACTGGTGTTGGAGGGGACATCCAATTTATTTGTCTGGGGGTGAGCATATGTCAGGAAGAAAAAAAGAGAAACAATTTCCTATTTTTTTTAAGTGCTACAAAACGGTCTGAGGAAGCTGCATGTTAGCACCACTTCAAACTGTTGCTGCATTAGTTTTGCTTTTACTGTGGAACAACATGGGGTAAAACCTTAGCCTTCCTCTGGAAAAAAAAAAAAGAAAACAAACCTATACTGATATCAGAAAAGGGTGGGGGGAGAAAAATGACAGCCACTGGCCTGCCCTTTAACCTTTCTAACAGAGCTGGTGGCCACAATGAAGCTTAATCAATGCAATGGAAGTGACATTTCGCAGTCAAATCAAATTAAATGGAAATGAAAGGAAAATCTGAGGTCCAACCTAAAGGCTGTTCCCTCTTGCACCGAGGTCATTGCCATGGCAACTAAATGCTACAAATGTGTAGAGTAAATCCTTAACAAATCTGTAGAGAGCATGTCCAATTGAATATGATAGTTCCTGTCACTGTACCTTTCAAAAGAAAGGGTGAAAATAAAACAAAGCGCATCTTACAGCCCGTGTAGCAGAAAAGAAGTTCTGCCAGCAACTACAGAGCGCAGCAGCAGACTTAATCTTTCCCTTCTGCTTGGACATGGAGAAACCAAACAGCTTTACTGTAAGACAGCAAGTGGGTAGCTATGGACAGAGACCATATTAAGTGGATTAGGGCATGGTGTGTTACATTTTTCAGTCTTGCTTCAACTGGAGGGCTGGTAACTGCAAAAACTTCCTTGTATCATTGCAAACGCATTTAACCGTGGCTGAGAGCAATTCCTACTGCAGATTGCCCACGGCTCTGAACATCCCACCCAGCTCCAGCACATACCTCCCTCACGCTTCTGCCTTTGCCTGGCATGAGAAGGCTGCTTTATAAGAGCACTTGGAATGGCAAAGGGCTGTTCAGACCTGCTAAAAAAATTCAGGGGTGCTCCCACCTTTGTGCTTGCAGCCCTTCCTCTGCCCAAGCCCAAGACTCGCCTTGCAATGGGTCTGAAGCAGCTGCCCCCTGACCTACCCACAGCATTCTCTGGGCACAAAGGCTGCTGAGAAAGGGGACATCAACCCACTTTCCCTCTGTGCACTCCAGTGTCACAGGCAGCCCTCACCCCATTTCCCTCTGAGTCAGCTCCGATCACACATGGGCAAACTCCCCACCTCCATGTGCCCCTGTAGAGAATTAAAGGTAATTACCAATTCCTACTGCCACTCAAGGAGTACATTTCACTCCTCAGCCTAACAGCTTCTGACAATGAAGGGCAACTTAAGAACCACATCAAAATAAAACAGCCACACGCTCACGCTCACTCTGCTATTTAATTTCAACATTTCCACCTGTGTAAGCAAAGAGCTGGGGATGGGGGAAGGCACCATGCAGGATGTGGGATTTTTCTTTTTCCTGTGAGATGTGGAAGACTTTGCATACTGAGCTGTGACCTTCCCCAAGCTTGTCGTTTATCTGAGCTGCATAAGGTGGCAACCATTATCCTCTTCTTGAACACGGTGAAGTTTTGATTCAGCTGTAGTGATGCAGTCACTGTGCATTACAGAAGATCTCAAGAGATTATGTGCCCTGGGCCAGAACGGGCTGGGAGTATTGCAAATCTGATACGAGGTGACATTTTCTACTCAAATACATACAGCCACAGGACATCACACACCTTCCTGCATGAATAGCAATACACACTAATGAACTAATTTCTGGGGGGAAATCGTTACTTCCCAAGTGGGTGGGGGAGGAGACTACTCTGACACTTCAACCAGAAGAGGATTCTGGTTTTCTTGCCATCTTTTTGCTGTATTTTCACCTTTTCCAAACAGTGTTACTTCACATAGCTACACACAGCACCTTCAGACCAGGTCATCCACTTGGGATACCTGTGCAATGCATCCTACAACACACACATGAAATCACAGAGTGGCACACTGGGCTACACCCTCCTCTGTGAAGGAACAACCCAGAGTATCCACATGCCCCATCGTGCTCACAGGAGATTCTCCATTATACATAAGGAAATAAATTCACTCTGAATTTATTCTGGTATTATATTCACTCCATATCGCTGGATATTCTAATTCAGTGTAGCAAAGCCCTCCTTTTTATCACATATAACAGCGATATTTACAGATCATTTCACATTTCTTTTACCCTTTAAATGCCACTGGAAGCTTGTGGTCACTCACTCGTGCTCTCAATAGTTGAAAATGCACTCAACAAATCTGGCTGGCAGACCAGGCAAGATGCTTGTGCTGGAAGAGTTGAAGTGACAGTTCACTGTAAAATATATGTAAGCTCTGATTCAGAAACACAAAAGGCCAAGGAAAATTGCCTTTAAATTACCCCTGTTGTGGACACTCTTGAGCTTCCATGGAAAAATAAACTGAAAAAGTATTTCAGAGGACCAGGTAGATCAGGGAAGCAGTAAATTAGTTTATGGAGAGGGGACATACCAGGACAAAGCTGCAGGCACAAGCACTGGATGTTAAGACAAGTGTTTTACCCACACAAGTGGTTTCTTAAACTTCTCAATAGAAACCTCATGTGCCTCTGTTAATAACCTTGAATTTCAGAGGATTTATAATCTAGAAATCTACTCAGTCTCCTAGCAAGGCTCTGGGAAATGCAGCTGGAATGGCAGTCAGGTGAACAACATCACTCACATCCCATCAGAATATTTTATCAGAGTATAATACAGTATTTAACCCTTAGGTCCTTAATCTTTGCTTTGAGTTAAAAGAAGAGGGTTTGACACAGAATGGAACATTACAGAACAGACCCAGGGAAGAAAAGAGTGAGGAAAAGTGAAAGGCACTAACTACATAAAGAGATGAAATGCTGGAAAGAGACCAGTGTTTCTATCATATCAACACTCCTTTCCCTCAGTTGCTCTTATAAAAGAGAGAAGCAAAGTCTTGCAGGAACTAACAGTTAGCGATTGTCCCACTAAGCAATTTAGAATTATATGTAACAAAACCATTTAATAGAATCTCACCTTTGTTACAGAACTAAGCATTAGTAACAAATAAAACTTAATAAAATTTTCCTGAATTTTTACATAAATATCCGTGAGATCTTACTTAATATGCCTCGGTCTTGCCCTCATAAATGAGAGGAGCATTTCAAAAAGCAAAATCTGCAACGTGATGGGTACTGACAAGCAAATAAGGATTCTGAAACAATTTTTATGTATTTTTGCATTACTGTTTGATATATATTTTCTCATGTTATTTCTTTTATATTATTTTTGAGATCTAACAACTGCTTTTAATAAGCAACTGTTATTGCAAACATATAATTATACTAGGCCACAATCCAACAAAGCACTTAAAAGCACAGATTAAAGACACTGAAAACAATGGGATTATTTATGTGCTTAAGGTTAAGCATCTGCTGAAGGACTCGGATGGATCAAAGCCCCATTTCTATTATATCTACAGACAAAATATTATATATGTTAATTAAACGTAAAATATATGTAAATTAACTAGCACATGAAAAATAGCACTTCCATAAATGTTTATACCCCTATACAATTTGTAATCATAGAATGTTCCAGTTAGTCAATGCAAAGAATAACTGCTAATATCAGCCATCTCCTCATAAAGTGACAAATTCCTGGAACTGAAGAATTACGAAATAACTTGCCATAAGAGACTTCCCTTCATAAACCATCTCCTGACTAAGAAGTTCATGTTCTGAGACAAAAAGGAGAAAATAAAGAGAGAGAAAGCACATCTCATTTATCTTCAGTCTTCAATAATTCAAGCAAAAGCTTGATTTGTTTTCTTTTTTTTTTTAATCAAATTAGTTTTCGTAGGAAGATCTACAAGTTATTTGCAGGTAGTGCCTAATAACCTTATTTTATCAAAATTTCTTCCTTGTTTTTTTCATTGAACAACTGCTTGTTCTTGAATTAAGGATTAAATACTTGTCTTCCATTCTCTCCAGAATTACTTCCTTTAACTGTATACCATTCCTTATTCTTTTGTTCACTATTTAAAAAATCATATTGACTAAAAAAACCTTGCAAACAACTATTTCCTCTCTAAATTACTGTTTTATGTATATTGAACATTTTCAATAAGTACATCGATTTAAATGAAATTCGATTTTGAAAAACCTAGAAAATACCTCTTGATAAAGTTGGAAATTTTCCATCATTAATTAATCACTAGCCTTAAAAAGCTCTATTTGATATATAAAGGCAAATTACCATATGAAAATTTCTCTTACCTGATGCTTTTCTATTTTATTTCAACATAATGTTGTGGCTGATAAAAAAAAAAATTTTCTAAAAATGGTTCTCCACTGGAGATCACAAATGTATTTTGTTTCTCTTTAACTTGGAAATTACAAGTGCAAGAGACAAAAAAAAATTGTGAATCTAACAGAGCATCACTAAAACTTGTAGTACTTTCAATTTGTTTTCACATTCACTTTCTCTGGTCTCTCTGGTTTTTTTTTCCCCTTGCCTTGAGTCTACACAGCCTATTTATTCAGTAGAAGAAACAGAATATTATTACTACCTTAATCTTCCATAAAGCAAGTACATTTTCTTCAATATTTTAATATGAAATTGTGTATGGTTTAATACTGAAATATAACCACAGGAAAAAGTGCTAATTGCCTTACTTATTTAAATTAAACATGTACTTGGAGAATTATAACAAAGAATTACACTCAATGCAAAGTTTTAAATGAAAGAAAAACCCATAAAATGGTCTGATCACACCTTCTTTTAATCAAATTTATGCCAGCTCACTGACTTTGCTTATGACTTGACTTCAATTTTGATTTTCTCTATGCAAATAAGGATTTCGCTTGAATCCTTCAATAATGACCAACAGATAAAAAGGCAGAGAAATAATGACATACCTGAATAATCAGCTACTTCTGGAAATATTGGGTCAATTAGGCCTTGTATCAGCATATAGAAGAATTTAACATTAAAATGGCAAGCTGAGGATGCAGCGGAAACTTCAGTGGTGGGGTACGTGCATTCAAAGGAAAGTAAATTCTGGAAACTACACTGCAGTTCCCAGCTCTCCAGTGGTGACAAGAACAGATGAGCTTCTGACTTACGTCCAACTCTACACTTTTGCTAGTTCTAGTCTCTGTTTCGATGGCAATCAGGAGTTACCACACCAAACACGAAAACCAGACCTTTAAAATTTCTGAGATGAGCACCTTCCCTGCAAAAGTAATAGTCACGGTAAAAAAAAAAGGAAAGCACCCAGAATTTTCACTTGCTATTTGAAATATCTTTTTGTTTCTTAATGTGTTTTTTTCATTTAGAAGGACACAGTGTCATTCACAATGAGATGGCAGGTCAGATGGGAGTCACGCTCTCACACCTTTACCACCAATGTTCTTAATCTTTTTCTTTCCAAAACAAAGCAAGACTACACCGACGGATTGTTGTGGGCATCTTTTTTCCACACATTAGAAACGAATACCAGGCAATGATGGAGGCAAGGGAAAAACTGAGGAACTGCCCGTATTCTGATTTGAAGGGATGACAGAATATCCAATCCTCTCAGAGCATTATAGAGTTAGTGCTGAAACATCTGAATGCGACTAGAGAAGTGCATCTCAACTGTTTTGTGTACCACAGATGTACTGTTTAATTAAGCCATCAAAAAAAAATGAAGGAAAATGGAAACAAGGGAATACAAAAGCGAGGGAAACTTCTTCAGCAAGTTAAAGCACTCTTAATAAGTAACAACATGACATTAGTCATTAAGAAACAAGAACTCTAAATAATGCATTCAGAACCTATAGATCTAAACTAGAAGATAACAAAGCCTCATAAATCTGTTTGTTCATTAAGTTAAAAAAAGCCAGACTTTGTGTTGCTATCATGTCAGCTGGCACCAAACTGTACGCAATTTAGTGCAACTACAAAGTGAAGCCCATAGTCTACAATGGCAGGGTTTTTGATCACGCTAATTAACAGCCATTTTGTTTAAAATAAACAGATACGACTCTAATTGCCTTTTTTACATAAGAAAGGGAAGATCTTAAAAGTGAAAGCATGCAAAAGGAAAGATCAGACAGTCGCCTTTCAGACTGATAAGCAAACTCTGTGTGAAATGAGCGCAAATGAAGTTTGAGACGCTCTGGATTGACAGCGGGGAGACAGCAAAGCAAGGGGAGGAATGGCTTCCAAAGGTGGAAAGGCATGGCCACAGTTCCTTCCAGAAGGAAATGGCCTATTTCAGATCCTTATTTTCTCTAGTCTCCCTGTCTCCTGACACCTGCCTGCAAGGAGTTTCATCCTCTGCAGGGCCAGGTCTGCACCAGCGTTACATCTTGTGAAATCTTCAGAGGGTAGAAGAAAGCTGGTTAGCATCTCTACACAGAATCTGACTGGCAAGTAAAATATTGTAGGAAAGGAAGGAGAGAAACAAGAAAAAAGGAAGATCTCTGTGCCTGCACCTCACCCAGGCACCAGAGGAGAGGCTAGACAGTGCTGCACTGCTCAGTTTGCCAACTTCAGAGATACAGAGAAAGACCATTCAGGTTCCTGAAAAGCACTGGTAAGTAACTTGTAGGACAAGTGCTGGGACATAATCCAGTTTTCTGGCTAACTTTAGTGAGCCTGAACTGCAGCCTGGAGTTGCAGTGAAGACAAATGGTTTTGGTTTTTCATTTTTTGCCTCAGTGTTGGTTACTTCTATTAGACAAATTCCATTTATCGCTTTTCAAACATCGCTTCAAAGCTGCTTTTTAAGTGTATCATAACATGTAACATTGCAGAGCAAGGCAATGCAGTAAAAACATTATTTATTTAGGTAAAAAACTTTCCTCACCTTTCTTCCCACTAATAACATCCATGCTACCCCTCCCGAGAAAACCCATCCCAGTAGGTTTTAGGATGCAAGCAATGGTTATCACCATTCAAAAATGCCTCCCTGCACTTCAAGTGTGTGACATCTCCACACATTTTTCAGTAAGAAAACCTCTGGTACAGGAACTTGCAGCATCCTTCCTCAGCAGCACAAATTCCTACGTGTAACAGCATGTTCTGACTCATCTATAAGGGCTTCCTCAGTACAGTACTTCAGAGATAAGAGCAAGGTCCTTATTTTCAGGACACCACACAGACTGCATGTTTTCAGCATATTCAAAATACCACTGAAAGTTCCTAAATCACAGAGAATTGCTCCACTTAGGCACAGCAGGCTTTTATGCCATCATGGTAATGGTACAGCAGGAGGCAGAGTTTTTGCAGGACCCGGTCAAAGATGTGACAGCAGCTCTCATTGGAATAAGGATCTGCGAAAAAAACTCATCATTTCCCATTGCACCTCGTGGATGAACTTTTACTTGCTTTTCCTAGTGCCACACACCACAGTTTGTATATTTAGAACAACAAGAGAAGCCCCATTTGAAAAGAATCTGAAGACTTGCACTTAACAAAGAATTTTCTCTTGGATGAAACAGAGAGAAGGAAGACACTAACAGGTGTTAGCCACATTAATGAACGTGCTGCTGCAAGAAATTTAGCTACAACAGTAAGAAAAGTGGCATAGAGCTGACAGCATTCAACTCAAACGTTCATAGTCCCTCTTCTTGCTGGAACTACAGGAGTAAGGGACTCTGGGCACTCTGGGATGCACAGGAAAGCCAAGGTAGTGAACACACAGGTCTGCAGGGTGCAGCTGACCTAAAATTCCCATGAGGCACCACAGCAGCATTCACATACAAAGATTTTTCTGTTTGCAGCTGAAACTGCAAAGTCAAAATTATCCTACACGAATTTCTCAGAACTCGACTTCTCAAACCCAGTTTTAAAGGAAACATTTACAGGCAGCTTTAATGATAACAACATCAGAGAAGAACTTCATCACAAGAGCAATCTCCCTGGCCTTCAAATATTTTGTTAATATAACTCTGAACATCAGACATACTCCCTATCAAAAACAAGCATCAGTATATACTGTAGGGGAATTTCATTACTACTGAAACTGTACAATGTATTGTACTGCTGGCTGGGAATCTCAGACTGAATGACTTCAGCTTTCAGATCAGCAGCCAGAACAGACTACAGCTGGCCTAATTTGATTTAGGCGAGGTCATGTTGCTGGTTTTCAAACATTAAAACCCCACAGAGTCACAAAAGACCAAGGGTGGTGTTGCCTGAGAAAGGACAGGCAGAAAGATGCAGCAGCTTTCCAAGAAGCACAAACCAAGGTTGCCAAAATATGCCTACAAGAATTACCCCTTGGGAAATAAGGCATAAGAAGGAAAAAAAAGTTAGAAAATGAGGTGGATATTAGTATTATCTTACCACTAGCATCATGTCAGCAACTGTATAGGAGAGCAGTGAATGATAAATAAATGCAGGTGGTTTATCATCTCACTATGGCCACAGTGATACTTTCAAATTCAGACCACACTTATGTGCCAACAGGTTATACACCAAATATTAAAGGTAGTAATTACTTCAGTACTATTCTTGGTAAAATCTGTCACAATTTTCGTACCAAAATATCCACACAAGGAAACAGTAATTTGGCTTCCTACTGGTCTGTAAAAATCCAGTCACAGCTCTTCAATAATCCTTGTGGGTCCCTTCCAACTAAGGATACTCTATGATTTTATGATTTTTCACTTTCAAAGTAGCTAATTGACTTTTGAATCCAGAACCTATTGACTTTTCAATTTTAATTTAATTCCTCCCGCCTAGGTCACATGATGCAAAAAAATAAATATGTTCCTTCAAGTTAGCTCTGCAAAACCAAACAGTATTTTGTCTTACCTGAAAGGGCAATTTTAGCAAACATAACTGATATCCATAAAATAAACACAAAATAAGCACACAGCCTTCCACATTCTCTCTTCTGCGTGTATATCGGTGTCCACTCTCTTCTCTTCTAGGACACATTTTAAGAAATAACTCAGCACTAAAATCAGATGTTAAACTCTAACTAACCACCAATAATAACAGTTGCATTTGTAAGAAGGCTTTCAGCAGCAATTTCACACAGCAGAACAAATGACATACACAATTTGCCTCCAAAGATCAGACCTACTCTTGTTAATTATCCTACTCCTTTCAAATGAAACATATAAATAACCCATCATAACAAGAAAATTCCTCAAAATTAAGTTCTGGGGGAAAAAAATGTATGGTAAATCTAGGCATTAAAAAAATTGAAAAAAAATCTTATTTGAAGAATTTAGACTTGAAATTTTGAATAAGTAGTATAATTTATTATAATTCTGTGTCAAGACACCTTGTTAAAATCAAATGCATAATTTACTTTACCAAGAAGTATGGCAGTAACTGGAAATATAATCATAGAGGATCACATAGGATATGAGTAAAACAAACAACAGGCAAACAATAAACAATAAACTGCAATGTGGTAGGATTTTTTTTATATACAAAAGCTTTTCAAATAAATCTTCCCATACTAGGAGAAACACTCCATGGTTACTTTAAAAAAAAAGATGAAGAAGAAGAAGACAAAACATATGTTTGGAACTTTGCAGAAATTCTGTATGCTGGAATTTGAAAGTTCTAGAGAGTATCACTGAATTTTTCATATTTAATGTTTTCCATTGGAAAAACCTTTCAGTTTAGTGTTCATCCAAATCCAAAAGTAGTAAATCATGTTTTCATTGCAATACCTAAATAAATAAGAGGATTTTATTGAATGCAGAACTGCAAATGTGATTTTATGAAGTTACATTCACTACAGTGTTATCTCTGTCAGGTTTGACATCGTGACTGGAGAGACTGTGCCTATTTCTGTAATGGCCATTTTCATACTGTGCTTGAATAAATCCATCTGGTTGACACACCAATCATAGTAAAGTTTCAAAAAGTGGAATAAAACTAAATTAGTGCACTGATTTCTGTCATGAGAAAAACCTATTTTCATACCAGCACTACGGCTGGATACCTACTGAGCCATGATATGTAAATGGTTAGTGCAGAGAGACAAGTGAAGGAAGGACATCTCCCCTCTATCCAGCTCACATATCCTGTGTTCTGAACTCATAATGACAGAACACCTGAGTAATACTATGGCATCAGGCCAAGCCATGCACTGTTACTAGTTAGGGCTTTACAGAAGGGTACAGCTCTGCCCAGATTAAAACAAAACAAAACAACAAAAAAGCCAAGTCATCACTGCTGGACTGTGTCAGTAACTCATGGTGGTGTCACACATGGATCCAGCCAAAGGGGACCTTTCCATGGCTCTGATTATCTTCTTAACACAAATACTGCAGGACTGCACTGCCACTTGTCTTAGTGGAAGTTTACATTATCCTACTGGTGGTATTTGCTTATCATAAACATGTTTTCTTCAGTTACACCACTCAGGCTCTATTTTCCACTGAACATGAGTTTTTGGCATAGGACAAAAGAAAAGCAGCAGTGAGCTTCAAGTGTACATACCAAACTCTCTCATGACAACAGTGGCAGGATCAGCAACAGAAGCAGCAGGTTTCATTTGCAAACCAAGACAGTCAGATAAGCCAGTTATGGAAGAGGGAATTTCACTGTAAATCATTTACTGAAGTCATATTTCAGCTCCCAACTATTGCTTAGTGAGCAGGGGGTTCTTTTGTTTGTTTTTTTTAGAAGGAATAATTCAAAAGTCAGTCTTTGAAGATGAAGATGCTATCTCACACTGGGGAGCAGTGTCCTATCAAAACCTCACCAAAGCTCACAATACATGTAAAGAAAAGGGAAAACACATTCCATTCCTGACAGCTGGACTCAGAAAGTGTATGGCTGAATCTCCATAGTTTAAAATAAGTTTAATCACTAGCAATTTCTCTTTCCCTCTAGTGTTCATAATTCCTAGTAAGACACTAACCAGATTCCCCTCCAGTATTTCCTCTCCATTGAGCCTGCTACAAAATGCAGCACTGCAGCCACTTGTGCTCAGTGTCCTTTCCACTTTACAGTTCTCTCCAGCAGCCTGAATTACTCAAATATATACCTTGATTGCCTCCTGCTTTTCTAGTGATGCAGCTCCTACTAAGTCCAGTATGGAATTTTTGCTCTCATTACTCAGACAAGTGAAAAAAAAAATAGAAATATGGAAACAGAATTTCTCCTGTAAGCCATCCTTTTCTGAAGGAAAACAGGGACCAAAAAAAAAAAAAAAGAAAGAAGAAATCAAAGAGCATAGTCAAGGAAGTGTCTTTTGTCAGGAATATATCTTTGGGGCCTCTTCTAGGTGGTTGGGCGTCACAGGTGGCTTCAGCAGATACTTTGGAAGCAAAACTATTTATTGTGAAGAGTAACAGATTTAGCTTTGGGTTTTGGGTTGTTTTTTGCTTTTTTAATCTTTTCTTAAATGAAGAATACTTATCCCTCTTACTCATATCATTTGGATTAGAATGCCTAAACATTTTGGCACTTCAGATATTCTTCATATGGTTTCAAAAAAGTTAAACATGAACGTGTGAGAACATTCGTAGCCTCAGACCACACCTTCAAGCTACAGAATTAGCTTCAGTGGATTTGCAGGATCTCTGCCTCTCACAAAATAACGTCAGTAACACTACAAATACCAAAATAATACGTGTCTCAGTCACTGTGTTTATATATATACACACACACACATTCATATATATGCACTCACATACATGTATATACTGCATACACACAGGTTTCTTGCACACTCTTCCATGAGATGTTCACAAACTTCAGAAGCTGATTTGCATTTTAAAGATTTATTAAAATAGGCTTAATCACTGTCATCTAGAGCTCACCTGAGCAGCACTTAAGTGGGCGAACTGAAAATTCATTCTTAAAGCACTTCAGCACAACCTCAAAGGTCTCAGGAAAGATTCCTCTACAGGTCTCAAACCCTCTCTTTCAAAAGAACCTGAGCATGTAATACAGGCAGACTTTGCAGCACGTAAAGTCCCTTATTATCACAAATGTTAATTTTGTTTCCATACTTCCAAGGTAATAAAAAAGGTGGATGCATTTTGATGACATGCCACATAAGCATGGGAATTGTCTTTTTAATGCAATTCTGGTCACACAGAAACATTTCTCACACAAAACAGTGAAATTGTACATACTCCTTTTTCTCCGGCTCTCATCCCATCCTTACATTAAAAAGATTTAATATTTAGCCTAACTAAAATACAGATTAGAATTACATATTCATGTTCCAGGCTGCAGAATTTTCATAGTGTCTCATCACTAAAAATGCAGCCACTTCTAGAGAGGAATCCAGGAGCTGATCAACAGCACACAACACTGTTACAGCACAGTTCACAGCAAGAAATTAACACATTACATATAATTAAAAAAAAATACCAACTGACTGAAGAGACTTTATGCCCTCATCTTTAAAAAACACACGAGGCTTTAAAGTAAGTATCCTGAGGAATATAGAATATAGCCTACTTTATCATACGTGGTTCTATGCCAGCAATTCTTCATGACCCCTGTTTAGCCTCCAACAGCATTTACTTGAACCTAAAAATTCTGGTCCACATTCTGCCCTTGAATTTGTACATGCAGCTCCCAGTGATGTCAATGGCAGCTGTGTCCGTACAGCTGAGGGCAGAATTCAACCATGTTATCACCAGAGAGATGAAGTCAGCTCTTCTGAAACTCAGCGAGTCTTGAAACCACCCAAGAAAGTGTTCCTCCCCAGAAAGAGAGAGAGAGGCTCCCCTACAAAGAGCGCAAAACTCATGTTTTAGTCATTTTAGTGGTGCTTCTGTAAGAGAGAAAATCGAAGTGAAGGTGCTCTACTCACGCAGTTCTCATTCAGAAAGTATAATATGCAGTGCTGGGCCTTACATAGGAACACATATATATGTATGCATGGCTGTATTTTTCTGAGTGGGCTGTACTGCAGGTGTAGCCAAAGTCTCTGCTCTGGAATTACTGACACCAGACCCCGTACACTTGCAAGCACCAGTGACTGTAGACAATACTAAAATGTGGGGTTTGTAAAAAGAGCAGTTTTTTCTTCTTCTCATTTAATATATTAATTAAGAGCTAAAGAGCTTTCTTCTGACTTCTCTTTCTCACTGTATTCATTAATTCTTTTATTTCCTGTATTTTATTTTTTTTTTTTTGGATGTAACCTCTCATCACTCACCCAAGGACAAACAAAAAAAAACTGCAAGGGCAAATCAGGTACAGAAAACAGACGCTGTGATATCCTCATGTGAGGGTATTTTAGCCCACAGGAGGCAGGAATGTTAAGCTTTATGTGGTGAAGACAAGATGCACATCTGGTTCCGTCCTTATGCTCCCTGATCACCAGCCCAAAGCTCCCACCTTCGAAGCACGGGGCCACAGTCTCTCCCTCTCCAGGAAGCCACAAACAGCTCTGCCTGTGAACCTGGAAGAGAGGTAACAGGCAGGAGGCCATGGCACTGCACTGCAGCCAGGAATGGGGTCCCTTAGGAAAGCCCCACCTTTCCCATCACAGTCCTCCACAGCCGGGGCTTTGCTCTGTTAGCACACCCCTGGCTCGATGCCCGGCCAGGGCGTGTATGGCACGTGTGGCATGTGTCTGCCCAGTGACCTCATGTGACAACTGCTACCCTGCAAAGCCACCTTTCTCCTGCCTAGAGTGGTGCTGCTGCACAGGGACACTTTGGCATTCTTTCCAGTACTGTTAAGTCAAGATATTTGGAGAGTACGGCATCAGATGCTCACAGGTACTACTAAATACTGCTGCAGCTTGTAAAAGCTGTGTAAGTCTAGGACCACCATGTTACTTCTCTTAAAACAAACCACAGGTCACCGTATGATGGCATATGATGAGAAGTTACTGAATGGCACTGGGGCTTCACTCAAGTAATATGATATAAGCTGGCTATGGTTTTGGGCTTTTTTATTTCAGTTACTAAAAAATTATGTTGAAGTTGATGATAACTAATGCTAATATACTCTACTTAGAATTGATGAAGTAGTAGCATGTTGTCTGTATTAACACAACAATAGAGAAATAACACCCCTTCGGAGCACACTGTCAGTTTTGAATGAATTTTAAAGGTTTTCCACTTACATCAAGTAATCAGTATATTTATTTCTGTCTGTAGCTTCTTGGAAGGGCACCATTTTCAATGGAGAACTATTAGAAGGCATGTTCTTGGTCTCCAGCATCAGTGATGCATTTTTCTGATGTGTAATCCCCACTGCAAAGTTCTAGTAGCTCAACAACAAAGTTTAGATGCAAAACCTGACATTGGGCTAAGAGTTTTTGGCGCTTAACATGCATATTTAAAACTGGGTTCACTGAGGTGCCCTCACAGGTAATTAAACAAGGCACAGATTTTCAGGTCCTCTCTATTGCTAACAGCTCCCAATAAGCACATCTCCCTGCCTACTTGGGATGCTGAAATCCCCACACGTGAAAACCTGGTTTTTGAAACGTAGCTTCACTGCAGCTGCCAGATTCATTCCAAACAGGCCAAGCCTAAGAACTGTGAGTATCAGACAAGGACAGCTGAACACTTTCAATCTGAAATGGAGTTAGCACACACTGGCAAGATTCATATCTCATCAGCATATAAAAATTGTACCAATTTACCTGTACTGATTTAGTTAAAGCTACATAGATCCATTCTACTACGACCACTCCTGTGTTGCTCCCTTCCACAGAAGTACACACATGGCTTTCTTCACAGAATATTCTTCAAACCAGCCTAATTTCTGCAAGCTCTAAATGCATAACCCTCCACAGGGCTACAGGTACAAGTGTCCCCAGCCTATGATGAGGGCACTCTCCTCAAGACTTGTGTCACCTAACCCCACCAGTGGGATGTCACATCCCCATCCAGAAGGGTGATACAGTAACAAATGCACACACGCTCTCAGCATGTCAGAGAATAAGGTTGTGTTAGGTAGGGAAAGGAGTCAAGGAATTTGTACCTGGGGCCATCCCAGTGCCTTCCCCTCTAGTTCTTCTTTTAAAAGAGGCAGTTTCTCTTCCGTTCCTTAATGACATCTTTTTTTGGATTTAAGACCAGCAGTGTTCTCCTGCCATGCCCCTCTAGTTATTTCTTGAAACAGGGACACACGTTTCCAGTAAGGGCAAAGCAAGAGGCACGTGTGAGCCCAGAGAGGACCGGTCCACTTCCCGTTTCGGTGCAGATTCTGCAAAGCTATTCTGGGACTGCCAGAGCTGTGCAGCAGAAAAGCATCAAACATTCAGGGGAATCCCCTGTCACTTTTATTATTCTGGCAAAAAGTAATGATGATGTGTCTTCTTAGACACGGTACTGGGCAGGAGGGTGTTCTTTATTTTAAGTACAGGCAGGAAATGAGTAATAGATTTCCTCTGCAGCCAAACTGGGGCTTGAGGCTGGTTGGTTGAGCGAGCTTTAGCCTCTCAATATTTCAGCTTTGTGCTAAATGGGGAACAGCAAAAATCCTTATTACTTTCATCGGTTTTGGGCATTTCGAGTTCAAAAATATTAACTACCTGTGAGCCTCACCCTGTAGCCCTGTAAGGAATATTCTGACCTCATCAGCTGGGAAATTGAGGCAAAGAGACTTCTACAGAGACACACGGAGAGGATGGGAAGCCACTGCTTCCCCACGCAGCACTAACTCATTTTCCATGTCATTTCCCACTACTATTAAAATGAGCTCTGTTCTCCCTCTGTTCTTAGAAATTATAGGATTGCTTTTATATCTGTATCTATAAGATATATACATATACAAAAAGCAATCTCATCATATATGTGTATATATATGTGTGTGAAATAATCAGGCATATCACATATATATATATATGTACATATATATATATATATCTTTGTTCAGAACAGGTCCAAATGCCCTTTCAATAAAATCCCCACACAGCCACCTGTGCCTTGTTTACACTTGGCCTCCTCCCACCATTACTCCCACTGATGAAGCTACACAACTGTTAATGAAGTTCTAGTGGGGGAAGATGTTTTCGCAGGCAAAGCAGTTGTTAGCTCACGGCACCAGCTCATCTTTAAGACTTCTTTTTACCTGGATGAGAGCAGCCCAGTTTCTGTCTGTGTTCAATCCTCCTGCACTATTGACAGTGATGGCCTTTTGCCTAGCAGGGCTGAAGAGACACACCAGTCAACTTCTCCACATAGAAAATCACGCAAAAGGAAAGAATTAAAACTAAAGAAGCCATCAGTGAAAACAGACTGCACAACTTAATAATTAACACACTAGGGAGAATCAAATGGACAGGAGAATGAATTTGCAAACCAATCTGAAACACAAAGGAAGTTGGTTTCCATTTCAGAGGAATCTGAAATGTTTACTGAACTAGTATCTTAATTCTGTTTGGGCAGTGACTGCTTAAAATGTATTAAAATCCTACAGTAGAGCAGCAGTTAATTTTGACAGTATGGATTCTCCCTGAGATGACAGTCTCCATACACTGAAGGGTCACTTTGAAGGCTGTGCAGTTCCTGCCCTACACTTTTGTCTTTTTGTTGTCCTCACTACTTATTTCCATGCTATCATTGATTATACCACACTTATGCTTCAGGTAATGACACTAAGTAGTATTCCTGCCATGTTATTTATTTCCAATTTTGCCACTTTAAAAAAAAAAAAAAAGAAGCTTTTCTCCAGAAGTTATGCAAAATACAGAATTTGGGAAACATATTAGGCTGATTAATATTTTGATTGACTTCCTCTCAGAAGAGCAGTCTCACTTTCGAACCTTTATAGTCAAGGTGGCAGTTCCACTTTCTACCCTCATTCTGTTTTATTCTTCTCTGTTTGCACAAGCAAATTTGGTCTGTGGGGACTGGATTTGTCCCATTTTCTTCAGAAGGTCAACTCATGCTGGAGAACAGAGCTGTAGTGTTCGCACTGGATATTATTTCCTGTCACTGACATCCCTTTCCACGAACTCAGAATTTTAACAAATTTCCCGTATTTCCACTAAACAGGTATCACCAGCTTCGAGATTCTTCCCATCACCAAGAAACCCCCTGAAGCCTCTCAATGAACCTAAATGTCCTGTTGCCCTGTAAGCTTCCAACTTAACCACTTGCTGCTGCTATCCCCAACCCCTGGCTTACTCCCAGTACACCAAAAGACACAGCGAACCTCTGCAGGTCAGGGGAGATTATGGGCTCCACCCACCTTTGCTGTTTCCCATACAGTGCTTTTGGTTCCCAACCTTTGTAGCCATTTTAGAAGGTAAAAATGAAGAGCAATTACTTAAAGTACTCAGTCTCTTTAAAGAAGGTACTAAACGCTTTAAATAAGAAAATGTGGGCATGGATGCTGTCTCCCATTCCCAGCAACACAGACCGTGAGCACAGCCACGGTGCAGGGCACGGTGCCACCCACACCAAAGCAGTTACATGGCTTCTGGTGGCAAAAGGCACAAGAGGGAGACAAGACAACCAAGAGCAAGGGCACATCTTCCTCCACGTGCTCCTTGCTATCCCTGCTGGATTTTACACACTCAGCCACTCAGATATTCTTCCACTGGCCATGCTCTGTCTTGTGGCAGCTTTCTTCAGTTTTGACTTTGGTGTTGCTCTAGGTTGGTTCAGAGGTGGAGCTGCCAACCTGCCATCTCCTACGGTACTTCAGAGAGATACCCTCTCCCTAAGATGATGAACAAAAGCAGACATCTCTTATTTTCTGCATTTTTATCAATAGATCAAATTTATAAATGTTTTTATCATAATTGCACCCAAGGTTTCTCAATTTCTTACTCCTGAAGAGTAAGAATTATTTCTAATATGCAAAATTAAGCTCTGCTTCAAACTTCCACAAACTTTTCATAAAACAAAATTAATACTGTCTTTGCTTCAGTTATAATCACCATCTAAATTGATGGCTTAAATTAACTCTGCAACGACCTATAGGAAAAGCAGGAATTTCAGATTTTGAAGTTAAATAATAGAGACAGAAAGCTGAATCTAATGAAGACATTCAAGTGCAAAAATAATATGTGCCATACAAAAACAACAATCCCTAAGAACAAGAATATATGACACGGAGACCATGTCAGGTTCACAACCATTTATGTGCTTTGTATTGTCCAAGCAAGAACAGAACCATAGAACAAGCTGTGAAATGTCTGACACAACTCCCAATTTCACTAAGTGACAAAACACCCGTTGATATCACCAACGTGGGATGAGGACTGTGACCCAATATGTCATCATAAAACGACAGACCAACATTGTAGCACTGACCTAATGTGGCAGTGGGGTTCTGGTAAGAGCATTGAAGTGGTGTTCCCTGCACAGGGAGCTTCAGTGAGGCCTCCCTGTAGCTTAAATGTAGTTGGACCGTGGACATACTAATCAATAACCACCTCCTTCTCTGTATACACCATGGTGGGGAAAGAGAGAGGGATGGTGGAAGGGAGTAAAAGCAAGAATCATTTTAATTTTCCCTCTTATTTTTTTCTTGTAAAAAAATTTGCATAACCTTGTCTCTACTTCAAAGAGCTCATTTGAAAATCCACATCTAAAACCCATCTAAAAAGAAAGTTAGAAATCACCAGTGAAGCAGAAATCCTCAGTCTCACCACCATGTTGGTGTCATTTCCCTGTTTGTACTGCTGACCCCGGTCTTTTCTTTTTTTCTCCTTCCCCCTTCTTACACCATGAGTGGTTGACTGAGACTTCTAGTCAAACATATCCTCCAGGCTCCCAATGTTGTTCTATAAAAGGATGAACAACCAAAAGAGAGAGATCAGCAAAACCCACCTCAGGGTTTTCTGGGAGGGCCAGTGACAGGAGTACCTCGTTTTAACTGATTAACTTTGAGTAAAATTAAAAAACAATAAAGTAAGATTGAGGAATTGACAGAAGGACTTTTCAGTTTTCTGTAGTCTTGTCTACTAAATAAACACAAGCCAGGCTCCTTCAGGTGGGAACCAGGCACACACAGTTGCAATGTCTGAAGAAAAATCACTCAAAAAAACCTTTTAAGGGTGAACTCCCTCCTGGGGCTTAAGACCAGCATGAAAAAGCACACCCAACCTCTGTGATTTCTTACCACAAGTCTAGCAAGATTGAGTCTTTTTCTTGAGTCCTTGGATTCTGGAGCCACCTGATGGAATAGGAATATCAGTTTCCATGAAAAGAAAAAAAATTGCCAATGGCCTGTAAGTGTTTGCAGGACTACACCCGTGTCATTCACATGAAATTTAAGGAATATAGATCTCATGCTGCCCCTTTATAAGTACAATGACCTGAAAGTTTAGGTATTACTAAAGTCCTGGTTGTCAGAAGTACTTTCTTAAGTCCTGTTAACTTTTACATTGTTCTATTTTCCTTTTTTCTCTGGTTAACTACAAAATTGTAAGCAGCCAGAAACATCTGTAATTCCTAAAAATAGCCATCCCATCCTCCTTTCCAAATTTAGAAATACATGGCATTTCTCAGGAAAATGGAGAAATAAAGCATTCAATAAAGGTGGAGTGTCCTATTTTTGCCTTTTTAGACATCTTTTTTTTTTTTTCTCTCACTCCCCTTTTCATTTTCATATCCCTAATCCTTATTTCCTCACTCCTATTTTTACTCTGGGGAGTAGCTATCACCATTACTCACACTGTCCAACTCTTTCCAGTTTTCCTTCATTTTCAGTTCATTCATTCCTTGCTTCCTTCCACTTCAAGCTCCTTCTCTCCAGCTCAGCTTTTCCCTAATAAAACTGCCTCAGAGCAGCACACTTCTCCAGCTCTATTTAAGTCCTACTTCAATGATCATAAAAGGGCATAAACATATAGCTGGGAAAAAAAAAGACTGTTACAGCTGATTTAAAAAAAAAAATCAGATGACTAATTTATGTATAAAATAAGGTCAGACTCAGTTGGCAGTCTGATGTAAAAGAAGAAACAAACATTTCTGGAGATGCAGAAGAGCTATTTCTACTTAAAGTATTTAAATTTTTCATTTCCAGAGGCTTTGCTTAAATATTCTTTACTTAAGCACGCCCTCAGTGAGGTTCCAAAGTATTTACGATCCTAAATTCAAAAGAAAGCTTTCATTTTTGGTTCTGTAAAATGACTTCTGTTTAGCTGAAACAAAAGGTCTTCCCCTCATCCAAAAAAACCCAACCCTTCTCCAAAATGTTTTTATTTGATGTGAAATAACTGTAATCTTCAAATCAATCAGCAAATTGAAAAATCTACTTTTGTGTAAAGTGTTCTGGATCCCTTTAGGATGAAGAGCACTGTATCAGCCCTAGAAATAATTAACCAACATTTAAGGAATGTCAAATGAGCTTCTGCATTATGCATTAGATCTTCCTACCTTCCAAACACTAATAATGTTAAGGGAACTGTATCTGTGACTCCAATGGATGACAAATCCTTTTTCTAAATATTTCCTTGTTGCTGTGCCATCTCTTGATCTACTATCTTCCCACCACCAACACCCTCTCCCTTCTTCCAGGCGTTTACTGCTTGTGTGACAGTGACATCTTTTCCATCATTCCCTTGACAAAAGTTTACCCAGCTCTCTGGAAGCTTCTCATAATGCCTACTTCCCTTCTCCACTATTTTAGGGAAGCCACACCGCTGCTTGGAGGAGAGCTGGTGCATCCCTACTCGTGGTTTTCCTCCTCTCCTCCCTTCAGGGGTCCTCCCCTCCCACACCAGCACACCACACACTTCCCTTTCTTCCACCACATTGCCTGAGTGTGGAGCTGAGATCGGCAGCTGGCCAAGCCATGGCTTGAACATCCCCAGCAGAAACCCTGGTGTTTCCACACACACAACCAGTGATGCACTTCCAGGTCCTCCAACGAGTTTGTGCTTTGGCAGCAAGCTACATAACAGCCCAGCCTGGAAACCTTCGCTGGAATAAAAATGAGCACGGAGAGGAGTGACGGCCCTTCACTTCCCCAGGCAGAAGTCAACATGCTGAAGTCCACACCTCCTGCCTTCACTGATGTAAACTGAAATAATTTCACCTTTAATTTTCAGTCTCGTTTCTGACTTTACATGCTAACAAAGCTCAGTCAAACAACAAATATACTCACCAGCACCCGGCTCTGTTTGTCCCTTTGACTCCCTTTCCTCTGCTCCTGCAGCAGATGTGTCTGGTGATGCTTGTTAACTATCCCCTCCTTCCCTCACAGATACCCTCCATCCAGCCCACTTTGAGCAGATGAGCACAAAACGCTGTCCCTGAACAGAAGGAAATTTACTGTATAGCCAGTAATTATCAGTGAATATTACCAATCCCACAGAGGGCAAGGAAATCTCTGTTACAAAATCAAAGTATGCAAGCGCAGTCCTTTGTGTAAAAGGGAGAGGGAAAGGTAACATTTCTAATTGAAAATTAAAGCAAGAAACACGATACTAGCAAAGTATATTTATTGTGTTAACATACCATTTGTCTTCTGGGCAAGTTACTAAAGGTCATTTGTTCTTCATGGCAAGTGTTGAAAATAGTTTATGTTGTGGGTCTAACTTAAAGGAACAATGTCAAAACCCTCGGGCCCAAAATGACCTTTTTATGCCAACACAGAGATCTAAATCTCTTACTGAGGATAGTGGTGATGTTTGCATTTCACTCTCTCCCCCTCCCTTCTCCTTCTAACCTCCCCTCCCTTTCACATGAAATACCTCACCACAGAAGACAGCACAGACTGCAAAGTTAACATGCCCACTCCACACCTCGAGCTGCTCATCCCTTGCTCTGCCCATCCTGCCAGACACCCAAGACAAGTTGCTTGCTGATGTGCCTGGTTCCCAAACCGCCCCCCAAAACAAGTGAGAGGCAGTGCATTTGTGAGAGGGAGAAAAGGGAGGGGAAGGTATCCGACCTACCCTCGCCTCCTGGAAGAAAAAGAGCTGCCAAGTGCTCTAGAAGGTAGGACATGGTGACACGGTCAGCTCCTCTTTCAAAACCCTGCGACGATGCTGTTTTTCTGCCTAAACAGAACCTCTCAGGGTCACCTCTAGCTGCTTCTCTCAGAAGGGCCTGGCTGTACCAGAGGAAGGATCAGGACTGCTAAGGTGCTGCTGATGGAATAATAAAATACACCCATGTATGACAGACATAGAGAGATATAGACACATATACAGAGGGATTTGAATATGAAGGCTCTGAATGGCTGCAGACTGGCAAAACACCTGGAGCCTCATGTGAGTAATGTAAAAAACCAGCCCATCTTTACTACTGCACAGATGCTCTCCCTGAAGTGTTAGTTGTAAGATCAATGTGGTGGCCTCGTCCTCCTCCTCCTCCGTGTTGTCACGTTATCCTCAGCTCTAATCTGAGCATATTGTGAGCACCTGCAGATGTGGGACACAAAGAGACACTAAGCAGCACTTCAGAAGAAGGAACCTGGATACTGGGGAACTGTAAACACCTTTTCACTTCCCAGGAGACAATCCTGCTGCGCTGGGTGGGCTCCACCACTGCTGCCTGCATTGCTGCCACTCTTTTCTGTGGGCGAAGAGAGATTTCCTGTCTCCACAGCCGTCATTCCCACGCTTCTGAGCCACACCTGGGACTTCTGACGTACGATACATCACATACATGAGACATACGAGAGTACAGGCAACATGTCATGTTCGCCTACCCCACACATCCCCCACAGGGCTCCATCAAGAAGATACGTCTTTTCCAGGCTGAATCCCGCAAGGTGAACACCTCCCGTGAACTAACGCTCAGCAGGCTTAGCATAACCTTTCAGAAGGCACTCAGCACTTTGCAGGATTTAAATGCAAAAGCCTCAAAAAGGCAAAGCTCATTTTCCTGAATTCCCAGCTCTGGCTGCCATTTGTGACAGACTTCACACATTTATGTGCTGCCCTGTCACATTTGGGTGGCAAAAAAATGGCAAAGTATAGATGCCGTGACAAGTAGATGAGACATGTTTTTCCTCTTTAGTGTTCTTAGGCTCAGATTTCCCTTCAACACATAGAGAAAGAGAAAAAACCCTTGGGGCAGACAGAAACAGTTTAAGAGTTTAGTTACTCAGTAATTGTGAAAAGGATTTTAAAAAAATTAAAAATTAAAACATTATGAAATATAGAGCAGTGTTGGCCTTTCTGAAATTCCAAGAGGAGACTTTTGTGTGCGTAGATTAATGCAATAAATAAAAATATGCACAGGCATATCTAATACATATTTTTATACACAGATCTTATGAGTGAATTTCTGTATTAGACACATGAACTACATTTATGAGTTTCCTGTACACCCTTCTTTTTCAGTTGGTTGGTAAGACTTGTAGAGGAAAACACAGTAACAATTCAGACAAGACTGTGGTTCCTGTTTATGGTTCCAGCCGAATCCAATATTTATTTTCATTATTGTAAGGATCCAAGAGAAACCAGTTACCTGGCTACCTAGTAGGTTCTCTTTGAAGGTATATTTAACGCTAGCCATACACTTAAAAAAAGAAAAAAAAAGGGGTGTTATGGTTAAGAGTGTGAGATTTAAGCAGGATACCATCTCTGCATCTAGTTCCTAAACAGTGTGATTCTTGATTTTGCACTTGACTGTGGGCATTAATGTTACAAGAGAAATACTCAGCTCACAGATGGAAAAATCTCCCTGTGAAGCATCTACAAGAACAGCCACCATCAGACTTCTCAGGGTTCACTGACTGGCTCACAAGTGTATGAAATACTGCCCCGTAAAACACAAATAAATAAACAGACCCACAATTAGATTTAACCACACTGTTTGTTTCCCTTTTTTGCACTGACTATATGCACTTTATTAGTCAAAAGCAAGTATTGACACACAACAAGATTTAAAGTCAGAGTTATCACTTGGGTGGTATCCCCTTGACTCAGACATGTCACAGAGTTTCCTTTAATAGGCAAATTACAGACCTTAGTAAATTCTGTCCTCCACAGCTGTAGTTAACACCAAGTATCTAAGAGTAACTCTGACCTTAATCAAGCTTCAATATGAAAATTTTGTTTCACCTTAATCTCCCGTGTGTGTTTCAAAGCAGAATGTCCAAGTCAAATCCAAGGGCTGAAAATGGGTTATTTTGAATTGTGAGATATTAAATATTCTAGCTGAAATCCTGGCTCCTTTGAATTCCTCAGCAAATATCCCATTCGCTTCGATACTGCCAAGATTTTTACCATGGAGAATAGCCTGGAATTCAGTTTGTAAAGGTGAAGCAATAAAGAGTCTGAATCAACTCCCACTGAAGCCCATGGACAGAGTCCTATTCATAGCAATGGAGTGGATCAGACTCTAAGTCCGCCTTGGCAGAGCCAGGAGCCATACCCTCACAGATAGTGAAAGAATTGTTGTAAATGCCAGACAGAATTAGGAAGTACAAGAACACCCAGTACTTTATGCGGCGTTTTACAAGAAGTTCAAAGCTCTAAACTGGACAGAAAGTTAAACAAATTGCAATTAGATTAAGAATAAGTCATCTCAATGTATTAAAAACCCAAGGTAAGTTTTCCTGTAATGCTTGAAGTAGGCAGAGCAGAATAACAATTTACTTAAATGTAAAAGTAAACCTGTAAGAGAGAGAGAGAGAGAGAAAGATACAAAACAGAATAATCTCAGGGGAGGGAATAAAACCATAAATTAAAGCAGTAACTCTAGCCTTCAGTGATGGCTCTACAATTTCAACTATGACTTTGGCTCCTATGTCCATTGTAATGAATCATGTTGTACTGAAAGATGAAAAATGCTCATGAATGGATTAGAAAGAACAATACATAATTGACACTGTCATAAAGAATGTTTACAACACAGAATTAGGTTTCCAACCTTGGTCTATTAATTCAACTAAAACATAGAAAAAGCTATCAGGAATATCTCACACTGATTGGCTTTACTTGCAATGGTTTCCCTGAGGCAAGGGAGACTCTGCTGCTGTGTTACTTTGTGGGACCTGGTAGGAAACTGGTAAGATACTGGTAGGACTGCCCTGAAACCTAACCAAGCAAGTGGCCATATGCTCAAAATTTGTTTAATCTTCTTTATCCTACTTTCTGTAACAAGCTAATTGCTTTGAAACAATGCATTATAGACAGCAACAGCTACAGTATGATTGTGCATGATAGCAATGAAAAGGAAAAAAGACATGGAAGGAGAATGGATTGAGGAAAGGCAGAGGGGCAAAACACTATAAGCACCAAGTCTATCATTTGTATCTGATTAGGAAACGATCCCTATGAAGATCTAACGTGTATGTGCAAAGAACACTTCTTCCGGAACATGCTGTAAACAGCAAGTAAACACTTCCAGCTGGGATCAGTTTGCCAGTTAAAGACCACAGAGGGACCATAAACTCAAAGCAGCCTGCAGTACAGGGAAAGCAGAGATCCCACTCACTTTGTCTGCACTGAACAGCAGCATGATCCACGCAGAGCCCTCTGCAGAAAGAGTGGTGAAGGGCGATCCCACCCGATGTGCAGGCAGAGCAAAGATGTAGTACAAGAGAACTCTTTACAGCCAGAGGTGTAGGCAGGGGTTAGGCTGTCAGACCTCATATCAGCTTGGTGACTATTCACAGAATCACAGAATATCTCAAGTTGGAAGGGACACTAAGGTCCCAACTCCCTGCTCCTTGCAGGAGCACCTTACACTAAACCATCTGACTGAAACTGTCATGCAGACAATCCTTGGACTCTGACAGACTCACTACCATGACCACTTCCCTGGAGAGCCTGTTCCATGGACCAACTCCCTCTAAGTAAAGAGCCTTTTTCTAATACCCAATCTGAACTTCTCTGTGCATATTGTAACAAAAGAGGAGATTGTGAATACAATCACAAAATCATAGAATGGCCTGGGTTGGAAGGGACCTTAAAGACCATGTAGTTCCAACCCCTCTTCAACAGGCAGGGACACCTGCCACTGCCCTGACCAAGTTGCTCAGAGCTCCATCCAACCTGGCCTTGAACATTTGCACGGATGGGGCATCCACAGCTTCTCTGGGCAACCTGTGCTACTGCCTCAGAGTGATGAGGAAAGCATTTCTCACAAGAAAGAATTTTTTCCTAATATTTAGTCTAAATCTACTCTTGTTCAGTTTGAAGCCGTTCCTCACTGTCCTGTCACTTCAGGCCCTTGTAAACAGTCTCTCTTGATCTTTTCTGTAGGCTTTTTTCAGGCACTGGAAGGCTGCAAATAATCTAGAGGCTTATTTTATTGTCCCACCCTTTTTGCTGGAAGCCTGGTTTCCAGTTTCATAACCAAGAACGTTACCCGCTGCTCCTTTAGATTAAAAGGACACGTTCTTCCCGTCAAGCTCGTCCAACATTTAACAGCAAGTGTTGATCAACCTGATAATTTGGATACTTTCACTCTCCTTAAAGGAATGAAGTGCATACAGACGCACCACTGCAGCCAGAACTTCTGAGAGCCTGAAGCACACACGACAAGTGTAGAATCCCAGGAACGCAACCCCTCGGCTCAGAAATTCAAACAAATGTCCATCAGTGTCATGTGCCAGGACATACATAAAAGTCTCCTCTGACACACTTTCAGCAGCAGCCCTGGTTATGGCAAGGGACAACTTTGTACCTTGTTGACTCCCGAGGGGAAGAAGGACACAAGCCCAGTTTCCCATGAAAGAGATGATAGCACACGCTGGTACCCAGAGTGAGACAGATGTCGGCAGCCAAGAATCCCATCTGAATAATCCACTGAAGGACAAAAAATGAAAAATGTAGAACTCCATAAAAGGAATGTACCACGCTAACAAAGTCAACCAGAAAGGGCATAGGGGAAATTGAGACAGCTACGAAGGAATCTGGAAAGTACATGTTTGGAGAGGTTAAAAAAGGAAAGAAAAAGGATAAGCCAGTCTTCAATTAGATATAAATATTAAAAACATTTCCTTTTCCCCGTGGCAGAACAATTTTCAAGGAACATGTTAGTCTAACAATTCTGAACCAAAAAATGGCATGGGGAAAAAGGTAAACTTAATTCAAGATGTAAGGAAGACTTTCAATTACAATTATTTGAAATTCCAACCTCTGGACCCGAAAGAGGGTCCGAAGGCATTTTGTGTTCATTTTTCAGAACGCTCATACCCAGGGAAGGCAAGAAAGGGTACTCTCTCTCATCTGCTAAGTGCACTTGGCAAAAACAAATGAAGGCACATAAAAGAAAACAGAAAACTCCTCCCTGTGCATAATGGAAGAGGAAATGGTGAAGGAATTAGTTGTTTATTTGGGGACCTGCATCTTTTGAGCAGCAATCTGGCAGCTGTTGTACTCACTGCTTATATTGGAGACTAACCTCTACTGTGGCAGTGGTGGATTGCATATGGGGCTCATCACTAGGCTTCCTAGGCTGGGGATTTCCAGGCATTCAGCCTGCAGCAAAGTTCATTTGCCTCTGAAGTGAACGACAGCTTTAGTATTTAATTCCATAACAGCAGAAAGAAAGTGCGAGGGCTTTTAAATCACCACCCCCTACTACAAAACAAGCCCAGAAACAGCCTCTGATAACTGCTTGAAAAAACTTCAGAAAAAAAAAAAAAGTCTGGATAAAACCACCCAGAGGGACTGGTCCAGGGTTCTGACTATTTCTTTGCTGAAATGGATGTCTAATCCGTCTTTAACAGCTCTGGGAGGACATTTCTATAGACCTTCCAGACTTCCAGGACTATCGACAGTGGGATCTTACTATCAGACATGGCTGGGAGAAATGAAAATGATGGGAAAAAATGAAATGCAACAGAGAGGAAATAAATGTGAGCTATGCAGGCTCTCCCCACATGCAGTCATTGCACATTATTTAGGTTTGAGATAGACCAAATTACTGGCTACCTGGACATACTGACTGAGCATCTGCTGAACAACCAGTGATGTACCTGGAAGAAAGATTCATCTGAAGGATGCTGATTTGAAATTGTATTGGCCAACTCCACTGCTTTACATAAAGGGAAAGGAAAAGGAAGAGGAAGAGGACAGAATTGTTTTCTTCAAAAGGAAATGAGGACAGATTCCAGCATCAATACCATAACGGGTATTGATGTATCTCTTTCAGTCGTAAATAATTTTTTTTAATCGTTCCTATTTTCAAAACACACTTTTGCCGTAATTAATGAGGGCAGAATGTCTTTTTCATTAATTAGGGGGAAGAAAGCAAATTCTAGGATGGTGTTATCAAAAGCAGTCACAGCCAACTTAGTTTTGCTGGCGTGGAGGTCAGTGGAGATTTCAACAGTGACTGCAGGCACAGGGAAGTCAAGTACTGGCCAGGACTTTTGAATGGTAGATGAAATACTTTCAACAGCACCCATCTTCCTTTGTAAGCAGCCTTGCAGCAGTTAACAGGGCTAAACAGCAGAGTGTGGTGCTACTCAGTCTGTATTTCGGTAGCACAGCCTGGCTCTGAGTAAATAACACTAAACAATAATTCTTGGTTAAGAATTCATTATACAGAAGGTTCCAAATAAAAAGAGAAAGAGAACTAAGCCTCTAAAACCTAGCCATTTACAGTTGTGCACTGTTAAAATCACACCTAGTAAAACTGCATGTGTTAAAGCAAATAGTAGTAATAATAATAATAATAATCTGAATTAAACTAAATAAAATTTGTCAGAATGGAAAGAAAACAAATCCAAAGCCTTGACATCAACAGAAAACCAGAACTCTGCCCATTCCCTTCATAATGGCTTTTCTATTGAGCTTTGTTCTGACCTTTTATTACTTTCTCAACGTTGAAGAATACTGCCTTTCAAAATTCTTCATGTCTTTGCTACCCCTGCCATTATTCCCGCTCCTGTTGTTTAGAATTGTTAGTCACCACTGTTCCAAGGTGCACAGAAGCACTTTACCTTAAAAAAGAGGCAAGGCTACATGTACTTTTTGAGGGGGAAAAAAAAATCCAAGTGTTTTCCACTCTTCCTTCTATAGACCAAAGACACATTTGGTTACAAAATTAAATAATAAAGTAACTAAATGAATAAATAATAGTTTAATAAATATGCTGGGAGATTGAAAAGCATGAAATCAATTTCCTGCTGGAAGAGAGGGAAAAAAGACACTTTTATATGACTTGACTGGATTTAAATAGACATTGTCCTGATCCTGTAATTGTTCCATACTAAGAGCATCTATTGAATTCAATGTGAGCTCCAAAACCAGATCAATTAGAGGATCAGAGTTGTTTGGGAAAGGCCTGCCCATCACTTTGAGAAAACAAACCAGACAGACATTGAAAAAGAATGTAAGCCCATAACTAGTCTACAAGATTAAACAAACGAGGCTATGCAAATCCTGCAGCCCATAAAGCAGCTCCCAGGCACTCACCATCCTAATGAAGCCTCTTAAAACCAGGTCTTGCTCACAGAGAAGAAGGGCTTTGTCACTAACTTCAGGGTGAGTATGAACTTCAGAAGACCAGACTTAGGAGGAAAAGTCAAAGTGCTGACACTAAGTTAGGGAGACTAATTTAATTTGCACTATATGTTTAAAACCTCCTGGATGAGCATGCAGCCCAGCAGCTCTTTGCACCAGCAGAAGGCCTGTCAGAGTACGATTCTGCCCTTAAGCAGAGGCGAAACTCTGGCTCCAGTCCAGAGCAACTGAGACCAACACACAAACAAAGTCTGCTTCCAGGCTTGCAGCTGGATCCTGGGGGACAAACCCCTGTGCTGCTGTGGAGCCCTGCCGATTTTAGTGCCGCGAAAGCACAGAGACCTAACTGCAACATTTGGACCCGTAATTCCTAAGAAATACTGTAAAAGCTATTTTAAAACAGGGATCATAAGAGAGAATTTTTTTTAAAAAAAATATTTAGTTTAGCTTCTTTTTGTCCTGTTGTTTACACATGACAAGTAAATGCATAATCATTAATCCCTTATCAGTATTCCCTTGGTGCACAGTCAGTTTTGTGCATCACTTTTACACAGTAGGAGAGGTTTATAAAGTCTCACCTAGGTTTTATTAAGCTCTCAGAGGAGCAGTACTCATACCTGAGCACACTTGAGTACAACAGGCAAGCAGCCTGATGTAGGATATTCAGTCTTTAGCCTGTTTTAATGGGCTCTGACTTAAGCAGTCAAGATCTCAGTTTGCTTTACAATGACAGCTGGTTCTGCAAATATAAGTCTAATAATAAAAGATAACAATGACATTTAGTATACTGGGTTGTTTTTTTTCAAATGGCAGTGCACGTCATCAAGTAGTTCAAAGCTATTTCAACTCCAAGTAGCAAATTCTCACCATGAAGAGTATCAGCAGTTCAGCTACACTCCCCAAGTCTCACAACCATATAAAGCAGATTTCAGAAGGACTTCAAGGGTTTGTATTAAAGGTCATACACAGTCAAAAAAAAAAAAAAAGCCTATCCATTCCTTTCTCTGGTAATAACTAGGAACATATAGCCAGGGAGAGAACTGTGGAAGAGAGTCAGAGAGTGATTCTTCCACAGTATATCTTCCCACTTCCTTGCAATCTATAGCTCACAGACTTCCCAAGTACTCCAAGACAGAGCCTTGAGGCTGTATCTACTTCTTTGTATTCAACATCCCTGATGGACTTTTCTTCCATCCACTTGTCCATTTGCTTTTTAACACAGTTAAAGTTCAGGCCATCCATAACCTCCTGTGACAAAGAGCTTCACAGTTGTACAGAAAATACCAGTCCATGCTTGGCCCCAAAGCATGGACTACACCATGCCACCTGAGACAAAATAAAGCCCCACAATGAGGTTCCCCCAATGTCTCTGCCTCATATATCAGTGCAAAGCAGGAATTCACAGCTCCTGCTGGGCAGCTCCAACCACCACCTCTAGCTATAGTCTCAGTATATTCCTCATATTCCACCAAGCTGCAGCAAGGAGAGTGATATAGCACAGAGGAAGCCAGTTCACATAAGCAGGGTGGCTGTCTTCCCCAAGAAGGAAATCATACAAGCAGAATCCACATTTTTATCCATCTGACTGCTAAATTCCCTACTCCAGCTACTTTAGACATAGCAGTTGGGAAAAAAAAAAAAAACCAACAAAACCAACTGAGGTATTTAAAAGAAATGCTGTAGTTCCACCATCACTTCCATAGGATTATAGAAAAATTCAGGTTCAAAGGGATCTCAGCAGGTCTCTGATCTAACCTTCTGTTCAAAGAAGGGTCAGCTGTGACCAAAGCAGGGTCAGCCAGGAGCCAAGGCAAAAGGTAGCACCTGCTAAAACAGAGTTTTCTCTTCCTCCCCTTTCCCCTCAGCCTGGTGTTCCTGCTACACCATCAGGACAGTTGCTGGTGCTTATGTGACAGGGTGTGTTGCTAAAAAACTAACTAAGCCTTAGTTTGCAGCCAGATCAGTCCCTTGTGGCTCCTGACACAACTGCCAAGCACTAGAAAGGATGTATAACCACTCTGTACTGTGACATCCCATTCTGGTCCCACTTTTAAGTGGTTATACAGGGGCAGTTTGAGTCTTTCACTTTTAGTCCACTGAGACCAAGACTATTGGTAGTCAACAAAATATATTATGACCTTCATTATTTTGTATAAACCTTACAACTTCCCAGTAAAAACTCAGCCCCCTGGACAACTTCAAGCCTATTGAGAACCACTTGCTTTTCCCAGCTACCATTCACAGGCACTTTGAAGGAGTCCACAATCATTCAGCATTTGTTGAAAAGGCTTAAAAAAGGACTCCTGTACCATGATTGTACCTTGCTGAAATAAAAGAATTGGCACAACTTCCCATCAAATCCTCTGTGGCCTGAGCGCCCTGTTTTAAAAACAATGTTTGCCAGTGGTTCTAGTTCTGATTATTCTGTCTTAAAATGGACAAATTGGAAAGAAACTCTTTCCTCTCATTCCCATACTCGGAAGCGTGGGATAAGTTTACACGACATCCTGAAAAAAATGCAGTTCATAGAGGGCATTAATGTGAAATGGTGAACGGCGCAGAGATCATTTGCTAGTATTTACCCCTTTTCTTAACAGGAGACACACAGCTAAAGGGCATACAATGTATGTAAAATTAAAACACTTTTTCAAGAACTATAAAAAGATCCAGACACACTGTAACATGTAATTAACTTGAGACACTAGCTAAAAGAGCTTGGCAGGACTCGGAGAGATTAATGAATGTGTGGATGAAAACATCCATATTTACATTCAAAATCAAGTAAATTAGACCATCCCTTTCAGCTGTGGACTCCACACAGTCGTGGCAGAAGAGCCCAATACCACTCACCATCGACCACAGAGCGCTGTGAGACCAGGTGCATGAAGCCCTCGGTCCTTGAGCCCTCACATCCCTCACAGGGAGCAGGGAGCAGTGTGCCAGTGTGTCTCTGGAAACTGAGGAGCCCTCCTTCAGGGTGCCCATCTGAGGTGTGGATGCTGGAGTTTACACAACTGGGCTGTGTGGAGGAAAACTCTACAACCATACTTGTATATCTGTTTGGAGACTGATCCTCAGGAGTTCATGGCATGATTGGTGACCTGAGCAACCTGGTTTAACCCTAAAATAGGATCTAAATTCAAAGCTGGCCTTATTTTTAGTGTAGGATTGAGCCATGCACCCTCTGCAGATCCCTAAAACATCCTGTGATTCTATAAGCATCAAGAAGCCAACAGAAAAGGATGATTAAAACCAAGGAACAGAATGCACTGTAGATGTTAAAGCAGGGTAATAGAGGATTAATGACTGAAATGTTTGGGATTCACTAATCTATTTCCACTAAAATACTTATTTCCAGAAGGGGTATAATCATAGGAAATGTTTGTAGGTATTCACAGATATCTTACAGATACATAACACTGGAGGGACAGTAGGGGATAACAGGAGCCAGCTTTGTAGCTCTTACAAGCAAGTAACATTCACTGAGAAGTAAAAAAAGAATAGCTTTTATTATTTAAATACACACATTGGACAACAATTCTTTCCAAAACTACCAGACACGGAGTAGTGAAGGAATAAAAAATTAATCTAAAAATATGCACACACTTTCAAAAGGGAGCAGCTTCTCTTCTTCCCTCTCCCATCACCGTTGCTTAATGGTGTGAATTTGGTTTCTAATACAAAAAGAGAAGAGCAAATTCCCTTCAAAAAAACATAGCTGGGATTTCATTTCTCTGAATTTGTATCCACCTTGATGAGTGGATTACAAAACCAAGCAAACTGAGCCTAAGGCTAATCAAAATGCAGTGGAATTGCAATATAGTCAACCATCACTGCAGCTTCTCTCACTTCTTTTCATTCTGTACTGAAGACAGGATTAAGTGCATGTGAGAAAAGGTGAAAAAAACCAAGCCCTCCCAAGACTACAAGGATGAGGGGAAAAGAAGTTGTGAGGAGAAGCCTACAACTCTTACAGGCCCTTTGTTTTTAGCAACCAAGAGATGTCCCCTTCATCTGCTGCTCTGACATGAGTCCCACACATGCTCCTTATGTCCAGCCTCACTGCTCCTGTTACCGCTACAGCCAACACTGGGCTTCCCCTGGCACCTCCCCATGAGACAAGTGTGAGGGCCAAGGCTACAAATATTTGTATCCTGATATTAAAGTCTGAGGCAGACATCACTTGGCACTCAAGCCAAGCAAAAGTTCTTTTACTGTAGGTCGGATTATTGTTCCCCAGCTAAGAAACACAAGGGCTTGGAGGCAGGTTTCCTTCCTCCAAGCATTTTTGCTATTTTGGAAAGGGCTGTCGGTCCTGACCAGTCCTGCCAACAGGGCCACACACAAAACACAGTGTTTTCCTGTATGAATGAAAGGTGTACAAACCGTTGAAAGAAGTCATTAAATTATTAGATTTTAAATAAAAAGAAGTGCATTTCTTTTCTCCACAAATGATTTACTAAAAAATTAATTTGAACTCCACTTACCCACCGGCGGCACATTCTAGCCCAAACACATTTTTGCGTGAGAGATGGCAGAGATGAACAGCAGCGACAGACCTTCCCCACGGCCTTTCTTCACATGTGGTTTGGGAACAACCAGCACAACCAGAAATCCTGCAGCTACCCAGGTGGCGATGCAAGCCAAGGAAATTGTTGTTGCCAGCGTTACTGTGAACCCAGCTGCCAACACAGGGAGCTGGGACAAAACGCAAACTGTGCCACCTTCACATCGACCAGCAGTGACCAGCACACCAAACACTCTCAGGATCCACACAGAACAGAAAATGCATCAAGTGCCTTCCCCTGGGTGTTTGCCACTACTCACTCTCTATGCCTCTGCACATCACAACCTTCTACGTGGCACAAAGTAAAAGGCAGAACAGCAAATAACAGCAGTTACGTCCCCATCGTACCAAAGCACAGTGTCATGAAATATTCTGTGTGATAGCAAAGGAAGCCCGAACAAGGCAAGTCCCCAATGAAGTTCCAGTCCATGAGCTGTCCCATGGATTCAAAGATGACATACTGAAAGCTGGATGTCAGTTTGTACCAGTGCCAACAGCCCAGTGAAACCTGGTATATAAAAACCTACCCTGTGCTGTACTGAAACCATATGTGGTCAAGACTTGTTAGGAACTACTAAGTTACAGTGACATATAATATGCACACTTAGCATTTCATCTTCTTTCAAAAATAAATTCGTTTTTGCTCTCCCTTGTTTAGTAACAATCACTGCTTATGCCAGGTTTAAGTCAGACCAGAAAAACAGACTATTAGCCAAATCTGACTTTGAATGGTAAACTCATTGACTTGAAGATTTCGGAAGAGCCTTGAGCTGCAGCAACGTGCCTCGTTTTTGCTTTGGTTTGTGTGGTACCTTTCAAGTGAAACAACTTTTTCTTGGTTTTAATAAGGCTCATTAAATCATTATGAAATATAATTACATTGTAGGAAAAAGCTCTTTACCCACCGTAAGGTATCCACAGTTGTGTTAAATTTTTTATCTTATTGTCAGCTTACTAAAAAAAGATATTAACCTTTAGCTGGTATATCCTCACATTTCATTGTTATCCACTGTGGTGCATCACAAGGGGTTTCCCTGAGCACTGCTTTCCTTTCCAAGCAAGGTGCCTCCAACTCCACCTTAGCTGCTCTGCTGTTTCCAGTGAAATGAATGTGTGGAACTATTCTAATATTCTCTGAAGTCAACAGCCAACACAGAGGAATATGAGGCACATCACTTTAAGGCTTTAGCTCCAACATTTTTTGTGTGGGTTTTTGCCTTTTTTTTTTTTTTGTTCTAATTGGGCGTTTTGGTTTAAATCCTACTTTCTGACTGATGAATTTTTCGATTAATGCAACTCATTTTCAGCTTGGTATTTTGCCTAGTTCCCTTCAAATTGAAGCAATTATAGAAAAAATTAAGTGCTCCAATAATTTTAAACCTCTCTACACTCTGCAATATTATCAGTGTACTTCACTTTTTTTTTTTTTTAAAGGTGCAAGCTCTTCAGGAGTGCTTACTATTCAAGCACACACAGTCTGTGAACTGATTAAATATTATCAGATAATTTACAATCTTTACAAGAGCTTTGGCTTTCTAACATTGAAAGCAAATGCTGTGCTAAACTTGGATGATGCTAGGACATGGTATGCTCCAAAGAGGAAAAAAAAAAACCAAAACTCTTTTCAAACGAAGACAGTCTTAGGCTTTATATATAAGACAGGAGAAAAAACAGCCTCCTCATGATTGAAGGCTGAACTCCCCCTTCTCAGATCATGAGCCAGGGAACTTAGGCCAAAATTCTGGCAGATGTAGTGTAGACATCTGCATGCAAAGCCTCATCAACTTCCACGCTGCTATACAGGAGTACCCATAAAGGTTTTCCTCTTGCAAAACAACTTGCACAACTGGGGATTTAACCAACACATATTTCACTTTGAAGAAAAACCCACCACAGGGAGACAAGAAACACTCACCTGAGGGGCTGCTGAGGTTTGAAATGACTGCTGTCTTCGCAGTGCAGCAGTCAGACTTCTGCCACTCTTGTTGTGTCAGGAGTTCACATGTATGATTAAATGAGCTCTGGAGCAGGAAGTTATCTCATCTTACACACTTAAATGCTATCTTAAAGAGTCCACTTTTACAAATCTACCGCACTTAATCATAATTTTAGTGCTCTTTTCATGTAAGGTTTTCAGAGTAGATAAAAAGGTGATACAACTACACATAAAAACATTATTTCTTTCTACTAGAAGGAGACAATGAGGCAAAGAGAGAGGTTTGGTTTTTTTTTCTGGTATTGTTAAAAGAATAAACACAAAAGAATAAAACACAAAGAAATATACAGAACATAGATCAATGAAATCAATGTTTTCATTGCAAGGCTTGGTTCCTTTCCATATGTTACACTGCATTTATAAGTTAAAAAATACTCTATTACATACGATGATATGTGACTACTGAAAAATAGACTTATTAGATGAACTAATACTATACCTTGAATGATTTTTAAACCACAGAGATAAAAACAGTAACATAACTACAACGTGACAGACTCCTCCCAGTGTCAAACATCTTTTATTCCTTGCTTAAAGAGAGGCAAAAGAGCAAAAGACACACAGGTTATCTCTTTTTTTTTTTTTCTTATTAAATACTACAAGAGCAGTTTGTAGGCTCAAGGGTAAGTTTCTCATTGCTCAATAAATGCTATTACATTCCACACAGATTTCTCCTGATTGACCTAAAAAGTAAACCCCTGGAGATGGGGCAAAGGCTGATCAGCCTTACCAGTTTTATGTCCCACATACCATAAGAACACCATTCTACTGCAGAAAGTGAGAATACATGCTGTCAGGCCAATGAAGTTTGCAGAGGTAACTTGTGACCTCACCCTCAGACATTTGGTGAATATGAATTCTCCAAATTTAAACCCACCATCTAATTGCCTAATGGCAAAATCAGCACTTCAACTCAGACAAATTCTTATTACCACGTATTTCAATAAATACTTAATGATAACCTGTGACAGTGAAAGAAAAAAGGATGGCAAGAGAGGAACGGGGAGATTACAAATCAGCATTTACAGCAGCATATTTTGTCTATTCTCCCTGTATCCATTTTCAAACCTGTCTTCCCTTTCTTTGCTCTTTGGAGTCATCTTTCAACCTTGACCTTAGCAGAGTGAAGAGATTAGCTTCAGTGCTACGATAAGCAAGCCTTAGGTCTGAGGAGCCCTTCTACACACACCTATATCGGCCATCCATGTTAGTGAATGTCAGACACGGATCAAGGGAGAGTAGACATCACAGTGTAAAGGTCTCACCATGGATCAGCCTGTCGAAATGCTGGAGGAAAATATGTATTCTTTCTACATCCCAGGCCAAATGCATGAACTTATGAGCGGTGTCAGGCTTTAGGTGGCCAACACAAACTGGAATCCAAAGGGCTGCAGCAAATCATGAAATATCGGTAGAACTGCTCTGGATTTTCTTGTGTCAGAGAGAGTGGACTTTACTGATGCTGTCCTCTGGGAAGGAAAGGTAGCCCCAAAGTAACAGTGTCATGCTGAAATCTGCTCAAATCTGAAACATTAAAAGTAACAGCACTCAGGAGCCCCACAGCTGCCCCCCAGAGTCCCTCTGATAGTTTCGTGGTTTCACAATCACAACATGTACTATTTTCTCCTTCTTGATCTATGTAACACCCACAAAAATATCAGGGAAAACAATGAAACTGACTGTACACTAGGGACAGGGTTATAAAAAAAGCACTTAAAATCAGTCTCATTTTGCTCCCATTGACGTCAGTTATAAAATTCCCATTGCCTTCCTGGAAGCCAAGAGATGCCACTGTGGATCACTTTCGAAAACAGCAATCCAAGAGCAGACAAATGCAAAAAAGATAGCAGATTCTTCTTTTCCCTCCTGTTGCTTCTAATTATACTTTTATTTACCCTTACCCCATTATCTGCATGCTGCTTCAAGGAGGGGGTCCCCAGGACCAAATGGAGAGGTCAAGGCCCTTTGCTAGTCTGCTTAAATTGATGCTGCCTCTCCAACCCAGCTTTCTCATTTAATCTCCAACTGGAAGGGTGGATGTGTACACCTGGTTTATTTAGTTCATTCCATATTTTACTGAGGTGCCCTGATTGTCAACACTCTAAAAAAACCCTCCTACTTTCTCCCTAGTTCCCTTCTGGAACAAACTGTGAGGGTGTTCCAAGGGGAGACAGTCTACATGTAACGCCAAATTTGGCTCCTTCAACCTTTCCAGCAGACCTCTCACCCTCTTAACACCCCCAAATCAATAAGCCACAACATGAAACACACAACCCAACAGCATCTTATAGAAAAATCAACCCCCACCACCAGTCTGCCACACTATCTGCTCAGTATTTCTGGATTTTTGAATTGCCAGAATTCAAAACATGCCACAAAGCCATCCCAGGGACACCACAAGGACCAAGAAAAATACAGACCCACTACTTTGCAGTACAGAGGTGGCTCATTCAATGCATTAGCCCAAAGCATAACGGACCTACACCAACCCACAGAGCTGGTGTCAGCTCTTGGCCAGGAAAAGCCCAGGCTGGAGTGCAGATGCAATCAGGTGAAAAACGAGCTCCCGTCTTGATATGGCAGGGTCTAGTCAATAATTACAGGTGGTTGTAAGAAGAACATAGTGACAGCCAACCTTAAAACAGGAAAAAATAGTTCTTAACCACATCTATAAAATAGTGGCCCAAGTAGCACTTTAATTACTCAATACTTAAATTATTTTAGATAGAGGGCTTCTTACTTATCCCTCCATCCCTCCCACAACCCCAAAGGCAGAGAGCTGTACAAATGAAGCTGTTCCATAGTATTTTTACTGGCCAATTTTTACCCTCTTCCTGAGTTCTCAGCTACCTCAAACAAATGGCAGCTCTAAGACACTAACAGTGTGAAAACATGACAAGATATACACACACACTCTTAAGCTATGAAACAGCCATTTTTAAAAGGAAGGGGAGTGTTTGAGTGTTATATTTTAAATGCCACAGTCATGTCTTGAGTGAACCCAATAATGAAGAGGAGATAAAGATGGTGAGGGAATGAATGCAAGAACTTCAAACAGGAATGGAGCAGAGGAAATTAAGCCTGAAATCTGGATCTCCGGGACCCCAGAGCTCTGCAGCACCTGAGTCTAGCCAGGACCACAGAAGTGCTCAGTAACAAAACACAGAATAAAGATTATACATGCCAGTGTCCGTGGATGTTTCTGAAAGAAACAAGTCAAATCCCAAGGGTCAGAGGATCCATAGGTAATAGTCACACAAATTTATTTGCATTGTTTAAACCATACACAAGACAAAGATGCTTCTTTCCCTCCAGTAACACAATTCTTTGGGGGCTGGGGCATGCCTGATTTTGGAACAGGTTTGAGTATAATTAACAGCTGACGTTAAGAACTAACATCTAACTCAGCTCTTAATGTTGACTTTTTAATTTACTTGTCACAAAGCTTACTTAGATGAGACAGAGGCTTCTTCCTTATTTCATGTGTATGCACCAACAAGAGGAGGCACACACCTAGAATTCTCCATAATATGGAGAGATCCCACTGAAGCTGACAGCAAGGTGAAATGACACCAGGCAGGACTGCCACTACTGTCATGTACTAATCTCTGTAATTAGCTACCTGATCAGAGCATCTTTCACAGTGCCCTGCAGTTTCTTGTGGGTTCTCTCTCAGGCTCACCATAAAAATATGGATAAGAAAATCGAGGACTAACTTTTATCCAGACCAAATCTTTTCCCATACTGACAGCTCAAACTTGATTTATTCATCACTAGACCACTGAACCCCAAAACAAACCAAGGGCTAAAAAAATCTTAGTATTAAGTACTTCTGGAATAAACTTCCCCTCTTCTCTCTCTCACTCTTCCTTTCCCATAAAAACAGGTAGAAGAATGCTTGGAGAAATCACACATTATTTACATGCAGTATTATTTTATGGAATTTTTCAAGGTGTTAATTGAAAGTTTTAATGAATGTTAATCATCTGTCATTTTCATTGGCAATCTCCTCTCTGCCATATGCTTAACTTTTACACCTGTACAGATTTTGCAACCGGTTCTTTTAAATTGTTTTACTTTCTCAGTGTAATATAAGTATTAATATTTAGGAAACAAGCCAGCTGCAACCAGGACTGCAATTGTCTGCAGTTTATTTACTACATATAATCCTTAGTCCTGGTGAACTAGAGTAATACATTATCGCTGTACTAGTGCTAGTTTTGAAATATTTGTATTAATCCAGTATTTAAAGGAGATTCTGGACTAATACCCACGAAGACCAAAGTGGTACAGCACTCACAACAGGTACAGCACTCACAACATCTGCATAAGCCTCACAATATATTGTCCCAATTTTTGTCCCTTGCTTTTCACCCCAATCTCACTCCACATCAACAGGCAATCAATGCAAACTCCAGAGGTCGTTTTCAGTTCTGTTCTTTCTAAGCAACGTGAAGATTTGTTTCTGAAGGGATCAGACCGAGGAAGCACAAGCATGCGAGTTATGAGTTCTATTTTTGACTTGACTGCAAATATTCTGTGTGAACCAAGTCACCCTCGGCACACATGGCACACATTTAAAATGGACATGCATACCTACCAGGCTCTTCAGCTTTTACCCTTTTCAACAGGGCTGTCATCTCCCCTACGCAGTAAAGAAGTCTGATCTTCAAAACAGGACTCTTTTTCTTGCACATTTTAATCAGCAGTAATATAACAATAATATTTATCATTGGGATTTAGCATTAAAATAACAGAGAGATGAATGAATGTAGCTCTAAACTCATCTTTGCTTTTTCATCCATCACTACAAAATGGTCTGAGAGCTAAAACAACTCAGTCAGATCAGAGCAGTGCCACTGCTGTAAAACTGGCAACCAAAACCAGCAAGTTTAGGTTTTCAAATTTGGGAACAAATAACAGGCAGGCTACTGTACCTCCTGTTAATTGTCTGAGGATGAGATGCAGCAGAGGTGAAGGAACAGCCTGACAAGGACTGCAAGCCCCAGCATGACTTAAAGCTTTACTAGCAATCACCAGAAAAGGGGTGGGGGAATTTTGGTGCCGTTCGTGGAACATATTTGTATGCGCACAGAAAACGTTACAGAAAAAACAGCAGAGAAAACCATTTCTGAATAGACTCACATCAGAGACCTGAGTATTTAAGTAACAAAATCCAGAATAGAGACAATATCTTGTCTGCTGAGAGGTGAAGAGTCCTGCTGGCTGAGCATGGCTGATTTATGAGGCTTTTGTAAGGAAAGAGATGGGAAGTAGGAGAGAAGCCTCTGCTCCGTGCCCTGCTGGTGATACAGGCAAAGGGCAGTGGAAGGGGCAGATTTAGGGCACTGATGAGGAATACTCCTTTCAAAGGTACAGGTTTTCAGAGTCTGTCAAAGTTTCAGCACTTTCCAGTACAGAAATCTGCACATTTGCACATCTCCTTCAACTAAATTTTGGGGAAAGTTATTCTTCACATAAATTAGCTAAGCAGAAAGAACAGTTATCTTCACTAAATGCAGTTCATTATTCTCAGTATCCCTCTGCTCCCAACTCTACCGTGAGGAGAACAGGGATATGAGAGGTACAGTCTCACTTTTTTCCTTTGAATATTATGCACCCCATGACACATCACAAGGTGAAAGGTCTTCTGTATGGGAGGAACACACAATCTGAGAGTCTTTGTGGCCCCTTTTAATCGTGTATTCCAGGAAGTTCCAGGGTTGCAAACACCCATGAACTTTTTCTATTGTCTTGGAACACCTGGTGGTTTCCTTAAAGCCTCCATGCTTGTGATCATATGAAAATCTCAGTTTCTTTTTTTTAAAGTGCTGAATTTTACTGTTGAAAGTTAAAGACCCTGAACTATAAAGGCTGTGAACCAGGGCTAATAAAAAGGAAATCAGAATCTATTACTTCTAAAACCCCACGATGCATGAGGGTTCTGAGAGTAGACTTTTTAACACTAGGGATGGACAGAAATACTATGCAGATGATTTTGGACAAAGGACAGAGAGAACACCAAGAGAACAAAGTGTACAAGAGTTATCAGCTAACTGCAAAGTCTGGATTTCCTCTGATGAACTGAATCAGAGGTAAAACTCCATATAAAATGAACTAAAAATATAGTAGGTAACCTAGTGAAACCCTCTAAAATCCATCCATTCAAACCACTGCTTTGATTTAATAATGGCAACACAGCACTTGAGAAGTCTTGAATTGAAACCTGGTATAGAGGTGCTCTTTTAGGCCAGATACTACCATCGAGGTACAGAAATTAGTACAGGAAAAGAAAACTCTCCTTCTCTTACCATCCCTTGTGAGTCCAGCTAATGTAAAATGCTCATTTTCTATGCACCCTAGTTCCTATTTAAACAGCTGTTCATAGAAGAAAGACTGTTTAAAATCATTCAGAAAGATAAAGCTACCTATTGCAAGTAGTAAATAAAACTGCTACAAACTTCCTAGAAATTTCGCTAAACAGTAGGAAGCAAGTTCCTTTATTTTCCACATCATAAGCCTAATAACACTAACAAAACCCACGCTCGTTGCACCACTGCAAATTTTACAATATGAATTTAGATTGCTGAAAAGAAAAACAGATGGAGCAGAACTGCCGAATGCTCTGGAAATCCCAGGATTGTACACGCAGCGCTGGGGCCTGAACTGGGATGGACTGAAGGGCACATTCTACTCACTTTCCAGAAGCAGCTTCCAGAGCATCAAAAGTGGAAATGAATTTGCATTCACTCAAATGTAAATGGTATTCATGAGAATAAAAGAAAAATCTCAGAAGTTAGGCTTATATATATAGCATATTCATGAATCTGAAAGCGGTATTTTGATGTCTTGATTTTTTGAGCGTTGTTTATGTTCCTGTTCCGTTGATTTGTAAAGGCTAAAATGGGTTCTTGCTGGTCCCAAATGTTGATGTCCAACTAGTGAAATGGACCAAAACCACGTCAAAAGCACATGGCAGAGACCAAGCTAATAATCTTTGATGCATAGATTAATTTGGGTTTCATGCTGCACCTTTCAGGGAGGAAAGGGTACAGCAGAGTAGGGCCAGGGCTGCACCAAGAGCTGGGGTAGAGAGGGACTAGGAAAGGACAAAAAAAAGAAAGCTAAAAATTCAAGGGAGATAACAAGAAAAAATTTTACCACAGAGCTCAGGGGAAACCTGGATCTCAGCCTTATACCTGCTGCCTTTCTTTCCTGTCCCCTGTCCCACATATGCAACAGCTAAGATGGAAAGGAAGCTTTGCTCCACTGGACATAAAGCCACCAAGCAACGCATCCAGTAACATTTGCTCTTAAAACTAATATTCCCTCTGCAATCATTATTCTTACTTCACATTACTACACTCTGTGTAGACTATTACTACATTGCACATAGATAACTCCACTGCACTACATCTCACATAAAATTAAAATGTAAGTATTTCACTTCTATGCATCAGGTTTAAAAATAATGAATTGTCGATTGCTATGTAAGCAAAAGGAACCAGTAACAGCAATGGCATGCTGCAAAAGTATTTGCAAATTTACAATTCTCAATTCACTTGCGAAAATTTCTCCTGAAAACCTGGTCATCTCTTTTGAAAGGAGAGGCAATAAAATGTTCACATTTTAGATGTTACTCTACTGAGAGCTCAAGAGACAGTTCTGGACCAAACGATAGAATGTTTCCACTTTGCTTAGGCCACAGCAAAATCCTTCCTAACTCTCTACTGTATCCTCAGGGCATATACGTATGCATGCTGCCTAAACTTGAAGATCTAGAGGAAAAAGAGTAAATATAAATAATCCTTAAGATTTTGAACTAATTTTATACCAACTATTTGCTCACAACTGTACTTTGCCAAAACATTCTCCTGTGTTAAGTCTATGATGGGAAAAAAAATTTCAATCTTATGTGATATCAAGCCTTTTTTTTTTTTATTTTAAGTGTTTTGATAAGCACTGGCTTTTAATCAAGTATTACAACATTTGCAAAGAACTTGACGTAGTAAGTCACTTGATACCCTTTGTGCATGCTGTGTATATTTAGGCTCAAGGAATCACTGCTGCCCATGAGCCAGACTCCTGAGACAAGGACATCACCCTCCTAACAGCTCTTTTGTCACCTGTACAACCTTGTAGCACTTCCCTGGACAAGAAAATTGATGAAAGGCTGGTGTTCCCCACGTCTTCCTGAACATATACAGGGGCTGTTCCCCAAAGGAAATGGTTCTGCAAAAGTTGCCACAAGATCCTGGATTTTGCCTGTATGGTGTTTTCTCAGGCAGGGACTGGCAACTAGAATCATTTTCACAGTCCCCAAAATGGAAGACACTTCATAAAAATCATCCCTTAACCAATTCTGCACAAGGAAGATAATCCTCACACCTCCCTGTCTTCCCTCTACTGCAATTTGGCCCCAAAAGAAATCCTACTTTCTTGGAAAATCACTGTTTCCCACAGGAATGTTCTCTATTGGCAGTGGCAGGGTGCTGGAGGAGTAAATCCGAATAGACAGCTACTATAGAGGATTTTAAGGAGCACCATTTCCCATGGGGAAACTAAGGCAGAGGTATACTAAGGAACACGTCTGGGCCACTCTGTAGATCAGTGGCAAAGCTGAGATCAGACTCATCACCATGAGGTACTGGCAGCTGAGAAAAAGAAAACAGAGAAGCTCCAGTGCTTCAGATGACAGGAAGAGAATTAATTTTCTGATGTGGTGTTTTGTTGATTCTTTCGTCTTGTCATGTACAGAAGAAATAATGTTCGAAGGATTAGAGTAAACTTACAGCAAAAGACACTTATGATTATTAAGTATCTAAGCTTCAATTTGATGTTTCATCACCTGCCAACCTTCCACATCAAAAATGATTTTTGTGTGTATTTGAAACAGAAAATTTACAAAATACCATCCCAGAATTTAAAACACTTCTTAAACATGTTAGAAAAGTAAATTTAAAATGTCACTAAAGCTGCAAAGAGGAAAAAGCCTGTCCATTCCTCTTATGCAATAATTAATTTTCATCGGGGCCCTTATTATGCTTTTTATGGAGCAACAAAACATAACTGCATGCTATTGTTTAAACACATTTGCTGCCTATGCCAGAACAGTAAAGGCTGGAAATATGTGTAAAGGATAATACCCAAAACGTAGCTAAATGTATTCTATATTATGGACCCATAATACAGAATGCAAATGATTCTGACTAAGCATTCACAGGAGACAGTCTTTAGGGTGCATGCTGTGAATGTATATTATGAATAATGCATAAAACTTGGCTAAATCTTAATGAGTCCATTGACATCCTATGGGGTCCACAGGAGCCTTAGATCCCAAAGCATGTCAGTGGCGTATTACTCTCCTCCCCCACTTCATTTAAGAAGTACTTTCTTAAAACAAAGGAAATTAAAACACAAAAGAAAAAAAATCTTAGCTCTGATTTAAGTCCCTTATGATGGCAAACGCAGAGACAGTCACAAACTCTGACTTCCTTCACACCGTTGTGTCTCCACGTTCCACATTAAACCAGGGCACCGTATGGCCTTTCTGTAGGGCTGCATCAGGTGTGGGACATGAGTTACTCCTCCTTCCTAAACTGAAACACTAAAAGGCTTCTCCACACACAAAGGAAAGAGGATGAAAGGTGACAAGCACCCCTATTATATTTTTTCTCCATTCTCCTTCCCTTACTCCCAGATTCTTTAAGTGCAATAATTAATGTAGAAGGAGATGGCAGAACATATGGGGAAAAAAGACATCCAGCTTACTCGTCAGAGCTACTCCAAAGAAGCAAGTTCACGTGCTAAAGGACATTGGCAATGGGTGCAGTCATGAGGACAAAGAGCCTGACAGAAGAGAAGAGCCTGGTATTTACTGCTTCTGAGTATAAAAACACAGTAAGAAAAAAAAATTCCACCTCCCGAGTGAAACCGTTGTAAGGTTGTACCATTCGATCTGAGTGTATGAGTATACCATATTCTCTAGGGGAAAAAAAAAGCTTTGGCATCAAGCCCCAGCTTCACTCAGAAGTGTGAAGATAGTTTGTGTGTGTCATGTGCTTGGAAATAAATGAGTAGATTTTTCCTATAGCATAAATACGAAGAAAAATAACTGATTAAGTTCTTGCTTGTTTAGGGTTATAAGCCTTCGAATCGGTACAAATGGTAATTAATTAATTCTTGCAACACCCATGTGTGACGGCAAGTCTGTACGTCCTTAAATGCAAGAAAACCAAGGAACAAAAGGTCAAGAGACTTACCCAGCACGCCAGAGCACTTCAGCGGCAGAGCGGGGCCGCAGCTCGTGCTCTCCATGCTCTCCACCACACACTCATCCATCACACTTGGGATTGGGAATGCCGGTCTGCTCAAGGACCACTTTCATGCTCAGCCAGGTGACTGCAGGCCAAAGCCAATACAACCCTACGTGTGCAGGGCTGAAACCAATGGAAAAAATCCCACCAGGCCTGGCCTGGTTCTGCCCTCTCTATTCCCACGGCACTTAAGCCACTGCACACATACATTCATGCACCCCCAATATCCAACTTGGATGGCCTATGGACTGGCCAGCACGACGAGGCAGATCTGCACCAGGGACTGGGCAGGACTCCTGCTCTCTCCCCAGATCCCACCACCATGCCCAGTTAGACCTGGCCAGGCAAGCACTGTTCACCCCATCCACACTTCAGCACCTGAACCTGCCACACTAGAGCAACAGGAACCCTGGGAACACTTTCCTTTCAGAGACTGAGCAAAGAGAATGGGTTCTCCAGCAGGAACTGCCCTCCTGCCCAAAGCAGGGATCAGGGAGAGGAGAAGGAGGCAGACTGCAAGGCAAGAGCAGGAGGAGGAGAGCGGGTGTGGGACAAATTTGATACAACCAAGTCTTGCACAAAAGAGCAAGAAAAAATAGCATCTGTTAGGAAATTCTGAAACACAAGTATTTTGTAGGTTTTGTTAAAATCTTCCTTCTCCTCCCACACGTGCTTCCAATGGAAAATCAATACCAGGGAGGAAGAAACTATCTGGGTGTTCAGTAAGCATTTCTGACCTCAAAATAAAATTTTAAATCCAGCTTCTGTTTTTCTTGTTTCAACTCCTTACAACAACAACAACAACAACAAAAAATCCAAACATGATTTTTTTTTTTTCCATGTGAAAACATTTAACAGACAGATCCTTAAGGAAAGTAACTGATGGAAACAGTTCCACTGGATCTACAGCAGAATCTGGCATGAAATGTGCGCAGAGCGAGCGGGGACACACGTGTGCTCATCACACAGCACACTTGGGCGTAGCTGCCTGTGTACTTGAACATGAACACACAATCTCACTTTACTCCATGACAATATTCTTTTCTTTTGATGACAGGTGAAATTTTTGTGCAGTTACAAATCAAACCCAACTTTTTTCTTGTCGATATGTTAATTTGCCCCATATATGAAAACACGTATATTTACACACACACACACATATATATATATTCTTACCAAGAGCAAAGGCCAGGCTTTCACAGGAACAATGCTGTCAAACTATTTTACCTCTACAACCCATCGTGCTACTATTTATACTTACTGCTACAGATATCAGCAATTGTTTCCTTGCCTCCTCACTCCTCCTGGACACCATGAGAATAACAGAGCACGAAGTCTCTCGGTAGCACTTTCATTCCCAGCAGGAAGCTCAAGCGCTTGCGATATCCATTTTGATACAAAACCTAAATTAGGCCTCTGGAAATAGGTAATGCATAAAAAGAAGCATTTTTGTGCCACAAGATTATTATTATAGGTTACTGTTAACCCTTGGGAGATGGAGGTGAGTCCTGCAGCTCCCTACTGGGTTGAATATTTGCTGAGAAATCACAGGCACTACCTAAGCAGATATTTCAGGTGTGCTGTGTGATAAAGAGAACGATCCTGTTGACCCATCGTATTCTGATAGCTAGTTTGAGAACAAAAGCATCGCCAGTTAAACAAAAAGGATCAGCACAGCATGCACATGCTACAACTCTCTTGTGCTAAGAGAAGATTTAAGAGGGGCTGGATATAAGGATAACTGTGGAATTACTAATGCAGACATCAAACAAACGAAGTCGGTACTATATTTGGGAACTACCCAAAACACGGTCTGCCTCTTAGCTCCCTAGAACTCTTCCTTAATGTAAAGTTTCCACTGGGTCACATACTAGTGAAAAGAAATATATAATTCAAAAAGGAAAATATAAACCCAAACCTTTAAACAATTTGCAGTTTTCCAAGTTTGAAATCACTGCAGATGAAAGTATCAGGGCTGGAAATCCATGTGACTTAATCCAGCTTCACAATTCCAAATCATAAAGCTATAAAAATTGTAAATTAACTTTTTTTCTTCAGAACCACCATCATCCCTGAAGTTTGGAAAAATGGTGAATAATTCGAATTCAGTGAACCACGCTACTTTGCACTGAAGCTACACCACCTCCTGTTGTGATACAAGTTGGCCTAGCATTACTCATTGCTTGACTTACTCCCTTAGCAAAATGAGCCACACCACAAATTCAATCTGTTACCTGCCTACATGATTAATTCAAGTTCAGCTTATCCTAAGCACTTCTTTTTCCTCCAGACATGCAGACTTCAAAGGGCTATAAACTGTGATCTTAAACACAAAAGCAACTGCGTGTCAGTAAGTTTTCACTAAATATAAATAAATATTTTAGTAAACTATGGTTGCTACTTGTTAAGTCTGGGAAAAACGGAGCCTTGCTGTAACCTGGAACACAAACTGGATCTCAGGGCTTCACACATCCTCCCATTCTAATCCCCATGCATTGTATACCTGCGGGAATACAAAGGAGAAACATTCCAATAACTTCATGTAGTAGCAAGGCAGACTGAGGTTGTCCTAATAAATTTAAGCTTCATAGCTCCTTCACTCCCAAAACCAGATACTCAGTGATTACTGGACATTGAAGGGGAAGTCCTGTGGAATACGTATTATTTTTCAGACCATTCTGACTACTGCACTGATGACCAGAGCACAAATCTTTGAACCCATATGTGGGTAACCATTCCTAAAAACATCCTCCTATTAGCAGTACAGTTTGCAGGAGCTACAAGCCACTACAAAGAATAAGGAGCTTTCTGTTTGGCCTGGAGATTTGCCTACAGCCATGGGAAGGCACAGGGAGGAAGCAAAGCCTGAAGTCCTATCTGCTGTTTTTCCACTGTGGCCATTAGGTTTGGCATTGCTTTTCCTAGACAGCCCTCTCTGCTCTAGCAGCTCTGACATCTGCACATTGCATTTGCCCTGTTGTGCAAGCAGGACTATTTCCTAAGAGATAAACAGAGATCACCAAGCTCACAAACAGAGTTCAGATTCAAGCTTCCCTAGGTAGCCTAGACCTCATCCCTTTCACTCACAAATATAAAGGGAACTCTGCAAGACCCGAAGAGTAAAAGAAGGAAATCATCTTAATAAAGGAATGGAAACGAAAAATCTCCCTCACTCTCTCAAGTATTTTTTTTTAAAACAGCTACTTGAATCATCCCTGCTTATAGACAGTCCCTTTTCTTCAGCAATGGAAAAGCAATACAGGCTTTCTGTCATTTGATCGCCCCAAACATTTTGTAATTTAATGTGAGCAGGCTCCTCACTGGGCTTTCAGACAAAAGTTTGCCCACATGCCTTTTAAAGTACGTACCTGATTTTGTCTTTGTCTGCTAAGTTCCTTTTGCAGCTGCATTCCCACGAAAATGTTTCTATACTCTCTTTCCCCTCTCGTTTCTATAGCCTGCTCAGAGGTGGATTCATTGCTGGGTTTCGGCAGTTACATTTCTTCCTCAATTGATGCTTCTTTTTATTTATTCTGAAGTTTCCAATGTAAAACAAACAGGAACACCACCTTTCTAAAATTACTACTATCCCACTGTCCTCCAATGCAACATTAACAAGAGGCAATATTCTCCAAAGCTATGAAGCATATACTGCCCTAAATTACATTGCAGTTGCTGCCCTGAGCTCGCACATTTTTGAATAGGAAGGCTCCCAGGGATCTCTCTCTCTGTTCTGACTGCATTTACTGCTTTAAAATATTTTTAACCCAGACACTGAAGTGCCAGCCTAGCAGCCCTTCATGCTAATCCTAGCCTGGGTGGCTGTTCTTAAGGGAAAGCATTTAAAAATTGTAGCAGTGCATCAACTTTGACCCTTTTCACTTAAAACATGAGACTTCTTTTTTTTTAAGAAAAAAAAATTAGATTCCAGAGGGAATCACTGAACTCTGACCTGCTTAAAATTAGTTTTGTTTTAGTGCCTGTGTGGTGACTCAACAGGCCAATTTTCCAGACACTTAAGACTTCTCTGCTCCTGAAGATTCCAGTTCAAGTCCTGGACTCGCTGCCTGGGGTCGGATCAGAACACTTTGTTCCAAGGCTTCAAGCAGTGAATTCCCAGATCACCATACCCTTGCCAGATGCTGGCATGCTTGGTAATAAGTAGGGCTGCAACCAAGCTAATTATATATTTTTAAAAAATCTGTGAAGAGTTTTGCTTGCAATACATATGTTAGACCAAAAGAATTTCCCTTCAAAATTCGGCAGTCGAGAAATGTTTATATGGCTCTGATAAACATTTCATGATAAGCTGGATTCCTTCAGGGGGGAGGGGGAAGATGTGTACTTTGGTCTTAACAGTGCAGCAAATAATTCTCAAATAGGGTCTGGCTCAGTGCTTCCGTCTCACTGGGAGTCACTGATTTCATTTTTTTAATCTGTCACAGGCATTACTAAATGAGTCACCATAGACTCCTATGCTGCAAAAAATAGCATCACAACACTTCATTTGCTCTTCAACAGGACTTCAAGTGTAGTGCCTGGTATCAAAAAGCCTTGTCAGTTAACAAATTAAAAAATCCCAGGAAATGACACCCCAACACAATCTTGGACCAAATTACTTCCTGCAAAAGGTTAACACTACCCAGCAAAACAAAACTCATCGAGGAGCAATAATTTTCCTCAACCTCAACGGTATTTTTTTATTTAATGTTATCATTATTGCTATTGCATATACTTCATATCGTTCATCAAAGGATCTCAAACGATTTAACAAACAGCTTCAGAAATCTCCTGTACAGTGAGCGAGTACTATTATCTCCATTTATAAGTACTGAGGAACTCAAGCAAAAAAGATACTAAGAAATTTTGGCCATGAGGCAAAAAGAGCCAGACCCAGAAAAAGAACCTAGGTGCTGGTCCATATTAAATGGCATCTGTTACATTTCCATCCCTGTTTCACAGCGATTATGGAAAGAAGAGCTATGCCAACGCCTGTAATCACTTATTTGACAGCTGCTAACCCAACGAACATGAAGGCAATTTATACAACGTGCCCTAATCTTCCAGAATTTGATCATGTATGAACACAGCACCAGTACTTGCTCCAATGTAATTGTGTTTCTGAGAAAGAATGTAGCTTTCTTCCTTTTTCAGGAAGAAAACAAGGCACTAAAAGACAGAGTTTTAACACACAGTCATCAATATGCTGTTCTTACAAATACAGATATGTCAAACAGTAATAACACAAACAATGATGCACACGGTGCTGTATCAACAACACGACTCTGTGTTCTGCCCAGAAAGCCCTCCTTCAACCTATACAAGACACCTCCCAAGGCAGGACTTATGCTCTAAGAGACACTGGTCCAAAGGGAAAGGGAATTCTGCAACATGAGAAAAGGACACCACTTCATAAGCATCCTCCACATATTTAATCTCAAGATCTGCCTGCCTCTGGTGATCACAATTGCCACAGGACCTTAAAAATATAATAAAAGTTGTGAACTTGCTTCACTAGAAGCCAAGCTGCTGAGCCACATTAAACAGCAGTTCCTAATGTAAAGAAGGAAGTAGTGCATGGTGGTCCCTGTCAGATGGCTGATGGCGTGGCTTCTCTGGCCTAGAAGACCTACCAAAGAACCACCAGAACACCTCCATCATTGAGCCTGAACATGAACCTACCCTTACAAATTACCACCTGTGACTTCTCAGAGGAGAACTGTCACTGGATTGAAACAATGTGAGCTAACTAGGTTATTCATCACCTGCAAAGAAATGATGCTGCTCAAAGCTTTTTGGATACAATGGTGAAGTGAAGAAGGCTTTCTTCACCGCCTACGCAGCCTGGGCTCAACTCTGCAAAACAAATTTGAGCCGCAGTCAGACTCAATGTCAGACTTTTGCCAGCTGAGCTCCCTCTCACTTCCTCAGTTTCAGGTCATCTGAATACCTTGACAACCTGTGAGGATAAATCAAGCACAGAAGGTGTTTAGGAACTAAACATACACGTCAGGTGTTTCTATAAAACCTACACAAAGTTATATCGAAGCATCCCAAATTCCAAATCCTTAACAAATGTATCACACATTTTGGAAATGGTGGGCAGGGACTTGAAATACAGCCACACGGGTGATAAAAAATAAAAGGAGATGGAGTAAAGCTGGGAGGAAAGCAGGAGGGAATGCACATTTTTTTGCTCTGGAGGAGAAATCAGTTGCATGAAGCTCACCATCACTGGAGTCTACCCTTTGAGCAGCTCTAATCTTAAAGCAACACATTAATAACCAGCAATCACAGTTCTATTGATCTCTAGGACAGAAAAGGACAGCTAGGACTCCCAAGTCAGGCCTCCACCCTGATGGAAGAACCTCACCCAGCAATTCCTTCTAACTTCTGGTACAGCACAGACCTATGGCCAGAGCCCAGGCACAGCCCATGCTGGTCCTAATCCTGCACTCAGTGCATAAGAAACCAAGTTTGTTCTCATGTGCCACCTGCACGGCTCCTCCTGGACACACCAGCTCAGACCAACAGGCCCATGGCCCCATGAGGAGACCCATGGCCACAAACCATTCCCACAGTCAGCACCTAGTTCTGCCATCAGATACATCGCACCACAAGTTACATGAAAACTGTTCATGTCACCCACTGTTTTTAAAGGAATTATTTACGCCGGCTCTTTCATCTTCCCCAGCACTGGCAAAAATAAAGCCACAATTCGGTGAAGAGCTCAGAGCATTTGCCAGATTTTGAGCGCTGAAGGAGACCTGCTGGCTACGGCGGGACTAAAGTGCTTAAAGTCGGGCACATTCGGAACCACGTCAGGGCCAAAATCCCTGCAACAGCCATTCAAAATGCATCCAAGGCTTGCGCTTTGCTTCTGGAAACTTTATTCTCACTTTACATATAGTCAAAACCTGACAAGAGCTCACTGTCGGATTATGCAGGAAATCTGCAAGTTTCACCAAGGTGTGATCTTATGCTTTTTCACACATTATTGTATCATGCTGCGCCAGAACACTAACGTATGCACAGTTCTAAAATAACTTGCATTATTACAGCCCAGCACGGAAAACGGCGCTGAAAAGCCAACACAAGAGACCTCCAGAGACTTGCTCCTCAGTCACTTCCAAACTGATAAGGGGTCACGGTTCCTTTCTTACCAAGGGGGGGGGGAATTAAAAAAAAGAAAAGTAGAGACAAACTAAACCAAACTCAGCATTCCTTTCCCCCCATTTCTCTCTCTTTTAAATGAAACTGTCAATTTTCAGATTTGTCTTTGGTCATGTCAGGGTGGGAGAATGGGATTTAATAACATTTAACTGACTTGCTACCAAGAAGGAAACATATTTTTCTTCTCTCAAATTTGAAACCAACACTTTCTTTTTTTTTTTTTCTGTTGGCCTACTTTCTTTTAAGTTGCTTTTCAATTATTTATGAAAATGCAATAACGCATTACTTTGCTGTGCAAATGTTTAGAAGAAGGAGATAGTGTCTTTCAAGTGAAAAAAACCCATACACGGCCATGGAGGGGTTTATTTAAAAGCGCATTGCAGGTGACACTTTACGAAAAACAATACACTTTTATTTACCTCCCTGCACACATCCTCATTTTCTGTAAGCTGCATGTTTGAGTCAATAAAAAGTCCACAGCTCCACAGAAACACCCCACTCGCTGCTCTCAAGAGCTGGAACTGTAAGAAACAAAAGCTCCGTGTGGGAAACAGTACAAGGGGCTGAACCAAAACCTATTAAGACACTGAAAAGACTCCACACTCTCTGAACAGCAAAGAGAGAGAGCTAAACCTTGTCCCACTAAATAAAGGAAACTAATAGCAAAACTTGCAATGGTTCAGTCAGATTTTTTGGAAGTTTTTCTGGTTTTTTTTTAAAACAGCTGGCTTTGGAAACAGCTGTATTCCCAAGCCCATCGAACACCACTGAACACTGACTGCCGACCTGCTTTCTGCAGTTTTGGAAATCCCACGTGGACGCACGCTCAAGCAGCTATGGCTTCCACAGGCTCACCACCTCAGAGTTTTAGCATCAACAGACTAAAACACATAGCCAAGCCTGCCCTGACGGCAGCAGGCACAACACCAGGCCCACAGTGCTTCCCTCCTGTCTCTTTAGGCTCTGCTCTCACACGCACAAGTCTTGAAGGATTTGCTTCACAAAGACCCTACATATATGCACATTATTGATCTACTATATCCAACCAGGAAAAAAAGACCAGAAAGCATCATAAAGCTAACATAGTTGTACTTAAGAGCAACATAACACAGAGTGAAATAACACTGAGAAAAATACAACCTACTAAAGCAACCCAAACACTGCACAGGTAGGTTTTGGCACATCTGTCCATGAAGGTTTTCCAGACTCAACCACACAAAACCCTGGCTGTCCCTACCTGCTGGTAGCTCCAGTCCTGCCCATGCAGATGCCTCCGGAGGTAGCACCTGACTAACATTCCCAGGAATATGAAAGGCAACTAAACCATACAAAGACTTAGAGAAGCCAATATCTGCTACTATTATTAACCATTTAAAATGCCCTCAATATCACTCCTTAAAACTGGAATCCATGTAAATCCTGCAGTCATTGGAGGTCCTGGAAGACACTTCTTGCACTCACTTGTCCCAGTCCCTGTGGGTTTTCAGAACAATGTTTAACAACGCAGGTAACTTAGGAAATGAACTTTTTTCTTTGTTCCTTTCATTAGACACCTAAATCAAACCGAAGGTCAACTGTGCTACCTCCAAAAATGGGACTTTAGCTGCATTGAAATCTCACTTTTCTAACACTGCACTTGTGTAAACACTCACCTTTTGCTGAATTTAAATGAACTAAGCCACATTTCTAAAGTTAAGCCCGTACTCTAATACTGTTCTTAATCAGGGCCATAAATCACACCTCTACAACTCACACTCAGGTGTTGAGATAAAAATCATTCTAGAAAGTTGTATAGTTGTACAAGTAAACATTTTCCTTTTTCTTATACATAAAACCCCACAATTTAAAACTAAGCAAAGCAAAAAGAAAAATCTTGCATCCTTAAAACTTTATACTATTGAGTAAGAGCATTTTTCCTCCACGTTGCCTCCTACTTCTTTACACTGTATTTGCGTGCATTGCAGAGGTGCTTGGGTGTGTAACTGCTGCTGCTGTTCACGCCGCAGTATCCATGCCTTTACCTCCAATATACCTTTAAGGATCAGAATCTCTTGGTTTCTCCATTTTCTACCCCATTGCAGCTTGTTACTTCTCACTAGGAGCCACTTTCTGTACCAATGCAATGCATGAGTTATTAAAAGAACAGCGGGGCACGCAGTAGAAGGTGCAAGGCTGTCTTACTTCCCTCCCCTCCATTACTCCTCATAAAAACACACATACTGCTCTCATTCAAAGATCACATTTTATACAAAGCAAGATCACAGAACCACAGAAAAGCAGAATATGCCGAGCTGGAAGGGACCCACAAGGATCATCGAGTCCAACTCCTGGCCCTGCACAGGACCATCCCCAAGAGTCACACCATGTGCCTGAGAGTGTTGTCCAAACGCTTCTTGAGCTCTGTCAGGCTTGGTGCTGTGACCACTGCCCTGGGGAGCCTGTTCCAGCCTGTTCCTGTCTCACTCTGGGTGAAGCACCTTTTTCTAGTATCTAACATAAGTGACACAATTTCAGGCCTAATGACATCTTGTGACTGCTCCTCACCCTGGCCAGGGCTGCCCACAGAACACACCCCTGGTCACTGCACTGGGGATACACCACACATTTTTACTGTGCTGCTTTCCTCCACGGCACTTTCCTGGCAGAGAGAGGCCCTCGGTTTCCAGAACTGTCAATTGCCTTTCAGAAGCACTAAATTCACACATACACATTTGTACATATTCATCAGCATTTACTCATTTGTAATCTCTCCTGAGAATTAATATTATTCCTCTACAGTTGCAAAACTTCCATCATCCCGTGCAAACTGCTACTTACCTACGGCAACCCTGTTTTATAGGAATGCCTCATTACATATAATTTCAGGTTTCAATTGGAAACTATTTTACAGAAGTGACAAGCACTTCACTATTTCTCCTCCAGCTCTGTCTCTTCTGACTGTCGGCAAGAGGCACGAAAACGATCTCAGCAACAAGTTTCATCGCGAGCTAAAAGGCTCACCCTACGTGTGCGTGTATTGACCAAGTAATCTACTCCTGACTCGCAAACCTGAACTAATTAATTGTCCTACATTTGTTAATCTCAACCACAACGCACTTAATGCACCACGGTGCCGCCAAACAAACCCACGTTCCCAGGAATCGGAACAAATCACTTGGTTTTCTCAGAATCGTTAAAGTCCTGCTTCTGGCAGCTGCCTGCACACAATTATAGATATAAAATCAATCTGAAGCGCAGCAAAGAGCACAGTATCTCCCACCAAACACGCTCTTCTCCCAGATTTGAATTTGTAAAGCAGAATTTTGCATTAACACATTCACTTTTCTATGACTGAATACGCTTCTTACGTTTTTTTGCATACCCTTCATAGCAGATGTGTTCAATTTATTATTAAACAAAAGTGTAATTGACACATATATTGCATTCCTTGTTATTATTTATGCATTTGTCTCTATACTAGCATGAGTAGCATGATGTTTAATGCCATGGCATAAGGAGTAATCTCATTTCACTAAAAAGACAGTTGTGTGCTACTGGATGCCACGTAAGGACAGCACATGGAGAACCACAACAGCTGCCTTTCCCTGGGAACCTCAACGTCCCCAGGCTCCTTCCAGAGTCAGTGGAGGAGATTCCACCAGAGTGTGATTTGGTGGATTAATCATTGTTACAGAATAGGTATTTTCTCTGTTTTTGTAAAAAATTCTTTAACACAGAAGTCAGTATCTGGCTTTAATTCAGTCTGCTCTGAAATCACTCCAAAACCATTCATTTTCTAATTTTCTTCTCTTCTCTAATGATTTCTGCATCTTTTTCAATATAAACCTGGTCTATTAGGACTAATCTCCCCCTAGAAGGTCAGCTGTGACATTAAAAGGGTGTTACCAGCTAAGAAAAGCAACTCTTCTATTCACTGACTAAAGGCACTGACTTAGCCATATAATAGGTATTTTACTTTCATTTTAAAAAAAAATGGACTGTAAAATTAACTTTTAGAGCCTTATTAAGTAAATATTTAATTGGTTAGCTGAGGATTACAACTGTGTCCCCCAGCCTTTTTCGTGACACTGAAAGCTTACTCATACACAAGGATTTTATGGCAGAGTAAAAGGTAGACTCCATAATCCTAGTTTAGAAATTGAACCAGTTTAATTAAATGTATCTTTAGACTGACTATTACAAACCACAATATGGCACTCAGTTGAATTTAAACCTGTTTTATTCCCTTACTCCCCACAGAAACTGAAGATACTGCAAGCCATATTTACAACTGTTTCAAGCCTTCTGAGCAGAGCAAGCTTACCTGAATTTTTTCCCCTCTCCACAGAAAATGTGGGCAAAGCAACTTCTTAGAGCAGCAGGAGCCCAGCTACAAGCAGGCAACTTCACCCTATCCCATCATTTCTTTGCTGTCCTAGCCAACCTTCTAACCTGCCTAACCCAAAAGCCAGTGCTGCAAATCTGGGTTTAAATTAAATTAAATACATTAACATCACTGCCACTAAGAGCAGGACCTTAAATACAATTTTACTAATACTCCAGTTATACCTTAAGGATCTCCCTAGCCTTTGACTGGCAAAGTCAAGTACCACATGTAGCAAATGTAAGCCTACTGAGCAAGAAGTGAGCTTTCCCAAGACCTTTTAGTAAAACCTGGACCACCCTTCTAGGGACCAGGAGACAGCAATGAAAATCACTCCTCTTAGTGATGTGGTTTTATTTAGCTCCTCTTCTGTAAAATTATACCATCAAATTGCATTGGCCAGTTGAGCTTGCTCAGCTTCTCTCAGGACATGCTCAGAAACCAAGAAAGATGGGTCTAAGTGTTCAGTGTTCATCAGATCAATACAGTATTAATACAGTACAGATTACAGACCCTCCCATATATTTTAACTATAATCATTCAAAGAACCAAACACCAGTATATAAATACATAATTTAAATAGCGCGAGGTTTTTTTCCTTGAGATTTTGCAGTTTTGACCTGCAATTTTCAGGCAATTCACTTCCTTGAAATATAGGTAAATACTCTTTCTTTAAGCAATAATCACAGAATACACTTTAGCTTTGTCACCAGGATTTCTTTTTATTTAAAAGAACAACAGGAAATGGGAAGGAAGAAAAAAAAGATTTCTGTTAAAGGACAATTCACTGAAAGGTCTTTTAGCTGGCAATTGTCAGCACTGCTCAGGATGGATCAAATGGATCAAATTTAACTCTAAAAAGTGCTGATGGTTGTATGAGTCTTCACAGTAGGAGCTGGCGCTCTGGGCCACTCAAGTTCAATTTTTGGTGTTACCATGGGATGTAGGAACTGGGATCTTGGTGAGCAAAGATTTGCTATGTATTTGATGCACTGGGTAAAGTGGCATTCTTAAAATCACTAGCCTCCCAAGCAGCTAGTAAGCCAGCAGGAGGTTAGTAGGAAGAGAAAGTAATTGTCCTTTGTGCCTCTGAAAATAGCCAATATTAAAGGATCCTCTTATGTATTACCTGCGTTTCAATCTACTCTCGCTGCTCAAAGGAAAAGAGAGTGGCTGGAGGAGAGAGAAAATAAAGCTGTCAGAAATATTACAGGAGACCCTCCTCAAGCTGTCACGAAGCGTATGGTCTCCTCACCTAGAAAGCTGTGCAACCAGAAAGGATGAGCGCTCTGTAAGCAACAAAAACTCGTTCAGACAACACGCTTCACGTACACAGAATGTACCGTGCGCGCGCCTGCGTCTGTGCTTTCACCACGTGCCTGAAGAGGCTGGAGACATGAGGAAAGGCACTGCAAAAGCGATCATTTTATACTCAGCAGCACGTGGACTCGAGCTGCTTTAACAGGCTGCATGCAAATCATCGGAAACCCACTTTACCTGTAGCCTCTGCTCTCCATGCAGTGCCCAAAGAAGGTGGAAGTGCAGCATGACCAGCAGCAGGATGCAAATATAATGTTCTGGTCTTAACTTGAATGATCTTATCTGTTAGTATATTTTCCAAAAGGAAACAGATCTGGCTCCTGACTTCCCTAATCCTACTGTTTGGTCACAAAACTGAAAGAAAATTTACCTAATTGGGTCTGAGCACATCCCTGAAAAAGGAAGAAAACTCCCAAATGCCCCCTGTCCTTCAGTAACACCCAAAAGCCCCCAGTCCTTCAGTAACACTGAAGAGGAGCTCACTCTTGTTTCAGGCTTCAATTCAAATGCTGTCTTAACCAAATTTGGGTCTGAATTGACTACAAAATATATTTCAAGTGATTAATCGGACCAGCTCTAATGTCTTGAAGACATGGAAAATATAAGCAAAACTGATTATAAAAAACTTTAAGTTTACAGAAAAGCAAACTTAAAAGGCTTTGTAAGGGCCATTCCCAAGGTGTAGGGCCCAGAAGCCCATTTCTTCCCCAGCAACATTCTCGCCACCTTCCATGCATGCACAGCTCTGCCTCTTCAGGGGACACATGAGGATCCTTACGTAGAAAACAGGGAAAAAAACACCAAACTTCTTTGCTAATAGGAAAAAAATCCTTACAATAATACTAATCTATTTATAATGGTCAAAAATATGACAGCTTACAACAGCGTCAGAGCAGTGCTTTGGCAATATTTTAGCATACTGCTGTATTTTTAGAAGGACTGTTCATTTACTTTCTCCTGGATGCTGGAATTCTTATTTTTCAACAAACGAGATCTGGGGTTTTTTTTCGGTGTATCCATATGCCAACATCGGAGTGTTTTATCTCAGGGTAAGTAGGAACTGCAGGCAGAAACAAAGCTCCTGCACACACACACGCTGCCGTGCAGCAGCACTGCCGGGGGATGCCAAGTCCCCATCTCCTCCCGTGCCTTATGCAGCGACAGCTTCGCCACTCACAAACCTTCCTGGAACGCGGCGGTACGGTTTTTACGATGAGTAACAGAAAACTGCTGTGTTTCTTCATCCTGAGCATTGAGGAACTATCCCATTGTAAACAATAGGTCTGACAGTTTAATGATATTGCTCAACCTAACTGGTTCTGGCAAGCAGCACGTACGATAAGAGCGCAGCGAGATGTATGTTTAAGCACTTTCATGTTTCCTCAGCACAGAGACCTCAGAAGGACACCTTACCATTTCAAAATTCATCCACAAGCTACCTGTGCACCTAAGTGAAAACCTAAGTAACCTAAGTAAGTTCTCTGTTCAGTCTCACCTGGTCCTACAAGATCACGACATCAGGACAAGCCCAGTCCCTAAGAACCTCTACAGCGGGAGCTCCAACACCTATAGACAAAACTCATGTGCTTTTACTCTCTTCCTAAAAAGCATGTGTGAGCTTCCATTGCTTACAAAAAACTTACACTAGGCTAAATTAAATACATGTGCACCCACATGTTAACTGAATCAACTTGAAACCATCAATACATCTCAAATGTCCATCTGTTTACACAAGCCACTTGCAGCTTTCAAGTCTTGTGCTCCCTTTAGTGTAGCTCTCAACCAAAACAGTCTAAGTGCAATCAGAAAGCTCTGCTGTGAGTTTTCCATGCATAATGACCATGTGTTTATTGGGTTTTCATGTTCAAATCCTGTCAGAGCAGACATGCTATCCTTTCGCAAAACGCAACACATCCATGCCAGCCTCTCCCTCTTCAGCTGGAGAAACCTCGTAAAACAAAGCTGGCTCTAACCTGGCCAGATATTACAGCCAAATTAAAAAAAAAACTTCCTTTGCAATTCCAGTTTAATAGCTGTAAATAGTATATTTTGCAGGACAAAGACTTCATTTCTTAGGCAATAACGTATTTCCAGGGCTGGGAAGGATTCAGAGGACATATAAATAGCAGCAGATACAGGTAGCTGCTCTCAGGTAAGTTTAAGGTGATAAGATATTTTGATGAAGAACTTTGCAGTAGCTCCTCATTTATAAGAGTTGCTTTTTAATCTGAGTGGCTCGCTTCAGCAAGGCTGCAGACAGCTAACTGCATTTCAACTGGGAGGATGAAAGCCAGGACACATTATCCTACAGTTCTACAGCTGGAGTCAAACTTCCTTTTCTAATCTGAACTAAAGTTATTATTCCATTCCTTGACAGAGATGGAGCAAAATGCAGCTCTAGTTAAGGAAAAAAAAAAAAAAAAAAAAAAAAAAACAACCCACCAAAAACGTTTATTGCCTAATTTTAGGATATTGCTGGCTTTCCTTTTACAAGAGTTGTGCTAGCAACGACAGCAAAAGCTACCTGTGCCAGCGTGTGATACCAGCCTCTCAGAGAAAACAGTTCTCATCTGACACCATCCCCCCGAACGTCCCTACTGTATTGTTGTTGTTGATGATGATGATCGCGATGTTGAACGCCTACAAATCTCCCACGTGCCTATTTCTTTGGCCTGCTGGTTTAAAAAAAAAAAAAAAAAAAAAGCTCGAGGCCATTATTCATGAGCAGTAAGAAAACAAATCACTCTTAGACCTACTCCTCTTGCAGATTCCCACACTTATTACCCAAAATCCCACAGCTCGCTATTGGTTCTACCCTTGACCAAAGTACAGGGCTGAGGCAGCATGCCATCCCCTGGGAAAAGCCGATCACGTTCCTCCCGGCAAGCGGCTCCGGTTATTCTAGGATCGCAGTCGGGCTGGAATAAAGTCCCCTAACTTTTCTGAGAAGGCAGCGCTCGCTCCCACCGCCAGTGCCTGGGGATCCGCGGGGACGAGCGCGGCCGCGCTCCGCACCCTGATCGGGAGGTCTCTTTTCCCCCCTTGACCCGCTTTCTTTTTGAGGGGAAAGCAGCCGAAACGAGCGAACCCAGAGCCTTCAGCCCCTTCCGCAGAGCCACCCTCCTGCTCGGGCAAAAGCGAGGAAGGTGCGTGGCAGAAACACGCACAGAGCCTGTTCCCGGTGCCCCCCTCCCGGTGCCGGTGCGGTGCCCGCCGTGCCCCCCGCTCGCCCCTTGCGCGCCTCCCCGGCAGCGGCTCGGCGGCCGCCGCCGCCGCTGCTCGGCACTCACGCACGGAGAGGCAATTACAATAATTTAAAGCTTCCTGTCCGCCGGCTCCGCCGGGATCCCGAGGGCTGAGCCATGCCTGGGCAGGGCGCGGAGCAGCCGCTGCCCCGCCACACACGCGCGGGCACCGCGGCCGGACCGCCCCCGCCCGCCCCCAGCCCCGGCGGCGGCAGCAGCAGCAGGAGGAGGAGGAGGAGGAGGAGGAGGAGGAGAAGGAGGAGGAAGGGGGGGAGGGCGTGACAAGTTGTGCCAAACTTCGGGAGGTGTGCGAGCGCCCGGGAGGAAGCCGAGCGAGCTGCGCTGACAGCCGGCCCCGCCGCCTCCCCCGCCCCGCCGGCGGCGCCCACCCCGCCCGCCCCCGGAGCGCGGGGGGCCCCGCGGGGCGCGGAGCGCGGCCGCCCCCGGCGAGCAGCCGCGGAGAGGATAAAGTTAAAACGGCGGCGGTCGCGCACCTACCCGCTGTCTGTCATGTCTCCTCCGGGCGCGGGGTGCTAAGTGAGACACTGGCGGGGTGGGGAGAGGCAGAGGTGCGGGGAGGGACTGGGAGATGGGTGTTTGGTGAGCTCTTCCTTTCCCCCTCCTTCCCACCCCTTCCCCCTTCTCTCTCTCTCTCTCTCTGTCTCTCAAGGACGAGGTGAAATCCCTTTGCTGGTCATGAGGCGGCTTCAGAGACAAACAACACAATGCGAGTGCAAATAACAAAAGGCAAAAAAAAAAAAAAAAAAAAGGAGAACGAGAGGGAGACCGGGAACAATGGGGGAGGAGAGGAGGCTCGCCGCGCCGCGCCTGGCCGCCGCCAGCACCCCGGCAGGCAGGAGAAGGAGGAGGCGGAGGAGGAAGGCGAGGTGGCGGTAGCGGGGAGGGGGCTGCGCGGGGAGTCCCCCTGGCGCTCCGGGGCTGCCTCAGACCATCCCCGACCTCCTCCCCGCCCGCCCCGCCGCGCTCCGGGGCGGCCCTGCGCGGCGGCCACCGGTAAGTGACGCGCCCGCCGCCCCCGCGAACGGCCATCGCCACCACCACCACCACCATCATCATCATCGCTGTCCCCGGAGGTGAGGGGTGGCGGCTGTCCGCCCGTAGTTAGAGCGGTTCAAAGCGGTGGGGGCACCGAGCCCTTCCCGCCTACCCCCTACCCCCGCGCTCCGCCCGGGAACTTCTTCACCGAGCGGGGCTGTCGCAGGACCCGGGGATGTCGCTCCCGGGTCCCTTCCCGAGCAGTAGTTCCCCCTCCCGCCCTTTTGCCGAGAGTAAACACTCCGAGAGTTGCGCGTCCGTGGGCGTGTGCGTGTCCGCTGGCACCTCCCGCACGGGCAGCCCGTGTCACAGCGGTGCGGTCGCTCACATGCTCAGCCGCCTGGGGGAACGCCCGGCGCATCCCCTCTCCTCAGCTCCTTCGCGTCATTCCCAGGACCCCCGTCCGGGCGCTGGAACCCGAGAAGGAAGCAGAAGTTTGGGGTCCCACCGCTCCCTTCCCCTCCTCGCTCTCCCCCAGGAGCCGGCGATGAGGCGGCGGGTTCGAAGCCCCCCGGTGTCACCCCCGCGGGCCCAGGGGTTACCTCAGCGGCGGGCGGGGGCCGGCAGGACTGCGGCTCTCTTCTCCCTCCTGGAACCCTTGCCCGGGACGGAGGGGCCGGGGCAGCCCCCGCCGTGTCACCGCTCCCCCAGGCAGGCGGGGAGCGAACGCCCTGTCTCCGCTGTCCGCCTCTGCCCCGGACCCCGCGGTTACCTCCTCCTCCTCCTCCTCCTCCTGCTGCTGCTCTCCGCTAGCACCCCCCGCCGCTCCTCGGGGGAGCGCAGCCGTGTCCTGGGCTGGCCCCGCAGGGACCCGGCCGGGCGCTCCCGAGGCTCCGCGCCCGGCTGGGGGGTACGCGTGGGTGGGTGTGTGGAAAGTTGTGTTTTCCTCTCGACAGCCGCTTGCTCTGCCTGTCCCTAACCCGGCTGCTCGGGAGCCGGTCCTGTGCCGAGGGGTGCGACGCGCCCCGGGGCGCGGGGGATCGGCGGCCGCAGCCCCGGGCCGGGAGGGGTTTGAGCCGCCGCCGCTAATAAAGTCACGCTCTGCAAGGACGAGGTCTGCCTCTCGCTCTCTCTCTTGTTTACTTACGGGGTCTTTTATTTTTAATTGAGCGTTTTGTACACGTGCTTTTCTGAAGCGCCGCAGCCGGCTGGACGGGGTTCGAGCCCGAGAGTGGGAAACGCAGAAATCCGCACCCGGAGCCAAATTGCTCAAAGAAGAGCAAGTTCGGTTATTATTCATCTCCACGAGGGAAGTCTTATCTTCTACAAATATTTGATACTGGGACAAGGCCAATAATTAACAAGAACAATCAAACAATTTCACTGCCTTCTCGGGGATTTAAAAAGTCATCATCTGGAATTCATGAACGTTACAACCTTTTTTTTTTTCCCCCCTGCTTGGATGCGTTACTGTATATGATCTTTTCAGTGTGTGTGTGTGTGTCCCTAAGTGATTTTACCCTTTCATGCAAAAAGATGCAAACCATTAACAGCACAGATAATATTCACAACTGCTGATTCAGTGAGATTTCAGACCTCTCCGTAGGAGTGGTGAGAGAGGGTGGTAACCCTGACGGGAAAAGGAGAAAAAAAAGAAAAGAGCTGGAGGAATGTTTCTTTCTTGGCTTCCTCCCTACCTCTGTGGCAGGAACTCCCACGGGAGTCCTGTGGGTGGGATGGGAGCAGGGCAGATCTAACACCCTGCTGCCTGGCACGAGGCTGGCTTGCGCTGCATAGGTGCAAGCATCAGCTCTCCCAGCCAGCCCTGTAATTCCTCTTACAGGAGAAAAAGCCAGGCTGAGAGAGGAATAGGACTCCTGAGCTCTGCGGCAGCATTTCTGGCACGGTGCAGCCTGAGGTGCCCGGGAGGCAGCGCAGCCTTCAGGACCTGCAGTGAACCAAGGGGACCAGTCGTATCCAAAAAAACCCAAACTACCAAAACCTTGCCTTATCCGGATTAAATTGAGACATTTGAGAAAGGCGCCCACACGCTAAATGGTAAAGTTTCATACTGCACTGTCCCAGTCACCAAGTTCTGCACAAGTTCCAGTACTGGCTGTCAAAGCCACAAGTCTTCAGTCCCCACCTGCTCATGCAAACACCATTTCTGATGGCTAGTGACCCCCACTGCTGGCATAGGTAAGAAATATGTTGGGCATGTAGCTCTGCTCTATCTCAGGTAATCTCAAACCTGGGGACCTACAGCCAAAATTGCCTGGGTTGGGCTGACAGGGTATATTGTGTTCTCCCCACATCTTTCAGAGCACTTTTCTTTTGATACACTTCCCTCCCATTGTTTTTTGCATAAGCAGTGCCCCCTCCTCCTTCACTACTTGCTTTATGAGAACTCCTTACAGTCAGGATGAAGTTCCTTTTAGTTCAACACAAGAAAGGAATAAGGGTGGTTGGGTCCAAAACTAATCTGGTGCAAAGAGAAAAAGCCAAATGCGGTTGCATTTTATTTAAGATCAAAAGCACAATGGTGTGAGATTGTATTATATTCTCCACAGGAGCTGTATTTTTCTACTTCTACAATAGGATTAAGGTGTTCAGTGGAAAAGAGAATTACAAAAAAAGAAAAAAAGAAAAGAAAAAAGATCCCCCATTGGACTGGGAGTAGCTGCATTTGAGTTTCTCTTTAATAATGGAGATAGGTCATTCCTCAAAGACTCTAGCATCCTATTTCCAAACGCTTTTAAAAACAACTGTGAATGCCAATAATCATTTAGTTTTTACTATTTATTGCAGAGGATTCTTTTTTTTTTTAATTTAAAGGAAGGATGTCACCATTTCTGCATTGACTCATTTCAACATTTACAGTCAACTAAATGCTTTTTAGTAGAACCTAGAGACATCTCCTTATTTAGCTCTGCGTATTTGAGCACACAGGATGTTGAATGTTAGCACACATGGGCTGGACACAGCTGGGAGCACAGCTTCAAGCTACTTTCCACCCTGAATAACTAAAGAAAGCATGAAAGAAAATTTTCAGTGCAACTCACCCAATGAAAGGTAGGCTACCAGGCAAAAATTGCTACCTATTTTAAATTTGAAATTCGCAAAGCTCTGGATAACACTCAGTTTCCCAACATCAGGGAAGCGTGGCTTGAGCCTGGTTCTGCTCTAGTGTGCATGGAACGTGACTGTGCTTCAATGAAAGGTGTCACCCACCTTTACCGTGAGCAGCGTGCACCTAGAAATCAATTTGCACTTGGGGAAGGTGGTTTATTCACAGCTCCACTTTCACAAAGTTTCCCCCACATCTGTACCTGTAAGTTCAACAATTAGCATCTTAGGCATGTTATTAAGGGAAAAAATGTACAGGTAGATCTCTCTGCTCACACAGAGCTGATCTGTCTTCTGTTCTACCTGACTTTGTCCCTTCACTACTGCTCTTCACAAGATACTTCATACACTTTGCCTCATCCTCCTAGAAATTTCAGAGCTCTGTTTTTCTACTCCACTGAGTCTTGGCATGCTCATTTTCACGTGAGCTGGTGTGAAATGCCACCTTCCTGATATGGAAATGGTTTGTTACTACCTCTCAGAGGTACAAATGGCAACAGTGAAGAACAAAGCCTGGGTCCTATAAAACAACATTATCTTTGTGCCAAAGTAATCCAATTATTGAGGTACTGAGATAACCTTAAAGCCATATCAAAATGAAGAAACCACTTAGGAACTTACAAACGTCTGTTTTCCTATCAGAGTGCATCAGCACAAGAACACCCTTATGTGGTCCTAATCAGTCAGAGTACCACTCTGGTCTTTTACATGCAGCATGGCTTTTCTGCTTCTCCATAATAAAATCATGGTGATACTTTCACTGATTTCTGCTAGTAGGAAAAGCCTCTGTTACTTATATTAAAGCAATGTGGTTCTGTGCAGGTCCTACCTCCGTTCCCCCAGAGGCAATAGAGAATCCCACCTATGATATTTCAAAGAGACATTCAGATAACTTCCTAGGGAACATAAAACATGCTGCCATTGTGTCCCTCAATAGGGCTCTCTATCCAGTTTCATGTTAGCTGGTTCCTCAAATTAAAGGGTAGAGTCGTGTTTCAGCAGAGCAACTGAGCAATTTGGATCCCGCATTTAGGTCCTATTAACTAAATAAGGAATATATTTATTTTTAGTAGAAGGTGCGTACAAAATCTAAAAGAAACAGGAAATGTTGATTAAATGAAATGTCAATGTGGTGTTCCGTAATTTAAACTATTGCAGGCGCATGGAATGATAAAGAGAGAAGGAAGCCAGCTGAAAAAGTTAAGATACTTGCTTTGAGTTGTCCGTGCTGAGCAAAAATTAAATATTACAAGAATCTGTAAACAGCTTTAAGCTTCAATAATGGATTAAAGGCCCAGGCAACACTCATCTATCATGCTACTGTTAGTAACCCTTAGATTTCAATGAGATTACTCACATATATAAAAATAAGCATAATCCATCAGGACACGCAGATGAATAAAGACAGTCACAAGGATGGATTTAAGGAGCAGGCTGGAACTTCATTAACACAATATTTTCACATGTCAGGCAGTTAAGCAGACCCAGTGCAGGGATTACAAAGCTACAATTTAGGACAGATCCTCCCTAATCTCTCTTACAACGAGCTCACAGCTGAAGCCAACCCTTCAACCCTTCCCCACGAAAAAGGAGGACCTAAACCCTGCAACACTTCATTTAGGTTTGCTTCTTTTCTAGGCACAAATCCAGTTGCAACATTCCAGATTTCTTTTTAATTTCAGCCTTAGTCCACACTGAACATTTAAAAAAAATTTTCATCAATTCCAACAGATGAATAAAAATGGATATTCTCATACCTTCCACTTCCAAATCCAACTTTTCAGGCTACCCCTGACTTGTGGTGCTACGAAGGCCTTCAAAACAGTTTATGCCTCCCCTAACTATATCCTAATAGAAGAACATACCTTTCTTTATGCCAGGATACCTGACCAAGTGACAGCATCCCAAGATCATTAGCCATGATACGGGAGGAGAGGATTAAGATTCTCTAAGACAGAGGGACACCCAAAGCTTACCTTTACTTGCACACCTGCCAGAAGTGAGAGAACCCATCCAGGACTGCAGCTGGCAGTCTCATGCATATATTCTGGCTGTCCCCTTTCTTTCTTGGCTGTTTACCCCACCACCACATTAATTAATAGTGTTTTCCATGGAGCCTCCACTGGAGGTGGAGGAAGCACTTGCAGGATGAGAAACCATGTGGTGTTGCTCGCTTATGTATGGAGACAACTACAAATGTGCCTTGCATGGCTCAGTGGGGGTCACTTAGGGCTAATTAGTCAGGGCAGACCATTAGGACAGTGCAAACGTGGAACTTCCAGACCCTCAAGCAATCCAGGTATGTCAGCATGGTGCAACGTTGTGCACAGCGTGCGCATTAAATTCAAGCAAAGGCTGCAACAAAGTTTTCAGAGCCATTTCGAGCAGTTTCGGGCACTCCGAGAGTTGAAGAAATTGTGGCGCCTCAGGTGGTACGAAGCTTTCCAAAAGCAGGTGTCTTTCATTTTTTTAAATCTAGCCCCATTTTCTAAAACTGGTGATTGACTGGAAAAGGGAGGTAATCAAAATAATCTGTGACTTCTGAAAATAGAGGCCAGTTCCTGCGAGTAAGTTTTAGCAGGACTGGGCAGTTAGCGTCTTATCAGTAGCACAGGAACAGGGATTTGTATATACTGTTTTATTAAGATCAGTATCTCTACAGTGCTCCTTAAACGAAAACAAAAGAAAAAAATTTGCCGTAAAAGGACAGAAAAAATGACTCAATTTCCCGTCACTGCAAAAAGCCTCTAATTTTGAATATAATCAACCTTTGTGCCACAAGACAGAGCTTTTTTTATATATATATATATATGTGTATATTTAGGTGCAGTAATTAATATTAAAATAAATGGGGGGAGAAATGGTGTGACCCTGTTTAAAATTTAGTGCACTGCTGTAGGTTTGTTCTCCGGCACGTATGAAATAAATAGAACCCTCAAAAAAACCAAGCATACATAACAACAGACAAGAATTAGGTAAAGAAATGGCCAAATCCTAAGCCAGAAATACTTTTCCTTTCTACAAAGTTTGTTCTCTTAATTTATGATCATTGTTTGAAAAATCATAGAGCACATAAAATTTTTGCAACAACATTTTTCATGCAAAGCTGTCTTCTTGCACTGCCATCTTTTGTGGAGTAACTAATATCCCTAAATTACTATCATAAAAACAAAATCAGAGGAGGTTGCACTGCAATGAAATGTCATTTGTGTTTGTAACAGGGCAATCATTGATTTAAAATTGGCATTGGAGCTCCTTTTGTGAAATGATTGCTAGGCTAGGAAAACAACCCCTTAAACCAGCAACATCTGAATTTCTGAAGAAAAACTCAGGTTTAGCACTTGTCCTAGCCTGTGTTTTAGCTATTGGGCCTCCACATTTTTCTGAAAAGTGTGCATGTTTTCATGAAGTGTGTATGTTTTGTTGCTCTGAAAGGATCCTATAGGAATGTTCATAAGATCACTGTCCAGAAGGCTCAAACTCTTTATATTTTACCTTTAGAGAAAATAAAACAACACCATATAAACAATATGCCCTTAGAGAACTCAAAGCCTGTTTCACCTCACACTTGCTCATGTGGTTACAGGTATGCAGTGAAGGATAAGCGGCGCAAAATATTTTATATTCTGCTTTTCCAGTGTGTAGACATTCAGGTTGTTCCCTACAAATGACTGCACAAGGTGAGAGGCACCAGAGAATCAGGCCCCAAAGATTTTCTATACTGGATCAGATCACTGGTGCATTAAGTGTGTCACCTCACAGCTGGATGCTCCAAAACGAACCTAGCTATCTGTGTAGTACTGTGGGAACTACTCTGGCAGTCAGGTTGCATCCAGGAGAGAGGAGACTGGGTTTTGTATCTTATTTTCTTAGTGTATCTAATCAGAACTGCCCTCATTTGTGATCAAATTGTTCAGTCTTCCTTAACAGTTAAACAAGTACATCTGATTCTTGTTGTGAAACAGGATGTAAGACATGGCATTAAAAATTATAAATAATAGCAAGAGAGGAAAAAAAAACCAACAAACAAGAAACATTAATTTCTCACTGTTTTCATATGCTTCTGTGGAATGAAAATTAGTCCACAATGTAAGAAACAAATAATAAGTATGCCATAATTTATATCAGGGTGTTTTTCACTGCAGAGCTAGTTCGTGGAACTTTATAACTTTATATAATGATCCATTTAAGTCAGAATGTGACAATATTACATGAACAACAATTATATGCAATATGCAAATGTCATCTAGCTATAGGAAGTGTCAGATATCAGCAACATGAAGTAGCAAAAATGTATCAACACACTAAGCTGTCTGAAGCTTTCAGAGGTTTCATATGCTGCACCTCAGTGAGAATCAGATCACAGCTCATCAAGTCAAAGGCTTACATATTTCTAACACATTTCAACATCCATGATTTCAGCATCCAAAAAATCCAAAGCCCTCTCTCTGCAGAAGAGCAAAACTTAGCACACACGTTAAATACATGGATCCTAATTGTCACATAAGTGATGCAACTATTCAAAAGCAATTACATACCTGCTATCGAACTGAAAGTCAATAGCACTTATATCTGTCCTTAAATAGCTTCTCTGGAACTCAGTTTCCACCACCAAAAAACCCAACAAAACCCAAAAATAAAATGTATGTCACAAAAAACCCCACCCAAAAACAAACAGAAAAAAAACCAGCCAAAGCCTAACCTCTATTTTTTAAAAGAGTTCCATTTCAATAATATTTTTAAACATATGCCACGTGACTGGTGATCCGGCTTCCCCAGGTCACACAGTGGAACAAAAAAGCTTTCAAGGAGAACAGGTGTCCCACCATCCATTCACTCTTAGTCATTCTGAAACGTAAGGCTTGACTACAAATCTTTTGCCAAAAAAAAAAAAAAAAATTAGGTTCATTCAGAAAAGTATTTTTTTATCCTTTTTGGTTTATTTTTCTATTCTGACAGAACTGCTTCTCTCCAGACAACACAAAGTAGAGATGAGTAAACCAGTGCTCTATTTCTGAAGATGTTTCTGTGAAGAGCTGTTATTGATAAAGTTTCACTAGTAAAAAACAGCTTTTGGGTTGGATTGGTTTAAATGGGCTGATTTTCTCTTCTGACCATGTAGGTGAAACACCTGTTCTGCTGTAGGGGAAGGGCCAGGGCCTGCAGTACAGCTGAGCACAGGATGTCTAAGCATGTGCTGGAATACAGGGCGAGCTCCTGAGCAGGAAACCTGTGGTTTAGCCTCCTGCTGGCACCAGGTTCAGGGCACTGTGCAGAAGAGTCATAGTAGGAAAGAAAGCCAGAAGAGAGAATGCCAGGCCACGAGGATGAGATCAAGATAGAAACAAGAAGTCAAATGACACTCTGGAACCTGCAGAAATGATCTATTAGGCATATAAAAGCAAACCCCTCACTCAAGGCTCTGTCGGACCAATTAGGGGGTTCTGAATTAGTGTGAATGTTGTGGGGGGTGTTTGCATTTTAACTGACCTCAAGGCAAACTGAAAAGTTTGGAAAAAACAGAAGGTCTCTGGTATGGACTTTTGTTCAGAAAAAAAAAAAATCTACAATAAAATCCTATTGTATTCATCCTCCAAGCCAGAAACAGGGCTGGTATTTGTAAACCTAGGGCAGGGATTAGAAGCCAGGCTTGCAGACAAAGAGCAAATCCAAGAGTTCACAGCAAGGACTCTCCAACTACAATATTCCTGAAGTCCTTCTCACCCAGACACCAGCTGTTTATATCTGGAATTTCCTTTTCTCTTTCATAGATTCATACTGATACTTTCATAGTAAAGGCCTTCATGCAGCTGATTAATTAAATTTCCTTTTTGAGCAAGGAGGCTTCTAAAAGAAAAAATGACTGTGAGATAACTGAGAGCCATAAGGAAGCAGACAGTGAATTTTAAAGGAACAGGGGGGAGAAGAATCAACAACAGGCACTGGACAAGAGGAAGAGAGACTAAGGAAGACTCACAGGAGCCCTAAATAGCATCAGTCATGAAGTAGTGAGTTTTAACACTGCTTACAGTAGGTAGGCTGCTCCTGGCCTGTTGGGAGGCTCACCACTTTCAGAATAATTAAATATTAGTCTGTGGTTTATAGCAGGCAATGCCGTGTTACTCAGAAGCGTTTAGCATCTCTTGCAAAAGCTATCTTAGCCTATTTCAGCTTCCTTTGTTTACAGTTGTAATCTATTTAGTTGCTAAATAGCTGGAATGGCATTGAAAACTAATCACCCTCCTACTCTCACGTTACCTTCCTCTACAACCTGTTTACCCGCCTCACCCACTGTTTTCCTAAAAAGCAGCTCTCTGACAAGCGGCAGGATTACCATTTCTGTGGTGACACAGCTCATCAGAGAACAATGCACGTAGACGAACGTTATTTTGGAAGCAAAAGGAATTACTTTTTTTTGGATGCATTTATTCCACAGGGGTGGTAAGTGCGATCTTGTTTGTTACTGTAATTCACAAAATCATCTTCACCCCTCTTGGTGTAATGAATTCTGTGATGAACAACGCCCAAACAGTGCTTGTGTGTGTGCGTGTGTGTTCGTGTATATCAGGCAACAAGTGTGCAATAGAGCTCGAATTCACCCTGGTCTATGAAGCATGTGAGCATCCTATGACCGAAAATATGCTCCCTTGCATAATCCTGAGATTAGCAAATTTCTAGTAAAGGATGTCAGACAGAAATGGGAGGAGAAAAAATGCTTAAGGTAAGCACAGAGGAAAACCCAGCCTAGGAAAGTAACCAACAGGATTCATGCTCAGTTCCAGCAGCATTTCTGTCAGTGTTTTCTGTGTGACCTGGAGTGAGAAATGACAGCTCCTTTGGCTCTAAAAACCCTTCTCTGAAAAACAAGAACAGAAGTAGGTGAAGCTATTTTAAAGATCCTTGGCTGGTTAGAAGACGGGTTGTATGAATGCCAATTGATTATAACCAACTTCTGACAGATAGGGGAGAGAAGGATAGCAGATCACAAAATATGCTCCTCTCAAACTGTGGCATTCATGAAAAATGTCACTGGCTGAAAGTGATTATCATCTTGGCAGCTGTGCTCAGTGGGATCTGGGATTGTGCAGGCGAACAGCTAAAAGGTGCATTCTGGGCCTTCCTCAGGTGTGCTCCTGGCCACTGGTATTTTTAACCATAAAAGGGGAGGCAAAGATGCCTCGGTAGGAAGGTGCTGTGGGCATTTTAAGAGTTGCATTTCCAGAACTAGTGTTGTGACTACCTGGCAGGGCAACAGCTGGAGTTTTCATGCACTTCTGTATCTAGTAATGCATCCTGCATGCTTTGTGCAACCGGGAGGCTCCTTGACAGGATGGATGCTGTCTTCCACTGACCCAGTACATGGATAAATTATACCAACTATAAACTGAATCCATAGGCCAAATCCTTGTATTGCAGACTGAGGGCCAAAGTAAAGCTCTTTGGTTTGGGATTTCTATTTTAGTGAAAGATTCATGAGTTTCAGGTTACAAAGTAAGTGAGTACACACATGGTCATGTCATATTTTGCTTTACTGTTAGCATACTCTTTTTGTCAAAATCAACTGAAATGTCTATATATGAGTGAAGCTAAGGGGCTTTTAAACTCAGGTACTGGTAAAATAATTTTCCATGAAACTATGTTTCCCTGTCTGAGCAGACACTGGATATTTCGATTTGTACAATGAAACCTACTACCAAAACTGCCAGTCTCCGTTAGTCCAAAAGAGGAATCAAAATCTTACAGGATTTGAGTTGAATATTGAATTGAATAGCAAACCTGAATAGGGCTCTATGGCTTGCATGGTTCCCCTGTTGTTTTTATTTCTGAAGACAAGACAGTTCTCCCCTAGAGGTTGTTCTGCTTGTATAAAGAGATAAAATAATTTCTACTCAGTTCATCTGTCTGTCTGTAATCCATGCAGTTTTCTAATGTCTAACTGGACCAATGGTGTGATAAGCCCTATTTTTGGTTGGGAGCAGAGGAGAGGAAGGCAAGTAGGCAGCCGAGAAAAAACCTAAGAGAAAGTCTTGGCTGGCACATACAGAGGCATTTTTCCAGGCAGGATGTCCCCATCCTTCTCCCCAAACCTGTTGCTCTGCCAACACCCTACTCAGCAGGGGTTGCCTGGACCTGTGAGGACAGCTGGGTACCTGCCTGGGGCTCGCTGCTGCTGCATCAGCTCCATGTGCCCTCCCCTGCACACCTGGCAACAGACCAAAAAACCATTCTAGTCTTTAGCAAAGGTATTTCCCCCCCCTCATGATGTTTTGAATCCTTTCTTCGAGCCTTTGTTGCTTGTGCTTGGAAGAACTCCAGGCGGCCCAGAAGACAAAACAATGTAATACTTCAAAAAACACAGTTCATTTGTGTGTCAGGAAGGGTTCACGCACACACTCGCTCGGCGAAGGTACGGGGCCATTTCTTTCAAAGCAATATCAATTCCCTCCCATCTCTGCCTTGCTGCTTTGCAGCAAGGTGTAACTGAGAAGATCATCTGCCCAGGTGACGTAAAACCCGGTGTCCCTGAATTCATTATTAGTTAAGCAAGGAACAGAGTCAAAAAGTCAGGAGAGGAATTTGTATGTGTACCTACTGGAGGCTCCAACCCACCCCTTGTGTGTGGATAAAGAACACTATAATTTACAGACACGAGTAACGAAACCTACAAGGTTGTTTAAATTTTGTCTTTAAATAGGTATAATTCTGGTCTCTTTTCAAGCTGAAGTGTTTATGATTTGAAATCCACATTATCACAACTGTCTTGATCCCAGTGATCCCCTTCCTGGAGCAAGTTACTTGTTGTAGAAGTAAATTACTCCATATCATTTTCTTAGAAGATTATTAAAAGACTTTCTCATAGCATTCGGGTTGATGCCAGTTTGAACTGGGTGGCAAACAAGAGGTGGCAAAGCAATTAACACCTCAGAAATATAACAGATTAAAAATGAATATTTCTGTCTCGTTCTGAACCCACTCAAACACAATGGATCTGTAAATTCAGACTTAGAAGCTGTTGGGGGTGAATTCTGCTGAGAAGAAATTATGTTCAGGGAAGATGGAGAAAGCTTTGCAATGGAAAATAGAGCACAACACAAAACAGAAATCTGAGAGGATGAAATATCTGAAAGATTAAATAGAAACAGAAATCAAAAACTTTTTATAAAATCCATCCCACCCAAAGAGCTCTACAGGAGCCCAAATTGATGGAAGTCGTACTTCTAAACATACTATAAGGTTAAGTTTTCCTAGGAAACAAGCTACTTCAAATTAATTGTCATTATATAAAGGAGAGGCTTTACATTACCCAGCAAAAAGTCAAAACCAACGTGAATTACTTTCACCCAGTAAGTAATTCACAAAGAATCTGATTCTGAAAGCTAGTTATCTATCTGGGTAGTATTACTGCTACACAAAGTGCCAAAGATGTGGTGAGGGCCCATATGTCTGCAGATCCCCCCACCCAGGCGCATCCACAAGACGTGGGAGGTGGGAAAAGCGAGGCTGAGTGCAGTCCACGCCAGCACCCTTAAAACTTAGAGCCACAAGTGTTTGTGTATCTGCTAGTGCAGATTAGACTATCCATATCTTTAAAATTCAACAAATAAGTGGAAATACTTAAAATACAAAGGAAAAAAAAATGTATATAGCAATTTCCCCCCTCCCTCTGTGCCAGTTTCCCCGTCATTGTAACTCTGCCAGCTTCAATGCCTGTTATTTTTAATTTGCCATACAAGAGGAAAGGCAATCAGGAAAGTTCATGTGCTCACATACACTCATACACATGCGTGCATCAATATATCATACATAATTTCTCAAAGTAAATATGTAGTGATTAATTTAATATAAGAAATAATTGCAAACAGCATACTGGGTCATGGGTGACAAATCTAATCATTTACTGAGAGTAATATATGCAGAAATAAACAAGATATAGCTTATAAGCAATGTGTGGGAAGTTAGCTGTGATTCAGGCAAGCATTTGGATTTCTTGTTTGTGGGCAGAAGGTTGCAAATTTAACCACTTCACAGACACCCCTCTAATTTCCTGGTAATTAATGATTTTTGTAATGGTTATTAAGGCCTCAAGCCCTAGTACTGTCAGCTCATTATTGTATTTGTGAGTTAACTGTATCAGTTAAAAATATAGGTGGACAAGGCTCCATCTTATCCTGGGCTGTTGCAGTGTTCTGAACTAGAACATGTAACCCCTCTAGTGGAAACTGGGAAAAGTGGCTCTAAAGAATTGCCTATGGTAAGATATGGGCATCCCCATTGCCTCTGAGATCGATAAATTAAAATTTCCCTGATCGTGGGTCCCTTCAAATGCCCCGGGCTCAAAGAGATGCAGCATCACTGATATTTTACTGCAGGATGCAGGAAAAGTGCTTGGAATAGAACGGAGTGAAATGAAGGAAATAAGGTTTGGGCCAAGCATCCTGTTTCACTCCAATGAGAATACAATTAAGCTGAGCCACCCTTAGAAGTTTCCTTTTAATAAACAGCCATGGCAGTTACAGAGTCCTTTAGAACTTGGATGCTGAGACAATGCAATTAACAGAGAGAAAAAAAAAAGGATGACAGGTATAAACTTAGCCTACCTTTATTTCTTTAAGTGTTTTAATGGGATGCATTCCCACGCCAGAGAAGGGGACTATTGAGTTATTTGAATGGTCTCATTTTCCTCCACAAATGGGAATGAAGTGAAACCTGTTATTGTTGCACAGTGCTGTGGTTGCACGGTCTGAACACAGAACTATGAGCCTCACAGTCCTGAGCTAGCCAGGACTTCCGTCCTCATACAAGCCATTGGCTTTCTCCCATCTCAGTTTCCTCATCTTCAAGCTAGAGAAAATACTTGGAGTTCCTCAAAGGTGAAATGTATACTCAGCAGCAAAGGAAAGTTATTAAGTCTATATACACAGCACGGGTGTGTAAGCACACAGCACTGGCCACCTGGGTTCCCAAAATCCCCATCTTTGCACACAGATGAAAACTGACCTTGGGTACACTGAGCAGTGGCATCTTAGTTGTGTGCTCCTTGCCCTCGTCAGGAAATCTTGTATTGCAAAGACAGCCACTCTCTCATCATTACATCATCTCCATATCTAAATAAAAGCTGTCAATAACTTTATAGACACACCACTAAAAGATCGCTCATCTGAGGGCATCTGTATCTGGGTGAGAAAATATTTTTTTTTGTGCATTAGGTAAAATTATAATTGTGAAAGAAAAGCTTTAACAAATCATTCTCTGCAAGGTCAGGTTAATTGCGCTGTGCCTGTGAACAAGTCAAATGAAGTCAGAATTAGGTGGTAGACAGGGAATGTCACAAGTTTGTCACAATAGGTTTCTTTCAGGAGGAAACTGAAGACCCCTCACAGCCGAGCTCAAGTCTCAAGCAAATTCCTGAACCTCCTATTCCCACTGCACAACAGTCTGGACCTGCTGAATTTTAGGGTAGATCTATGGATCCATATTGCAAACGCAAATACCAATTTGCTATGCAGCCCTGGAGTGGGACAACTGGTTGGATAGGAGAAGCAGAGAGACTTGTCCTTGTCCACTTTTGGAAAACTGAGGAGAAACAGAAAACAATTCTGCTTTCTGTGAGTCTGTGTTGCACCTTTCCCCCACCCCCCTTCTTCTTATGAAAAATGAGGATTGCATTTTCCTTTCCATTTTTCTAATGTGTCTCATCTTAGAAGATTAATATCAGCCATCAAGATGGTAGTTATGTTAATATAATTTTTTCTCTCAGTGTATAACCTCAAAACTCCTTATTGATTTACACACTTTTCAAGTGCTTCTTGCACCATCCTGTGATACATGACTATGTATCACATACTTTGTTTCATATAAGTGTTCATGTGTACAGGTAATTTTCCAGTATTAAAATGTTGTAAAAGTAGAAGTATGACACATTCGTAAGATGCTAGAAAGTGTCATGCCAGATTCAAGAAAAGCTTCTCAGAACCAAGACAGCTGGTCAGGAAATACCCCTTTACACCTGCCTGCAAACCAGGTTTGCTTAGTTTTTTAAAAAAGGTGTTTTAAGAGATTTCATTTTAATATTTTAATGCCAGCAGCTTGTGGTGCCTTACAGTAATCAATCCTTACAACTGATTAATTCTGAGGATACTTTAAAGGATGTGCTGTTATATAAAGAGAAGAGAAAAGGGGATTTTACCCATTTATGATTTGCATAATGATTGAGGACTCCCCTCAGTTGAGTGCTTGCTAATTTGCAAGACAAAAACTGAATGCTCACTTTCAACGTGCACCTAGTTAAGTCCTGGTGGAAACCCAGGGCTGAGACTTCTCTTTGCATGTTTGCATACAGCTGAAGCCATACCTTCAGAGCATTAAAGTGCTACTACCGAGATTTTCAAAGCAGCCTGTGAAATTTAGTGGGATTTTCACAAGCAACTCTCTACGCTATTTTGAGAAATTGAGAGTAAGTGCAGGTGCAAACAAAGATGCTAATATAAATTCTAACTCAAAGTTCAAGAACCAATATAAAATAATTAATTAGAAGTCATAAATCAAATGCTTGTTATCTAGTGTTTACATGTTAGCAAAAAGGAGAGCTGCATGACTCCCCAAATAACTTAAACAGCACACACAGGGATTCGTGCTATGCTGGTGTCATTCCTTGCCTGCATTAAAAGAAAATTAATCACGTAGGAAATGACCACTTGATCCTAACAGCAGATCCCTGCTCAGTACTTTGTGAGAGATCAAAACAGCAAGGCGGTGCTTACTCCCCTCTCGAGGAATTCCTCCGGGGCTCAAAGCTGGCACCTGCCTGCAGAAAATCACTGAGGTTAAATACCCAGCCCCGCTTCCACATCAGGCACTATCCTACTTATTCACGGGACAAGCCAGTTTTGTGTCCAGATGCATTTTTAGCACGATCACACTTCCTACGTTTCCCACCACTGTTACTTTAACTAGATTTTCCTGTGCTTGGAAGCCCGAGCGTTTTTGGCAGGCGTTACAAATAGAAGTGCAGCTTTTGACCTCCGGGCATTATCCAAGTCCGCACCGCACATTTATCAGCCTGAACGTAGTGTTAGTTTTATGGACGTTTCCGCTATCAATTCGTGACAGTTTCTAGTCTGCCCGGTTCTCCTTTCTGATCAGATGAGCACCTGTTAATCTCAGGACTGGGCAGCCCACATTAACCCTTCAGACTCTGGTGCAACCTCCGAGATCACTGCTGACAGCACAGTGCACCTGAGCACTGCCGTGTCCGGATTACAAATCCAGCAGTCACACAGGGCTTTGTATCAGCACCGAAGAGCTGAAAAAGCAGATGTGCAATGCAAAAGGCACCGTGCTCAGCCAGCCACCGACCACCCCCTCTGGAAGGGGGAGGTGACATCTGTAAAGGAGCACTTCAGAGCAAACAGGGATTGTAACATTCCTGGCCAAAACAAGGCTGGCGTTACTTATCTTCGGCACACACCATAGAGGAACTCCAGTGCTGAAGGTTCTGCAACAATTTTATACAATCTGGCTCTTGATCTGTCTATCAAACCCAAAAAGTCTGTGCATGCCTGAGTGTCACACTGCAAGAAGCTACACCTGTGTGGACTTGATTAGCATTGCCCTGCTCCATCCAAGAACAATAGTTAACCTGCTTCTTCCCTTGTCTAACTGAAGATGCACTGCTTTGATTGAAAATATATAAATATAAATTTAACACCTTCCCTGTATTACAGTGTTTTGGACTGGCCACCTTGTACATGCAACATGTGATGGTCCCACAGCCACTGCTCTTCGAAGTTTAGTCAGTGAGTCCATTCTGTCATCTGCTCCAGATGAACAGGACACTTTGCTCTGAGGTGAGGGCCCTGGACATTTGGAAGCTTGCTGGTTTTTGAGTTAACTAAAAAAATTAACTCTCCAACAGTGTTAATTTTCTCCCCAGTAGCTGGTATGGGGCTGAGTTTTGGATCTGTGCTGGAAATAGGGTTGATGTCACAGGGATGTTTAGTTATTGCTGAGCAGGGCTTACACAGAGACAAGGCCTTTTCTGCTCCTCAACCCATCCCACCAGCAAGGAGGCTCAGGGTGCACAAGAAGTGGAGAGGGGACAGAGCCAGGACAGCTGACCCCTGCTGACTAAAGGGATATTCCATACCATGTGCATCATGCTTAGCATAAAAAGGTGGAGGAAGAAGAAGGAAGGGGGGATGTTTGGAGTTGATGGTGTTTGTCTTCCCTATTCACCGTTACACGAGAAGGAGCCGTGCCCTCCTGGAGATGGCTGAACACCTGCCTGCCCGTGGGAAGTGGTGAATTAATTCCTTGCTTTGCTTTGCTTGCATGCACAGCTTTTGCTCTCCCTATTTAACTGCCTTTATCCAAACTTATGAGTTTTCTCACTTTTACCCTCCCAGTTCTCCCTCCCTGTCCCACAGAGGACAGCGAGCGAGCGGTTCTGTTAGAGCTTAGTTGCTGTCTGGGGTTAAACCACGACAGCAAGTGAAACATTTCAGTTTACTGCATGGGATAATGTCTCTCTCTAGTGGCTAGGTACAGTCACTATAGCCGCCTGCTTCACTTGCAGCTTTGATGGCATTTCTAGTCAAACTGTCACTGCCGTAGTCAAATGCTGCACTGAAGGTCCCAGGTTAAAGCACTTTATTGAGCACATCATCGACATGCAGCCCTGACTTCACTAAATCCAATTAGCACACGTGCATTTTGCAGGGGCTGTTAGCTGTTTAATTTTACAGAAAAATTATTGCTTAGAAAGAGGTAAAAGTTGGTGAAAATACCCAAGGCTTGGGAATTGGTTTCCGCCTAAGTATATCTCAGCCAAACTAAAGCTTTTGGCACTGTGAGTCTCAGGACACCTCTGAAATCCCAAGGATATATAACATTTAGACAGAGGGTGAGAATAAGCTTTTCTCTTAGCTCCTGACATATTTCAACTTCTTCTCCTAAAAGCCAACAGAACATTTAAGTAGGGGAAATTCTAATAAATAAGGGTGATATTTGAGTGTTAAAAGGCTGCTAACTTGATCAAGTTCTCTCTTCCTCTCCACTTCTCACAAGCAACAGTTCAGTTCAAGTGATCAGTGACCAAAGGCCAGATTTTTAGAGGTAACTCGATGCAAAAAACGGCTGCATACCTAGAAGGGATTTCTGAAATTCTCCATTGTGCATATGGAGAAAACCCCAGTGAATGCCTGCCCTGTTATACATCCAGTTTTCTCTAAACAATAACTGACTTTCACTGGTACTGTTATGCAATGGTTGTTTAGTAAGAACATTGTACGGATTTCAATCCAGCCTTCAGCGTCCAACCACCACCAGGGTCACTGATGTTGGCTGGGCTAGGAACTTGTTGCAGCAAGACACCAAGGGGAGGTCCAAACTGCCACTGTCAAGGGTACATGCATAATTAGGAGATTTCCATCTCTAAGGCTGCTTGTCTTGCAATAAGAGTCATTCAGCCACATGACTGAAAACCTCATGATGGTGTTTTTAAGCGCCTGTCCCGTTACGCCAGAGTGTGAAATGGAATCCCTTTGCAGATGTCTTGCCAGAGCATCATTCCCTAAAACAGCAGGGCAGCTATGGTGGGTGGTGGACCTTTGGACACCTTGAGGACTCTCTACCAGGGCAGTTGCCACCCCCCAACACTGAGTCAGGGAGGACAGCGAGGTGGCAGCTGGGAAAAAAACTGTTCTACCCTTGTGCTTCTCAATGCAGAGCAACTTTGCTGCAGGGAGAGACAGGAACTGAAAGAGAAAAAGAAATGCTGGATAGGAGAGGGGATATGTTCTAGTGCTAGCAAAAAACACTGCTTTTGCATATGGTTGAGCCAAGAAGAAGGGAAACTTTGGGATGGGAAGCAGCAGAGAAAGCCCTTGCACCAAGTTATAAACAAGACATTAACTGGGGCTGGAGAAATAATATCCTCACTTTCTCCCAAGGCTGCAAACAAATCGGTAGCAGAAAAACAAAATCCGAGATCTCTTTCCAGTTTTTCAGTCTCATTCTGTATTTCCCAGATCATGCTATTTTTTATTTTGGGAAAAAAAAAGACCAAACAAAAAAAACACCGAACAAACAAACAAGATCCTTATGGGAGATGAGCTGCAGGACTGATATTTGAAAATTAACACGCAGCTTGCTGTATCTTACAGGTTCTGGCACTGCGTTTATCTGGGGCAAACAAAGGGTTTGCCTAGTTCTAAGCCCAATGAAATGGAAGAATTTGAACTTCTGCATTGTCTAAAGCTTCCAGTCTATGCTGAAACATTATCACATGTAGGACAGTTTGCTGGCCCTTCTCACGTGAGCAGGACCAGGCAATAAAGGTAGCCCTGACACATGGAGAAGCATCTTGTCCTCTCCTGGAGCAGGACAGTAGATGCACCTAGAGGACAGCCAGGAATGCCTGACTGGCACTAACAGGGGTCTGTCCCACTCTGCAGGTCAAGCCCTGCTGCAGCTAATGGCACATTTCAGCGGGGAATAAGGCCTGTGAATTGCAGCTGTACATGAATATTGATAATAGCCGCCAAACGCTCTTCCTTCTATCTCCCCTCCCAGGAGGGGTGAAGTGCTTTCTCAGCAAGGGTGAGACAGTGCTTCCAGTGAGGCAGGAAGGGGAAAATTGTCTCCCGTTTCTGCTGCCTTAGGGCTCGCTGTTGCTTATATGAAAACAAGTGGTGAAGCTGCCATTTACTTGGGAGGAGGCAGGATCAGACCCTCATTTTTCTGCCAGACAACACACCCTCATAATTATGTATTCGCACCATATTTTGATAATGGTTCCTCACAGACTAATTAATATGAATGTTTAAGAAGTCTAGTTTAATATGTTAGTACTGAAGGAGAGACTGCAGTCCTGTGGGAGATTATACATATTTCCCACTGATGAGTACCTTAAATCTTAATGCGTATGGGGAGAGGGGAGCATATGAATCTACAGAGCAAGATGCAGATGCTTCTTTTACAGGATGGATTTTATACAATTAAAAATCAGTTTTCTTGGAAGCAGCAGTGATGATTATTTTTTTTCTTTCTAATAGATGTGTGTCTCTTTGAGGTCTAATATAGCATGTAAACGCTGAAGCTTTTCCTGCCATCTAGAGGTGTGGGTTCTCTGGTGACTAATAGAGTGAGTTGCCTTTGTGGCATCTCTCTCACCACAGCACTAACAGGAGCTTTTTCTTCTATCTAGCCAGCTGTTTTCATGAAGATTGCAAGGATTTAGCAACTTTGAAAATGCTGTCTTTCTTGTTGATGAGCACAAAAATTCCTGGGAAAGGATGGGAAATGGAGATCAATCGTCTTGTGAGACCTATTTCCATAGAAAAGCAGTTTAAAAACAGTTGTAAAGTATCTTAAAAATATCTTTAAACAAACAAACAAAAAACCCCAACAACAGCAAGAGCAATGGAAATCGGCTCTAATGATCTGACTCACAGGGGTCTCATCATTAACAGGAACTGACTCATTGTATTTGTTAGAAATTGCCATGATGCTATTTTATCTACCCTTTGTGTCTTGGGAGCTGAGGCGGCCAGATGAAGCTTATCCCAAGCACAGACTGCAGTGGCAGGCCTGGCTGGCCCCAGTGAAGAAGCTGTATATGGCTTTTTGCATACCTGATTTAAAATTGTCCCTGGTCTGAACACATATTACCACGAGAGATAAGGCATATTGGAAGCCCTAGTGGTTACCTTGATCAGTTCAAGGATAGTTGTGACCAGCTGAACAGTTTAGATCAGAGTGTTTACACAACAGAGGTCTCTGCTTCTTAACACAGGGGAAACAAAACGCTATATCTCAGGTTTTATTGTTTTCACTGTGTGGGGCAGAGCCTGCAAGGTTTATCTGAGCTATGTGATGACCTATAGATACATGGTGTACAACACCAGCAGATGGTATCTGTCACAGGACACTGCAGCTAAGGATTATACCTTAGAACAGGGCATCTCTAAGAGCGAGGTGCCAGGGGAAGTTGAACCCTGGCCATCACTCTCCACTGCCTCTCTCCTTCCAGGACAGTCACAGCACAAGGACCAGCCTCATCCAGTGCCAGCACAACCAGGATACCAGTGCCCAAAGTTTGCTGAAAGATGGAACCTGGAGGTGGACACAGCATTATTTCTGATCCCTCTTACTCCTAGTGCAGCTCAAGTCATGGTTAGTCACTTTTTCCTCATCCATTTTGCCATCTGCTATTCTGTCCTTTGCAACAGCTGACAACAGTGCAAGGACATGAGAGCTTCCACGTGATGGTTGTTTAAAAACAAACACACACTGTACTGTTGCCAAATATTTGTATTACTGAAGAAGTCAGAAGCCTTGGCCATGGCTAAAAATCCATTGTTTGAGGTGTGATAAGAGCAGAACAAAAGGATGGCGTCTAATTAACAATAAAACAAAAGCCAAAATCTAAGATAAAAGATGAAGGAATAAAAGAACGCAAATAGGCAACATATTTAACTTTACAAACACAACAGAAATCACCTAAGCAAGTCTTTTTGTAGGCATCAACAAAAAGAATGGTTTTAATCTAGAGTGAGAGAAAGATAAAGAAATAATTATATAAGATTATTTAAAGGGTGTTCCCTGGGGACTAAGGCCCTGTGGAACCACAGAGGGAACACAGGAGAAGACAAGGTAAGGATGGTGGCAGCGTGGGCTGACCAGAGTTGAAAGTCCACCTCGCTGGTTGTAGTTGTCTGGCAGCTAAACTGGAACCAATGAAAATCATTGAATGTCTCCCTTATCTGACAGTCTGTGAAGTCAGTCAATGCCAAGAAAGTGCAAGTCCTGGTATTGCATTCAGCTCACCTACGTAGGCAGTGGGCACTAACTCAGTAGCCCCTAGAGAAAGGGGAAGTGTCAAGTGAAAGTGGAAAATTAACTACTTTTCCCACCTCTCAAGGTAATCCTGGCAGATCAAAGCCGAGGCACAACAGAAGGCAGCTTGAGGAAATTTAAACTCCTTTACTACTTATCCTTTACTTCTGCAACTGAGATCTGGGCGGCTGGCAGAGAATTCCCCATGAACACCACTTCCCTTTGAAATGTGTGCCCCCAGTTAATCTGAGGGAGTCCAGATCTGCAGACATTCTTAAAAGGTCCGTCTTTTGAAGGGATATCTTTAGAAGGGCAATGCCACCTAAAAAAATGAGAGTTAATATAGGAATAAACCTTTCCCCAGCTTTTTGCTGAATGATCTTCTGACTAACACGAGTTGTCCAATTTCCAGCTCTACCACCAATTTTCCACACACTTTAAGCAAGGCACGGTTTTCTGCCATATGTTCCATGATATACATATATAATTATTTAATCTATATTATAGGTAAATAATTACCTATACTGCATTTATGAGATGCGTTTTATTCAGCTCATGCATTTCACCTATATGTTCATATACATTCCTCTCACCCATTGTCTTATCTATGCAGCCCGTAATTTCAAAAGGATGAAATTCATAAAGAAACCCTTACCATAAGGGGTTTTGAATTTAGTTTGCTCTGGAATTGCCACTAAAAATGACAGCAGCTGCTCCTGGCTGTATGCTGTGACATGCCTCAAATCCCACCCTATCTATAGCTATAACACAGAGAATTTAATCTCTATGAGCTCTGTGTTGAAGAAGAGGTATCCATGACTAACTCTACTTCTCCTTTTCCCCAAAACAGAGTCCACCTCCACAGAACTGACCTACTTACCCCTTAACCTATAGCTCTGCCATCAGGACTGATTAGCCTGTCTATGAGGAGGCTCTAGCTGGCAAACAGCAGAATTCGGAGCTGCTGCACGACACAGTAGTACAACTGCCAGGTTATTCATTTTATCTCACCCAAAAACCTGCCTGCCTTCAGACAGGTAACTGTGCAAATGAGCAAGTGCCAGACCCCAAGCCTGTGTACGTAAAAATGGCAGGGATTCTGCCTTTTTCCGTTTGTTCTTGTGGATTTTATGCACGGCCAGGAGCAGTAAACGTGTATGAGGTACCCATATGGGGTTGATAAGGTAAAGAAAAATCAATCCTGTAAATAAAGCCAATTTTTTTTTCAAAAGGTCTAGGATTTTCAGGTGCATTTTAATGGTATAGCTGAAGGTTACACAAACAAGATTATTTTGAAAACTGTCATGAGGGACTGAGAAGGAAGAAACTTCCCAAAGCCTTTGAGTAGAAAATGGAGTTCACCCTAATGCAGCACTCATTTCAGAGACCTTAAAAGTGTCCATTCACAGTGAATAATCTTACCACAATATACTAAGTAATATGTAGAAGTGTTGCAGGCCAGGTTGGATGGAGCCCTGACAACCTGATCTAGTGAGTGGCATCCATGCCCATGGCAGGGGAGTTGGAACTATATAATCTTTAAAACCCCTTCCAACTCAAAACATTTTATCATAAATTCAAATTTTTTTACTCTCCCATTCCACATCATTATAAAATAAAAGAGACCAAGTGGAGGAGAATCACACCTTTAGGGAGAAGTTTCAGTGCCTCAGGAAAGACAGAAAGAAGGTTGCTCAAGCCTTTGTTTTCCTGCCATGGACTGGCACCAGACACTGGCAACATTTCTTTTTTGCTCCAGCAACAGGGCTCTGACCTTTAACCAAAGCTGGTACACCTCCCACCTTCTGTTTGGTGGAATCTGATCTAAAATGAACACAACTTGAAGGCCAGAAAAAGAGAAGCTTCTGGCAGAGGACTCAAAGTGATTAATTAAATAGCCTTCAGGAGGTATCTCCTAGTATCTTCCTTCATTTCTTCTTGCAATTAAGGCATAGGCAGATAAGGACATTCTAATAGTTCAGAGGCAAAACTATTTTGAAAAGTTGTTTTGAAACCCAAAATGCTGATGGCATTAACCAGTTAACCAGTTTGATGACTGAGACATCAGGAAGTTCCTACTGTTTGTCAGTACGTGCCTGACTGCAAGGTGACTGGTGGACATCACTTTTCACAGTAAAATAGGTCTAAATATCACATTTTCTGAGAGCAAGAGAGCTAAAGCAGTAGAAGGATACAGGAATTCTTGCACTTGGGTCAGTCACCTAGACTAGATAAGGTTCAAAAGCACATAGGCATTGGCTCACACCTGTTTCAGTGAAAAGTTGGTGGTGGGCCCAAGCAACCAAATTGCACCTCTCCAACAGTTCTCTCCTGGGCAACATGAGGTAAATGTAGGAATTTCATTCTGGAACTCAAGACATATCAGAAATACTACTACAAAGAAAAGAAATCCTCTTTTTCACATTTACAGACAGGTAAGTTACTTTTTATTATATGTGTAAGATTTATCTCCATTGTTTGAAAATTTAGTTTTCGGTTTTGTGGTAAATCAAGAAATATGGGGACAGTGAGTCTGACACCTCAAAGAAATGATATACGACTAAAAAACAAACAAACAAAATCTCAAACATTGTAACAGTGTAAATTTCCTTTAAAGGAATGAGGGGTGTTGAACCTGCTCTTTGCTTTATGTTCAGCTTGTACCTACTTTATGTGACAAAGAACATCTCTGTCAGAGTTAGCTATAACCATCACAGCTGTGTGTCCATGTAACAAACACTGAGAACCAAAGCAAATAAAAATTCTAAATGACAACAAAGTGTCACACTAGAGAATTAATTTTATCTACAGATATGCTTAAGTATGGTCTAGCTTTTAGGTAAATGCTTAATTAAATAACTTAAAAGCCTGCAATCCCAAGTTGTATAAATATTTTTTCTTCTAATGCCCTTTTTCTTCTACCAGACAGTTGTATTTAAAGCACTCTTTTGTTTCAGAGCTCAAAATCATTTGATGATGAAATTCTTAGATAAAACTCTACAATAGTGGATATATTACATCCATGAAAAGGGTAGGTTTTCATTTCAGCTACACTTGTACCTTGTATACTGGCATTTTGCAGTCTCCGATGTTCATCTTACTTGCTAAAAGCTTCCCTTTGACACCTCAAACAATAATAGGTCCCACAAAATTAATAAATATATCCTCCTGATGTTGAGGACGTGGGAAATGAGTCATGCAAAATTGAAGGCCGCCTATCTTTCTGAAAAAACTTGCATGTATTGAATATGTGCTACTTGTGTGTATTAGAATACTGTCATTGAAGTGAGTTGAGTCATCCAGAAAACATGCGCTTAGCAGCCTGCAAGATGAAACTTGTATGAGGACACAGGGAAAATTAGTGTCAGTATGGGGAATGGAATCCATTTTTTCCTGCTTTAATCATCCATGACATTTTCTGAATGCTCCTTTGTTCTGTACAATGTAAATAATGACACAGCCATTTTTCAGATATGCTGTATAATGTGCCCAAGTCCTTGAAATACTGGATATGGTGCCTTAGTATCCATTACGGCTCCTAGGAAAGGGATTCGAGAACAGATGCACTGACTTTGTTTGTGTCTGCAGAATCTCTGTTTACCTCTGCATCTTATTTTCCCAAATGACTTAAGTAAAGTTTAAAAAAAAAAAAAAAGAAGTTGAATGTTAGACTGTTTTACTGTTAGTGAGCAGTAAAATTTTAAAGTAAAAGTCTGAACTTGAAGTAAGATGTATTCATAGAAAAGTGGATTTCAGATGTAAATGTCCAAAAAAGATGAATGTAACTTTCTCTTCTTCGCTTTGTTTTTGTTTTTTTTTCTCTTTTATAGTTTAAATTACCATTCTGTTCTTGGCTGCAAAGACACCGTACCGTGACCAAGACCTTCCCCTTGAGAGACACATGGTCAAATCTCTGGATACACAAATCAGTTTGTTCTTTTTAAGGCCTCTAAAAATGCTAACTATTCAGGTCCAGTGTAATTGTTAGCCTTGAGATGGCTCTTTTAAGCTCTTATCATGGACTGAATTGTTTGGAATATACATGAACTAGTTCTCTGATTTAGGCTGAAGTAGACCCTCGTGAGTACTCTGCCAGCTCTTTTTGCAAGCTCCACTTTTGAGAACTGTTGACAAACACTCTGGACAATATTCTATCCTGCAATCATGAATTCCTGTTGTTCTGTTGAACATGCCACACTTTGAATAAAAGCCACTGCTTCCTGGAGGGCAGAACCACAGTTCTAGCAGGCAGTACTGACCTTGACATCACACAGTACTTACTGTGTCATTTGTATGTAATTCTTGTACATGGAGATATGGAAAATTGTTGCTGACAGTGTGTTTCATGTTATTTTTCCACTGACCATGCGCACAGAGTGTAAATGTCAAGCAACCATTGCACCAAATCTTATGCATTACAACACAAATGTACCAGTAGTTCACAGACATGTAAGAAGAACTTCTTACAGGAGACCCAGCAAGCTTGGACTTTAGCTGGCTGTTATGCACCCTCTAAATCTTTGTCACTTGAGATAAACATGTCCCTTGCAAACACAGTGGGAATCACACTTACACGGGGTTTTCATATGTCAGACTGTAGTCTCTTTCACTTATGCTATATTCACTATGTATTATGCAGTGATATATATAATAAAAATTTAATACTACATATTCGCTTACACTACACGCCATCAAAAGGCCTTTCCTTTAACAGTCTCATTGGAAATTATTTGCCAGCTCTGTCATGCTGCACACATGCATGCACACTCCTAAAGCAACCAGCCTCTTTGATTTTGGCCTTTCTAAAACACAACAACAGATTTCTCTCCCCATGGGGTTAGAGCCCCAGAGAAAAAGGTCTGGAGAGATATGTATGCATATAATGGAAGCACAGTGTAGTCCATCAACTTACTTAAGATCAATACCTAAAAGATTACTAAGCTTGATTTTTCCAATACCACCACTACAAAGAACAGTTGTATCCCTTTGGTTGCTCTAATATGGGAAAAGGAACACATATGCTGGTAGAATCGTATTTGTATGCTGCTAATGTTGAGCTAGAGGGAAGCTGGAGAGTTCAAAGCCACTTTTCCATTTGGAAAAAGCATAAAAAGAATGAGACACAGAGCAAAGTAGCAGAAAGAAAAGGGACCACTACCACCACCAACTCCTTAGGCACACAGAAATGCAGGAACAGCAAGTGAACCATATGGCTTCAAGGATTTCCCTGAGGAGTGGTACAGCAAATGCTGGAACTGGGGCACTGGTGGGTACCCCGAGGACATAAAGAATGCTAACATTTGCCTCACGTAAATAAAAGTTGTGACAAAACAGAGAGAAGTATCCTTCTGGCTTTTCCTGTCTTCCCCCTGCTAATTCGGGCTGTTAATCTTAGACGCAAACAGTGCATTTCATGTGCAATGGTACCCCTGTGTTAAAAATTTGTGAAATGTGCACAGTCTTTTGAAACATGCTGGGCACATCCACACGAGACCAGTGGCGGTGGTACACGGATTCCCAAGTGGACATGCAGAGCCAGGGAAAGAGGCTGGTGTGACACCACCATGCCAGTGCTGCTGCACCAACCTCCCCTCACTTGCATCACATAGAATGGCCTGGGTTGGAAAAGACCTTAAAGATCATCTCGTTCCAAACCCCTTGCCACAGGCAGGGACACCTTCCACTAGACCAGGTTGCTCAAAGCACAATCCAGCCTGGCCTTGAACACTTCCAGGGATGGTGCATCCACACCTTCTCCGGGAAACCTGTTCCAGTGCCTTAGCACCCTCACAGTAAAGAATTTTTTCTTAGTATCTGATCTAAACCTCTCTGTCAGTTTGAAGCCATTTTCCATTGTCCTGTCACTCCAGGCCCTTGTAAATAGTCTCTCTCCATCTCTCTTGTGGGCTCCCTTCAGGTACTAGAAGGTCACAACTAGGTCACTCCGAAGCCTTCTGTTCTCCAGACTGAACAATCACAGTTCTCTCAGCCTTTCCTCACAGCAGAGCTGCTCCATCCCTCTAATCACCTTGGTGGCCTCCTCTGGACTCACTCCATCAGGTTCATGTCCTCCCTGTGCTGGGGCCCCCAGAGCTGGATGCAGCACTGCAGGTGGGGTCTCACCAGAGCAGAGCAGAGGGGCAGAATCACCTCCCTCTGGGGTTTGGTTGAGTTCCCATTGCACATCAGCAGGATTTACAGCAGCCTGCACTGTTTTGGTGAACGAGTTTTCTTGTTTCATTCACCCAATTTCAAAGGCAGAGCAAGGATCACTCACTTTTTATTTTCTAGTGTCAGGTCTTGCAGGTGCATCTGGGGACAACTGCTAATAAATTCAGATGTGGTGTGCTGGGTAAAGTGCCATCTTCCAATTGCATTTTCACAACATCTAGACGAATAAGTCTGGCAAAGGCTCCAAGCAGCATCACACTACAAAGTAAGCTACTCCAGGAAGACTGTCTTTAAAAATAAATACATTGTAACTGCAATGTACTTGCAATTTCAATTTTTAAAGATTAGCAGGTGTGACTAAAGATTGCAGAATTTTCCCTACTTCATTCCATTGAGAAATTTTTTTGGCTCGATGCTGCTATGTATTCTCAATATGTTTATTCTCAATGCCATTACTTTATTCCAAGGGACACAAACCTAAAAATATGAACATTTTCCTAACAAGCCCTACTGGTTTTTATACTCATAAGCTGAAGCATGAAATATGTCTACTTATATCTTACCTAATTATTTTACTTATGCCATTTATTCCATGACATAAATACCATAAAATAGAGACAGATATTGCTGAAGAGAAAAAATTAAAAATAATTAAAATATAATTAAAATAATTATAAATATAATTATAAAAATAATTATAAATATCAAAATTATAAATATAATTTAAAATAATACTGTGATATCCAAGTTTTATAGTATGATGCCACTGTGACTTTTCATATAACCTTTCTATATATCTCAAGGTATCTTCTTGAAGAATGTAAAGGTTTTTAAAGGAGGTAAATGGCATCATCTAAAAACACATTTACATAAATACATTGGAGTGTTCTCTTAGCTGGAGGACTGGCTTTAACCTATTTTGCAAGTAAAAGCTGCAATCCCTATTCTTCTGTTTCAAGGGGGAGACTACAGCTTTGAGCAGTGATGTACCAGTTTTTTAGGCTCTGAGCTGTTGGGGATTGCTGGGCAATTAGTTATCCTAGACAATTAATGTGCATGGCCAATGGTCAAAGCATTACTGACCTACTGTAAACCTGATGCATAGTTTGGGAAGATGAATTATTTGTACTCATTGATTGGGAATATGAATCCCTCATTATGGACAAGTCATATGTAGGTTTGAGGTAGGAAATAATAAAATAAATTTAAAAAAACCCCAAACAAATTCAACCAGAACCTACAGGTGTTTTTGCAAACTCAAAATACACAGCTATTAAACATCTCTAGTAGCATTCAGATCCCTGTTTGTATATATTTGGGAACAAGAGGCTGTTGTTTGTAAACCTTTTTGTGTGTTTGCCCTAAGAGCTCTTGTTGGTCCTCACTCATTTTTTCTGTTTAAATCACTTCCCCTTTCTTCATTTTTTATCCTCAAAGTCTTGCCCAGTGGTCAATTTGCTCGAAGAGATATGCTGCTCACAGTTTCCTGTAAGAACAATTCTTTTCACCTCCTTGCCTCCCCAAACCTGGTATCAATCCATATTGCCCTCACAGGCTTCACAGCCCGGTAGGAGGGCAAAGTGAATCAATTGCCAGCACAGGTTAACTGCAATTGCATTAGCAAGACTGCAGACAGCAGGTCAAAGGAAGTGGTCATTCCCCTGTGAGACTAGTGAGATCTTTGTGAGACTAGTTTTGGATACCAACACAAACAGGAGAGAATCAGCAGAGAGCTACCATCACAGCCAGGGGCTGGAGCACCTTCCCTGTGAGGAGATGCTGAGAGAGCCAGACTGGTTCAGCCTGGAGAAGAGATGGCTCTGGGGGTCCTGCAGGGAGGTTATAAAGAAGGCTGAGCCAGACTTGCCCCAGCATTGCACAGAAAAAGAACTAGTGGCAATGAAAAACAAGTTGCAGCAAAGGAAACTCTAACTGGACTAAATGAAAAAGAAAAATCTCCCTCTCTTCCGAGAGTGGTACAGAACTGAAAAAAGTGCAGAGGAGCTGCAGGAGAATATTTTCAAAACTGAAATACAGCCCTGAAGTGTTGGTCAAGATGGCCTTGCTTTGAGCAGGAGGTCAGATTAAACAACACTCACAAGTCCTTATGATGTGAACTGTTCAAATTCTCTGACTCTAATCTGTTCCGATTTCCACACACCTCAGCATGTAATAATTTCTACATCCTGGGCACTGCTTCTTTCTATCTTACTAGTACCTGGCATATGAATGATATCAAACGAACTTTGACAGCTCTAGAAAGTACAAGGTACTTGTCACATCATTATTAGTGCTGTTTCAGAGCCACTGCATCTGCATGCATTGAAACATAACTCCCATGTCCCTCTAAGTTGATTTTAATCCACATTCAGAATAAAAGAAGAAGACAGGAATAGGAAAGTGGAGACTCTCTTTCCAGGTGACTGCAGGTGAAGATGTCTCTGTGTTAAATAACTGTAGCATGGATAGTCAAAGAGTCTAAGCATAAGGGGTATCAAAGTCACCAGCCAGTTATTCTAACTGGAATCAAACTAAAAGGCAATCACGAATAGCCATTGGATTTCTGGAAATTGAGGAAATGTCCTTCATTTGCTCACATAAGTTAAATTCCTTAATGCATAGAAGAGGAAAAAGCCAGTCAAGTCGATTTTACTTTTACAAATACAAAGAGTCAGCCGAAGAGAAAGGATGACCTTCGTTCAGTGAAAAAATCATAGAATCACAGAATCAACTAGGTTGAAAAAGACCTCTGAGATCATCAAGTTCAACCCTTGATCCAACACCACTGTGGTTACCAGACCATGGCACTAAGTGCCACATCCACTCTCATCTTAAAAACCTCCAGGGATGGTGAATCCACCACTTCCCTGGGCAGCCCATTCCAATGTCTGATTACTCTCTCTGTAAAAAATTTCTTCCTGATATCCAACCTAAACTTCCCCTGGCAGGGCTTAAGATCATGCCCTCTTGTCTTAAATCTTTAATACCAGTTATTCACTAACAGCAGGTGTCTTGATGTTAACTTTTAAAACAGAAATCTTATTGTCATTTCCACTTGCTTTAAAGATGACTTTTCACTTTTTAGTCCCGGGCATTGAAAGTTCAGTACCTCTCCAGAATTTCATACTGTGTCTTTTCTTGGAGACCCTAATGGCAAGAAGGGGATATTTTACTGCAAATGGAGGAAATAGCCAAAGGCTTAGTTTGCTAATTGCAGAAGTTAGAACAAATACAACATCTTTAAATGTTACAGCCTTGAGTTTGAGTGTAGCTTTGATTCTGAGAGCATGACTGGCTATAAATTATGTCCATCCTTACTCAAGTAAGCCCTCTTCTGCTACTGCTGTGTGGGACATACCATATTGAGCACAGCATAGCTTTTCCCTGGAGGAGGGCTATTTGGTTTTGGTTTTACTGCCTTATTTTACAAATTAGGCCACAGCAGATGGAGTGCTTTTCTACCTCGACTGAGCTGCAGCATTTGTGCACCACAGTATCCATGCGTGGTGTGGCACAGGATGATACCATAGGCTTGCTGATCACCAAGTAATGTGCAAAAATACCTTCCCTGCATCCCTCTTACCCCAGCATGCTTGGCAACTCCAACAGCTGCTTCTGCTTTGGCTGGAGTGTGGCAGGGATGTGACACACTCTGGTTCTGCTGGTACTACAAATAGCAGATTCCTGACAGGAAAATTGAGTTACATTATCTGTAATTACGGTCTCTGGAATTCCATGCCAGGCAAATGAGCTCTCAATGAGAGCGGCTGCTGTTGGATGTGAGGGATCTGTTTCCCAGTCACCCAAACAGGAGTCAGACACCACGCAGTTCCTTGTCAGTGCTTGTAAACAAGCAAATACCTAACTCAACTCAAGGACAGCCAGGCAGTTGATGTATCATGGCTCTCCTTTGCTGCCTGGCTGGGAATTTGTTGCAGAAATTTCCTAGGCTTGTGATTGTGAACCCTTATGTACATGCTTCTGTATGTGTACACAGAAAGCTTTGCATAAACATCCATCACCAGTGTGATTCCTCCATTTGCTTTGGAATGCATCAGCCTTCATATCCTCAAGTATTTTGATGCTTCCTACAAAGCGCCATTGTGCTGTCCACTCTGCACTACCAGATTTTCACACACCTGTTTTTAACCCTTCATTCATTTGTAGACACCCTATTTTATGTGTTTGAAGTCCAGGGATTCCCCACGCCGGTACAAATTTTCCACAGAGAAAACCCCATTTGCAATCTACTAAGGATCCTGGAAGATCACATCTCATATGCTGACAATTTTCAACAAGGGATGGCAAAGTCACTGTCTTACACTCTGCAGGTACCGTACACAGTGACAGCTTCTTACCTTCTGGTATTTCAGAAATTGTAACACAGAAATACTGACAACACATAGAGTTCGAAATCTTGACAACCTGCATTTTGTACCATCTAAGCAGTCAAAATCCATGCCTGGAAAAGTTATGTAGGTTTGCTATTCCAGCACAGTTTTAGTGTCTTGTAGAAAATACCACAAAATTAACTGCTGTGTGTTGCTTTGCTGTAATGCTGATGTTGTTAGCATCATAATGAAAGTTTACCATTTTTTAATAGATATTTCAAAATAGTTTCTTTCTTTGGACTTTGGATACCAAGTACCACCTAGATTTGTTGGCCTGTGAAGGCATTTAGAGACTTGGAAGAGAGAAACTACTGCAACATTGAAGTCAACACCTAAATATGCTGCAAAATTCAGGTCCTGGCAAAGATCAGGGACAGAAAAAGTTTTTCAGGTCCAAGATGAATGAACAGTAAATACAGGTTTAAACCTGGCAAATCCAAAATTATTCGAACTTTCTCAGGATCTGGACAAGACATCTGTGAGACTTTGTAAGTATAAAGTGCCAGCAAATAGAAGGGTGGGAGGTAGGGTTTGGGTTTGGTTTGGGGATTTTTTTAAAGCCACTTAAGCAATTTCAAATAACTTCTACTGACTGTGCTTACTGGACATCTCTCTTGCCATCAGCTCCCCTCCTTGCTTGCTTCATTTTTGGTATACTTCTCCCAGACATAAAATATCTTTAGTACAGTTATCCTAGCTACCATGATCTTGACAGACCAGGGAACAAGCTGAGGACCTTCTGAAATAAAAATAAGACCTGTTATAACTTAATGAAAAGAGCCCTATCTCCTTAGCCAGAGCTGCCACAGCTTCTTTAATCAGTACATCTGGTACCCTGGGAGTTTGATTACATGAGGCTGCCGTGGTGAACACCACTGTCATTTTAAAGAAACACTCAGCACAAAGACATTTTTCAGCAACTTTCATGCACAGCTCCTTCAGCCTTTTACATCAGAGAATTTCTGCTCCTGAAGAATGTAACAGTGTAAATAGAACTCTCTGAGTACAGATGGGAATTTAGATGATCATGGACAAAAAAAAAAGAAATGTGTTTCCTTTAAACGAGTTTTACCTGCCAGGAATCTTTAGTGAATAAATTAAAAGAAACCTTTATTCTATAAATCTTGCTCACACACACACTGCCTTGCCCCATTTTAAAGGAAGAGGGTGGGTTTTTTTCACCAAAACCAAGAAAAGGCCAGTTTGTAAAACAAAGTACTAATAATTTAAACATTTGAGGATCAAGGGATTGATATTTACAGCTAGTTCATCTCACTTATTTAAACCACAGCCTACCTGTAATCCAGTCTATGAGGAAGAACTTTCTCTATAAATAACCCCTTTGCTTGTCTTTTTCCAGCTCCCGCTTTAACAGGAAATTTCATTTTGTCTCATGATTGTATCAATTTCACTTCAGATTTGATTTCCAATTTGAGTTTCCTAGACAAATGCCTAAAGCCTTTAAGAAAACATCTATTATGATCTAGTTATTTGTTCCTTTCCTAAGGATGATAGGTTGGAACTGGTGCTAGTGTTGTGCGTTTCACTGCTCACCACTTGCAGATGTTTCAGGTCCTATTTTGATGAATAGTAAGGAAACAGTGCAGTTCAATTTTACCTTATGACTGAATCTTACTTTTCAGTTGTCCTTTCAGTCCACAGTGCTAAAATTTTTAAAGTTTTAGGAGTGTATGGTTCTCATATTTATTTTTTTTCTACACTCTTCCCACACACGTATTTAAGAACAACTACCCTAAATTATTTTGGAGAGGTATTTTGGGAAATTTTCTCAAGGTGACTGACTTTATTCTCCAATTATGATGCACTGAAGTAATTGCATATTGGCTTACCTATGGTCTAACACTTCACATATATTTCTCTCTGGAAAGCAGCCTGTAGTTTTCCTCAGAAACAGCAAGTTAAATTCTATCTATTATTCTTTTATAGAATAAAGTGAAGAAGCATGTCCTGACAACACAGTTCATGACTTGGCTAGTACTTCCTTCCCATTTGTAATCCGGCACAATGATTTAAGTTAGATATTAGGAAAAATGACTGGGAGGATGGTAAGGCACTGAAACAGGTTAGCCAGAGAAGCTGTGGCTGCCCCATCCCTGGAACTGTTCAAGACCAGGTTGAATGTGGCTTTGTGAAACCTGGTCTAGTGAAAGGTGTCTCTGCCCATAGCAGGGGGGTTGGAACTGGATGATCTTTAAAGTCTCTTCCAACCCAAACTATTCTGTGATTCTATGTCTTAGAACAAGGTATGAAACAGGAGAAGTAACAGAAGAGTCTATAAATAATCCAAGGCTGAAAAACAGGTTTACAGTTTGTTCTCCTCTATTTTTTTTGTTTTGCTTTGGTTTTTTGTGGGTTTTTTTGTTTGTTTTATTTTGTTGGTGTGTTTTTGTTTCATTGGTTTGTTTGTTTGTTGGTTTGGTTTTGCTTTTTTGGTGGTTTTTTTTTTTTTTGTTTCCAGCTGCAATGGAGTGATATGAAAAAGGGAAAGATGCCTGTTGTGACCAGGTCTAAGCTTTGAGACAGATACAAACTCCAGCTCACTTCAGAGAGACATTTAAAACCCTTTGGAGTAAAGAAACGCATAACAGAACAATTAGGCTTTGCAGCATGTGAAACAAGGTTAATAGCAAGGTTTATAGAAGACTCAGCCATCATCGACATATTCTCATAGACAACATTTATATGATCTATTCAGTAGACTTTATGGAAAATCCCAAGTACTGAAAGAAGAGACCTGGATAGAAAGGCATGCCAAGCTTTTAATTGGGATTGAAAAGAAAAAAGGAAGCAAGGGGAGGAGTGGAGATGGACAATGCAACACACAGCTAAACGCTTCAGAGTTACTACCACAAGTTAAGGCACTGCCTGGCATTGGCAACTGCAATGAATCATCCTTTCCCAAAAACAGCAAGGTGTGCAGGACACAAAGGTGACAGACAGGGCCAGTAGCTCTTTTGAACTCTTCATATAAGCATTATTTAAAGCATCAACTTACTCTTTGCTAAAATTTCAACTTACAAGCAAATGGCTTGCTCAGTAATTTTATGCTGTAACACAAGCCAACTGCACATCATGATCTGGAAAAGCCAACTGGCAGAAAGGTAGAAGTGACAAACCTCAGTGCTTGCAGGGACAGTCTTGTCCTCATCAGTTTTATAAGAGAAGAGGCTGGAAGAGAAATAACTTCAATACTACTAAGGGAGGAGGTGTTAAATCCAAACACGTTAAGCATTCAACAAAGTGCACTTATTAGAGGACCCTAAAACTAATAAATAGATACTGGAGTCAGACTTCTGAGGTGAATTCCTGGAAGAAAGAGTAAAAGCAATTAACCGTCTTGCAGCTCAGGTTGCTGGGAAAGACAGAGACTAAAAAGAAGAGCTGGATGTGTTCACTGTGAGGAATGATAGAGGAAATAGGAAGGACCAAGGAGGTAAATTCCCTGAAGTTCACAGTGGGGGGAAAAATGAAGCCTTTCACATATGAATAGGCCCAAAAAGAATTATATAAATATGTTTAAAAAAGGGAACATTTTCTACTACCTGCAAGGGGAAAAGTTTCTGGACAGCTGTCCAGTGCCAAATATTTTCCTATGCTGAAAATGTCAGCAAGGTTCTGGCAGGTGCCTTGGAAAAACAGAGCCCACTTTTATGCACACTCATCATCCCCTTTGGGAGACTCCATTTCCACAGGCTGCACTGAGGTTGTGTTTGGCACCTGAGGTGTTTCACAGGAAACAACAACAAGTTTTTGATGGTATAGAGGGTACTATAGACTAAAGAAATGTTTTAGTATTATAGGGGTAGAGGCGAGTAGATGTGGTAGCAGAGCCTCTATGCAGGTTCAGAAAGAGCCACAGACCTGTTGGACCAACCCTAAAATAAAAAAATAAATCCCATATAAATAATTGGCGGAGAAAAGATAAAATTTAGAATAAGTATGATGCACAGGAGCACACAGCAAGACTGAAGCCCTTGCCAACATGCCTGCCCCAAACAGAAAAGACAGTAAAGCAATGTCATGTGAGCCACTCCCAAAAATTTGTGTCTTCTGCAGTTGCACAAACCCTTTAAAGGTCTGAGCCTTAAGACTGTGTGACACTAAGTGCAAAAGGAAAGGGAGGGGAGATAGGCAACTGTTTAAGGAACACCTTAATCACAGGGCAGGTGTCTCAGAAAGAATGGAAAGAGAAGCCCTGGTTTCCTAATGCTACCTAGACAGGAATTGCTCTATAATCAGTTATGAGTCATTTACCCCATTCTAAAGCTACAGTATTTCCCTAGCATGTATATATAGCCAATATAAAACTATAAATTCTGCTGCTATCAACTCAATTAATTTGCTCTCTGAGAAGAAATGGACTGGCAAATTACAGCCTACCATACTGGCACTTCACAAATGAGCAAGTGCAGGTGCTTTCTGGAAGAGTTCCAAAGAGGGGGGAACATTGCTACGATGCATAAAAAGTGGAGAAATTAAACACGTAAAAAGAGGTCTGTGTAGCGACAAGTCTAGGAAAAACTTTGCCTTTGTTAAAGCAAATATTTGGTTCTAAGCATGAGAGGTGGGTGTTGAAACAGGGCAAATACACCTGGGCCCTGAGAAAGTAGGACTGTCTATCTGGAGCAAGGAGAGGACAACTAGAGATTAAGGCAGAATATAGGCCTAGCAGCTGGATGGCACCAAAAGTTTCATGATGGCTCTGCTCTTCAAAATAGGCTTTTTGGGCAAGGGGTCATCTGGAGTTTTCAGGACTCCTCCCTGAAGCTGAGAGACTTCTTTCCTCCTTCTCTGGAGAAATCCCACCTACATATATACCTACTTTAATGTGGGCATCTGTGTGGATTCCCTTACAAACCACTCATTCTCTCAAAAGTATTTGATATTACTTGCTTGGGATATTTAAGACAGAGATCCTGAAAGATCTTCATTTGTCCCTTTGCTATCTATATTTTGGATTTTGTGTGTGAAAGTGGTGGTTCTAAGTTCCCTGTAGTTAGCTCTCATTCTGCTCCTACAGAAGCTAGTAACAGGTTTTCCCTCAACATCAGTGGGTGCAGAATCAAACCCTTTAGCCTACCACTCAGGAAATATTCTATTCAGCATCTACTCCCAAATTCATTTAGATCATACTTTCTAAGCATCGATAAAGACTGATTTGTAATTGCACGTGGCCACCAAAACCATACCGTGACATTTTTCTCTCTGTAAGGTCAAACCTCGCACTGAATCTTGGTTTTAAGCTTGCAACATGTTATCATTGCATCGTGGCACTGTTTGTGTGTTGGGCAGACAGGTGTGCACAGAAGTGACTGGAGAAGCAACGTGGCTCCTTCTAGACGGGACATTGCTCTCCTGCTACATCTGTGTTAGTAAGCTTAGCAGTGCCTGGGAAATTCCCTAAGCCTGGGAATGTGATCCTCTCTACTGCTAATCCAAAAGAGCGGTGATTTTGGCCCATGCCAACTGGCACTTCCCCAGACAATTCCTGGACACAGTCTGGGAGCTAGCACGGACCATGGATCATTCCCAACAGGCACTTTGCATATAGAAACCCTGTTTTTGGAAGCCAAGAGAAGCGTAGACAGAATGTGTTGCCTGCCAGGGGGTCTCAGTGCCCAAGGACTAACAGACAAATGCAACTTAGAATTACAGACATAGGTTTTATGTCCTTAGGGACCACTTACTTCAACATGACGAGATAAATATAAATTTATAACACTGCTCTGAGTTCTAATGATTTAAAATGCATTTCCATACCAGTTTGTTGTAACTCAGAATCATTACAAGCTTATCATTCTTCTTCTTTATTCGTTTATTATTTTAAAAAAGGAACCCAAAACTAACCACATCATCTACTTTTATTGGCTTAAGTGAGTAATTTTTCAGCTTCGAGTTAAAATCAAGGGGAGAATCAATATGGGCATCGCTGTAATTGAAAACCAGTGGGTGATAATTCTGTACTGAAAACAAGATAATAAGAATAGAGATGAAACACTGGCAGGGGAAAAGAAGAAAAGATTAAAGATACAATCTCAATTAAATATCAACTATTATTAACATTATATTAAAAACTTCCCTGTGTTCTTTTCATGTGCTGTATATTTTCTCTCTTTTCCTCTAATGGATGTTAAAGGAAAGAATAAATGAAATTATGTGAAAATATTATAAAACAAATTCAGACAGAATCAATCAAGTGTGTCCTTAGCTGGTAATTTATTCCTAATATCACTGAATAGCCCCCAAAACATGAATATTTAAATCCAAATCTTCTTTTTTACCACTCTCTTTACATAGTCCCTTCTACCTCCAGCTAGCAATTCTAGCAATAAGGAATTATCTTCCCATTGCTCACAATGAAAGGAAAAAAAAAGGAAAGAATTCAGCTTTACTCCTCATTTCTGACAGACCTGCTGGTTCCAGCATTGGACTTTAAGACATAGGAAAAAGGAAGAATTAATTCTCTAAATAAATGGCTAAAAGGCCAACAAAACTATTTGGTCTCTGGTCCAATCTGTATTTCAAACAACCCAGTGATAACAGTCAAAGAGAGAGCCCATTTTGCTTCCAGACCTTTCATATTCAAAGCCAAAGGGGGGGCCTCTAAAAGCTCACTGAGAACAGATGATGATAAGGCCTGAAAATTTGTTTTATTCAAATAATGAAAAAAAAAATTACATTAAAATCAAAAACCTGTCTCCACAATGATCAGTATCATTCAACTTTTAACAAGTCAGCCTGCCAAGAAAGAAGTCATATATTTCTCACTACTGCTACTATATGCAACAATATATGGGGAAGGTAAAAAATAGACTAATTCTATTGTTGAATGAGGGAAGACAATAATCAGTGGATGACAAAAGGCTGGCACATTCCCATGACTTTGCTTGCTCCCATCTTCACACAAAATGTTAGCTATGATGAGATGTGCCCACAAAATTAACCTTAACAATAGAATAAGGGTAAAGGTCAGACTAGGGGAGAAAGAGTTAAAGAATAGGTAAGTTAGAGGTATTTAAGCCAATTCACCAGGTGAAGTTTGCTGTGATGCACCTGAAGATCTTACTAAGGTAGTGTCTATCTTAAAGAGTTTGTGGAGGATGGGAGGAAAGGAGGGGGTCCTCAGATGGTTGAAAACAGCCTGCCCCTTGCCTCTCTCCATTTTATAAACCTCAAAACCTTCAAGCAGAGGTTAATCCTCAGTTCTCCTGTACGTAACTCACAGTGAAATCACCACAAACTTATTAACAGCACTGCTAAATTTATACTGTTGCACAAACGGTTCGTAAATCTTCTGAAGGGCACAAATTTTGGGTATAAAGTGCCTTTCATGCACAGGCAGCTCCAGGTGTGTCAGTGATAGTTCAGTGTAACGACACCAGCAGACTCTGCTCTTGCAAGAACAGTTTGTCATTCAGTCCTGGGAAGGAGAACAATTCCCCAAATCCCTGTCTAGCCACCCTGCCTACCCAGATATTGTATGGGTTACAGTGGAAAATGCAGATATTGTTCTCTCCTTTTGTGCCTTTGCACATGAATGGAGACTAAGAGGAATTTGCTCATGCCATGCTTGCCAGGGGAGCCATAGACAGGCAGGGGGAAGTAAACTGCACCTTTTTATGTTTCCTCTGGACTGAGAAAGCAGAATGGGACAGTATTGTGTCTGAGACACGTTCCTTTGTCTGCCGGCCTCCCGAGACAGTACAATGGCATATCGTCCCACAGGCAGCACTCAGCCTACACACACTGAGGCCTGTATCCTGCAGGGATGGTCATTAAATAAGACAATAGTGGTATCAATATATCTGAATATGTTCTTAGGTACTATATAAAGAAAATAATCTCTCAAATAGAGTTCAGGATTTTAAAGCGTACCGTACGTATTACTGATTTTAATTATAGATTCCTTGAAGTCTCTTTCAGTCACTTCGGGTAATCTGTGCTTTTAGAATACTACAGAGTTATCACTTTGAATATTACCGACAAGACTGCTATTAAAAGTGCAATCAGCTTTTTAATTTTTACAAGTTGTGTCAAAATGTTTTAAGCACATTCGAATTTGTGAGGGTTACCTTTACTCTTCCTCCCACAGCTATGACACAAAGTCAGCTGTCACATTATTACCATCATTACCACGACTGAGCCAGCATGAAAACAGCAACGAATAGCTACACAAAACTCATGTTAAGGTTCTGAGCACGCCCAGGGTAAACAAAACACCTGAAGTAACTTAGTTGGATGCTACACTGAGCCCTTGTAGAGTTAGTTACAATGCTACCCCTTCTCCCTAAACAAGCTGATCTCTGAGTGTTAGCTGTGATGTAGTTGTTGCTATGATAGTCCACTCACCCAAGCAGGTACAGTTTGCAGGATGGGATGTCTTTTCAGATCAGCTAATGCCACTATCGAGTCTTTTGTTCAGCTAGAGTACATCACAGTTTGGACTCATCACAAGGAACTTTTTTTGAATACTGTCATGCAGAGCTGAAAAGGGTGAATATTCCCTTCCATGCAAAGAATCGCAGAATCAAGAACCCATCCAAAGCTCTGAGATGCTATTTCACTCCCATCTAAGCTATTTGCTGATGACTAATGATACACTGAGCACTGCAAAGATTTCTGATTGAGATTATCTCACCAGCAACAAAGTCTTTACAAACATTTGCCATAGTGCTACAAGAGCATCTTCACTGCTTTCATCCCCACGATGGCCACTGAGGCACAGAGGAATACTTCTTCTCTCTGCAGGTGGGAAGTGGAGGCCTGAAGCAACATTGTAGTTTTCAGGAGCTGCCTGTGGGACAGAGCCTAGAGCAATTCTTGACTTATCCCACTGTGGGGAAAGGGTTACAGTTCCAGGTACTTTGCAGAAGTCCTTCAAACAAGATCTACTTGCACTAGGAAGCATGACATGCAGAGCTGAGAGGCTACAACCACTGGTGCCTCCTTCACTGCTGCCCTTTGCAACTACGGCCATGGGACACGAGAGATTCATTCCTTCAGATAAAACAGACTCGTTATTTTTCTTGTTACATGCACAAACTACCTGAACACTTTTCTACCATTAAAAGCAACTCTCCAAGACCTGATGAAAATTCTTTTTCAATAGTCTGTATTAAAATATTTATTTCTGAATGCAAAGCTCTCCTCTGAACAACTTTTGGTGTAATTTACATGAAAAGCATCATTATAAATAATTGGCTAAAGGGTGTTTTAATAATCAATTGCCAGATAATTACGGGTTCCATCAGGACAATTGCTGTAAATCACGGGCATAAGGAGCCAATCTCTAACACCTCCCAGTAGTAGTTTCTGCCCGTGCTAATGATGTCTGACTATATTAGCCCTTTCTTAACCATTCGTAAACACACATAAATATTACATTGCAGAATACAAATTTTTGCTGACAGAGTAGTGAGGAATTAAGGTGCGATGTTTTAGAGCTTTTTCTGGTAGAGAGATCTCGTTAGTAGGAATACAATTATACCTGCATAAAGACAGTCGTGTTGGTACAGTTTTCTCTCACAGAGTTTCTTTCTGAAAACCAGAATAAGCAATCTAAGCAGTAAGTTCTTTAGCTAACGTAAGTTTTCCTCTATGCCACATGACAATCCAGGCATGGCAGCATCTTTTCCAGTTAAAACTAGACTTCATATGTACTAACAGAGAGGTGAAGCATATCCACGTCTGCAACGTCACCCGTGGCCCAAAGAACTGTGGTGCACTGCAACGTCCCCAGCAATTAATTTTGCTGTGTACTCGGATGCTTTGGAGTCAGGCAGATCATTAGGGACACGTACCCTCAGGAAAATCAAGCAAATGGAAACTTATTTCAATAATCTTACCTTGCACACACCCTGCGCTCTCCCTATTTTTGAATTTATTTTAATTGAAAGATTTTAAAGTGATATTGGTTGTTTTTAAATGCCTAATTATCTTTAGATAAATGGCACAATATCATCTTTGAAGTGCTGTGCTTGGTGCCCTGTGCTGTTTATTATTTTGCATTACAATTATCATGCAAAGAATAGAAGGTGACTTTAAGCAGCTCATTCGAAGCAGCTCTTTTCTTAAAGACAATATCTTTTTGAGGCTATTTACATAGATGCTTATCTCCTGGTTTTAAGAAAAATCAGCCCAATTATAACTACACAAAAGTTTTTATTATAGGTGTAGTCCTGAAATGTAAATGGGCCATTGTAAAATCCATGCTGAAATTTTAATTTGTGTTTTTATTTGTGTCTGTGGATTAACCAACCGTCCTGGGCTGAAATTAATTATACAGATTCACAAAATATTAACTGATTGGAGAGCAAATGTAGCAAAATAGCTCAGAGATTTGAGGAACTGGAAGCTCTTTTGATCTATATACCATGGCTGCTGAAATGTGTGCCTACTGTCCAAAAAAAAACCAAAACAAAAGACAAAAAAAAGAAAAAAAATCAAAAAAGCAATCTTGTGCAGAAGATATGTATTCAATTTAATGTTGCTTTCAGTTGCCATGGCTATGATAGCCTTAATATTGTAGGCTCACAGCAAGGTTGCAATTAGTATTTGGATTTAGAAGAGGGAAGATAATGATTTCATATCGAAACTTGTAGCTTAATACTCTTATGGACATAAAACTGCTTATGGGTTTCCAACCAGCTATTCCTATGCTAAGAAAACCAAACGAAAGAAAAGAATCTGTATTATTTGCCTTTGCACCTGGTACTTCATGAAGTTATTTGGCCTGGCCTCTTCAGAGCTACAGTTCAGTTCACTTGTACATGTACATGTATATACACATATAAATGTATGTGCACACTTAACCTCACATGCTGAAAGTTTGTAACTATTCATTTGCCTTGTTATAGTTCTGAGGTGAAACACTTGACACTCTGGAAAGTGTCTTTGGTTCTTGCTAATCCCTCCTCTTAAAGACTAGTGCACTTGTCATTACCTTGAAGTATTGTGGGTCAAGGTGCTAGAGTTTGAAAACTACTCCTCCAAGCCCTTGTCTCCCACACCAAAAAAGGTTTAGTTTACTCAGATGGACTATTCAAGTCTTATGTGGCTGGAAGACAGATGTACAAGCTAAGAATAAGCTCTGGTGGAGAAGAAAATGACTAATCCTTCTAATGGAAGCCTTAAGTAGACCCTTTGGATGAAGAGTAGAAGTTTTACTTCACTCTTGCATCTACCACTAGTTATCCTTCGTGGCTGGGAACTTTTGTTTTCCATGCTCTCATTACAAGGTGCTATTTTCAAGCATTAAGCCATTCTTTACAGCAGTACTACTTCTGCTGTCTTTGACAGCAGTTGTGCTTTAAAGCTTCAGAGGAAAGGGCAAGGAAACCCTTGTGGACAATTACAGAAAGATTCACCCAAAAAAGAAACTTCTGCTTTTTCCTGTCAATTTGTTCTTAGATTTCATCTTCACAATGCTGAGTGTAACTCTCTGTGGCTCTGTTTTAAATCTTTTAATCTTCCCAACCCCTTTAAATATGCCCACTTCTCTTTTTCAAAGCCATTAAGATTCAGGGCTCATAGGTAGTCCACAGCAGTGATTGCTATCAGCTGACTGCGTTATGTTAAAACTAGCCTTTCCTCTTCTCCTTTTTAATATATTTGAAAAGATGTAGTAGATTTGCTGAGAATATTAGGGAGAAAAAGAAAGTCATCTGATAATCTTCCCATGTAATTTTGAATCTCTGTCATCTTACAGCTTGCTTATTGTCCTTCCAAACCAAACACAGAAGGAAGAGATTTGTGACTTTTGAGTGGGTCTGGCAACTCACTTGTCTTATGCCTCTGCCACTACTGTAGGAGTTGTGCTTGGCTGTTGTTGAGGTTGAGCTTGATTCTCATCAGAGCCTCCATAAGGGTTTATAATTAACAACACAATTCCAAAAGTGAAATCCAACCGTACACACTTTTTTGTTTGGTTTTTTTTTTTTTTAGGAAAAAAAGGTTCAGTTGAATTGAATTATTTTACCTATTCTATTCTGGCGCATCGGGGCCATAATTTTCTTCTTTCCCTCCCTCTCCATCCTAGGGACAAAAAAACCCCACAAAACCAAACCAAATGAAACAAAAAAACCCAAACCAAACCAAATAAACAAACAAAAAAAACAAACAAAAAGAGAAAGTACAAAGTTCCAGTGTGAAACAGTAACAATGAGATTTCAGATACTGCTGCAGCCCCTTGAAACTCAGGTAACCACAGAGAAACCAAGACAGGTTTCTCTGGTGCTCTGTGTGTGTGTTGTGTACGTAGGGCACGATTTAAAGTTTGCTCTACTTTAGTAGAAGGGTATTCCTGTGCTTTAGCACCGATAAATCCATGAAAGACTGTCATGACCTGAGGATGTACCAGCAATCCCTTCTCAACAGCTGGGCTCACAGTATGACCTGGAGGAACCTGCTGGAGCTGTTCGATTCCTTACATGCAGACCTCTGGGATCCCTTCTCAGCTATTCCTAGTGTTTGCTCTCCTCACTTCTTGAAACACACAGCTGTGAGGAGGTCTTGCATTTAAGAGGCTAGCTATGAAGTCCCCCAAGAAAGGAACATATATTCTAAACATTTTTAGAATTATAGAATGGTTTGTGTTGGAAGGGACCTTAAAGCTCATCTCACTCCAACCCCCCCTGCCATGGACAGGAACACCTTCCACTAGACTGAGTCACTCAGACCCCCATCCAACCTGGCCTTGAACACTTCCAGGAATGGGGCACCCACAGCTTCTCTGGGCAGCCTGTTGCAGTGTTTAACCACCCTTTCAGTAAAGAAAGCATTTCTAATGTCCAGCCTGAACCTCACCTGGCACAGCTTGAATCTATTCTGCTTCTCATCCCTGTCTACCAGCTCAGGGGCTGGTTGCCCTGAGGATAACCAGACTTAAAGACTGAGGCAAAGAAGACATTAAACACTTCAGCCTTTTCCTCATCCTTGATGACAATATTCCCCCACCACATCCAATAAAGGATGGAGATTTTCTTTGGCTCTCCTTTTGTTGTAGATGCACTTATAAAAACACTTTTTATTATCTTTCACAGCAGTGGCCAGATTGAGCTGTAGCTGAGCTTTTGCCTTTCTGATTTTCTCTCTGCATGACCTAACAACATCCTTGTACTCCTCCTGAGTTTTCTACCACTTCTTCCAAAGGTCATAAACTCTGTTTTTCCCTTGAGTTCCAGCAAACAGTCCCTGTTCATCCAGGCCAGTCTTCTTCCCTGCTGGCTCATCTGTCGGCACATAGGGATGATCAGCTCCTGGACCTTTAAGATTTCCTTCTTAAAGTATGTCCAGCCTTCCTGGGCCCTTTTGCTTTTAAGGACTATGTTCCACAGGACTCTCCGTACCAGTGTCAAGAACTGGCCAAAATCCACCCTCTGGAAGTCCAAGGTAGAGGTTTTCTTGGCCCCCCTTTATTACCTCATCACGAACTGAAAACTGTTGCATTTTGTGGTCCCTGTGCCCAAGACAACCCCAACCACCACAACTCCCACCATAAACTCTTTTTATGAACAGCAGGTCTAGTGGGGCACACCCTTGGTAGGCTCATTTACCAGCTGTGTCAGGAAGTTGTCTTCCACATGCTCCAGGAACCTCATAGACTGTCTCCTCTCTGCTGTGTTGAATTTCCACCTAACATCTGGCAAGTTAAAGCCTCACACAAGGGTTGATGATCGTGAACTGTCAGTCAGCAGCTTAGAGAATACTTCATCTGCCTCTTCACCCTGGCTGGGTGGCCTGTGATAGGCTCCCACCAAGGTATCTGCTTATTGCTTTGTCTTTATAGCCCTGTCATATGTCTTTATAGCTGCCTGTAGGAGGCTATTGCCACTTGCCCCTGCACTAACTTGCATGGATTTTATACTCCCCAAAAGTCATCTTGGAGGGAAAGTCACAGATGAATATCAATTTGAGTAGGAGAGAGGGAGGGAGGGAGTGGGAGGCAGAGTAAATCTTGCTGGACTTTGGTAAATACTTTTTGTGGAGCACAGAAATATACTCAGGCTTTCTCTGAACTTACTAAACAGATGTTGCTGGCAGTATGGATGCAGCAGCACAGAGCACCTGAGGTTGTAAAACTCACCTGACTATCAGGGTAGACACCTGGGCTCACCCTGGTACCTATAAAACAGGGCATGAAAGCTGTCTGCCTGAACACTGCCTTATGTCAGCACAATCTTACAAAGACTTTGTTCCTGGGAAAAATTGTAAAAGCAACTGCTTGTGTATTTCTGTCAGCTGCAATTGGTAGAAGCTTCTGGCAACTCCTGCCCAAAGCTGTGGATGTCTTCTTTCCCTTGTGAATGACTTTGAAACTCCTTTCTAGACATCCAATTTTTTCTACTGACTGCATAGTAAGTAGTATTATTTGCTTTTACTTTTGCTTCATCCAGAAACATTGTGTAGCTGTGCAGCAGCCATGATCAGATAAACAGCTGTATTGTTCCTGCTGGATGTGAGCAGTGGCCACCTATTTAACTCCTACAGTCAAAAATGTACTTGTCCTCCACACCTGTCATTTTCCAGGGCTCACCAAATTTGGATCCTCTGTCCACTGCAACTTTTTATCTGTTGATGCCTCCAGAAACAGAATAGCATCGATTTAGGGGTAGCTGCCCACACTGGGGATACTGATGGTTGCTAATAGTGACCCTGCTGCATTAGCAAATTTTAATTCCTCTTATGTGGCCTCATCCTATTCAGACAATTCCATTTCTAATAGCCTTTGCCTCCACATTTTCTGCAAATGTCATCTGGCCTGTGATTCCTGGGAAACAGCCTCTCTCATCTGACCCATGGGACACCCATGCATAGTCGGAACTTGGGTCTCTTCCAATTTACATTTTTTTCCCTCCTAATCCACATCACTAGCAATTGTTTTTTTTGAAATACTGCATCTGGTATAAAGGAGTCACCCAGAGGCTGGGAATGAACAGCTGATGCTTGTCAAAAAGATGCACAGTCTGATCCACAGGTTATCACTATCTTTGATTCAATCAGCTGTGCCTGTCTCCAAATATGCTTCTTCCCATGGCTTGCACTAGGCACAGGTCCTTATCTGCCTCTACCAGGGCCAAGTTTAGATTTGGCACAGCAGATTCTCCCTCACTTGAGCTATGTCCAAGGTACATGATGGAATGAAAGCCTTCATAAACAGTCTCCTCAAGGCTGTTCCTCCCCCCCACTACCATCTGATTTGCTATCTTTGCCATTATTTTAAGAAGGCAAATCTTCCCTCTATCTCTTTAGGAATGGTTCAGAAAATAAAACACACAGACACAGAAAGACACATGTGTGTGCAACATAAACAAAAAAAGATTATATATACTTATTTATAAATATTAAAAAACGAGTGCCTGTAAGACTTGAAATCTGCAGTGGAAAATTGTTGGTAAAGATGCTTTTGTCTCCAGCTAACAGGCACTGCCAGATACCAATATTTTCTTATCAGTTTAGCCATTTACAGAGAAAGAAGTGCTCAGAGCCCATCCACTGCCCCCAGATTCCAGACCTTTTCTGCACAGCTAGTAAATCTTTCCTCCACCAAATAAGCTTCTGCCATTTTAAATCTACTTCTACCAGCTGAAGTACTTGTCTGTGGGTTTCAAAGAGTGATTGAAACATCACAAATAACAAATGCCATTTCCTTCTCTAACTTTGTTAGACAGAATGCAAGAGATCCATGACAGGACAGAACAGATAACAGACTATATTCCTGGGGAGGAGCCAGTCTGTGCTGCTCCATACACATTCTTAGGTGCATGTCTAATAACACAACTCTCAGATAGACATCTGAATTTAGGAAGGCAAATGTTGTAGGTAAGTGTACAACATCTTATTTCTGGTCCTTTTAGGTCTAGAATAGAAATTGAAGTATAACTAGTACAGGATCATCTGCCTAAATCTTGAGACACAGAACTGGACAGGACACAACCTGGCTCCCTACCTACTTCAAGAGCAGTCCTGTCCTCTTCTGGTTCTTCAAGTAAGGTGTGCACAAAAATTATTGGAGTGGAGATCAAAAAACTCAACCAACCTAACCCAGAACAACTTTTCTTTTTGTCTCTACTGTCACTGTAATGGTGTTAGACACCCATGTCAAATTCTTGCACAAAGAATACTTCACTTTCAGCACAAAGGAATATTTATTGCAATTATTTGGCAAAATAACTTTGCAAAAACAAATAGCTGAAAAAAAGCTTTGATATATTTGCAGACATTTTATGAAACAAAAGGAAACGTAAATTCTTTGATTAAATCATACACAATGAATTATTCATCCAACCCCTTTTCTGTGTTAATCAGTTAACACAAGGTGATAACATGATTTTAGAGAAAATGAAAACAGAACCTAAGGAATTGTAAGGAAGCAAGCAGAATCTGAAATGTGAACCAGAATAGAGCATGCATAATGAGATAATGAAGATTCCTTTTAAGACAGAGGTGAAGAGGGAAAGCCAGGACACCTTCTGAACATAGAACAACCAATTCATCTTTCATGGTTTGATTCCAAATGAGAAGGCATTTGCTGAGGACATGAAAAAAGCCTAATCCACCTGAAGTTGTTCTGACAGTCATCTTACCTGCACTTGGCTCACAGCCACTGCAAAAGCGCCTGTTTAGAGCCTGGAGAGCCCAGGCTCAACACTTTGATCCTGCCCCTTGGAAGAAGGAGTCAGTTCTGGGACTAAAAATGGGAAAAGAAAACCCCTGTTTCATGATCTGACTAATGGAGCCAGAGCAGAATGTCCCATCTGCCTTACTGGACGGTAGATTTGGACTGAGAAGGTAAAAATCATCCTTTTAGCTAATCATAGTTTTCAGGGCTGTGAACCAACACCACTGGACCAGAGAAGGAGCAAGCCTTGCTTACTTGCTGTTGTAGCAGAGCTGACCCAGACCAGAGCAGCACTCCCCAGGCCACCAACACACACGCAGAACTGAGATAAATGGGACTGCACACCATTAAAATCTGTTCCACAGAAGTGGAAAACCCCACCACAAACCACTGTTTATCAGAAGTGTGGAATCTGTTAACATGAGAAAGGAGCAAGAAAGGGAGGTGTGAATTTTTACACATCGAACAGCTTGGCCAGAAGGTAGAGAAGGCTTAAACCCAAGCTTTTGCCAAAGCAGATAAGCACAGCCATACCTGAGTACCTGAGGAGTGTACTCATCACAGAGGTACTGACACTCTAGCACTAGTCAGCACAGCACAGAGTCCCATACGACGGGGCAAAAGCCATGCACCATTTAGATCAAGGCTGCATCTACTCCTGGTCAGGGTGAGAACTGACTCACAGTGCTCTGTGGGGTTCTCTTTGGAAGGTTCAAAGCAGCACAGCACAGCACCTGCTGGCTCTCAGAGCCAGCCCTGGCTACCGAGTAATGACACAGGAGCTCTGCTCCAGAGACACGACTGCCTGCAAGGCAATCCCCATCACATCAGCATACAATTTCCTCCTCAGAAAAACCCATATTCATCAACATAGAAAAATATTAATGGATATGTTTAATTGAAGTTTTACGTACTAAAAGTACCAACAAAATCTCAAGGTAAATGTAAATTTTTCTCATTTTATCATCACACAAAAAGTTCTCCGTATGGATTTAGCACTTTGTGTATATGTATTTCTTTTAAAAAACCCCATACTTTCATGGAATTTACCATATTGGTGAATATTTATCAAGACTGTTTTGTGATTTTTTTCCAGGCTTCTTTTCCCTTGACCCCTAAACGTCTCAGCTTGAACCCGCATGAAATACATGCATACAAAAATATAAAAAGAGACTCCAAAGGCAGAAAGAGAAGTGGCATTTGGAATTCCAACCTGCTGAGAAATATTTACTCTTACTTCACTTGACTTAAAAAGTAGCTGAAGGGAGTTACTCTGAACAGTAATTTTCTGCCTTGTAAAAGCTATCAAAGTTGCACACAGATGCGTTTTACAGAGACTCGAAGGAACGCTCACACTTCTTGGCAGGTGAGTTAAGCCTGTGGCACTGTCTGGAGACAAGGTTGCAAGGGTGAATCAGGCAGTCCTGAAGATCCAAATCATTACATGAATTTAAACATTTTCTCAGCATCTGTATTCCCCAAGCCACAAGTGTGCTTTTGTTGGTTAAACCTTTCAAAATGCTAATGCTCTCTGAATGGCTACGGCTCTAAATCCTGCGGTGCCCAAACCAGCTCCAACAGCAAGCTAGTCCGCATACCTAATAGTCCTGTTTGTGGGCTAAGCAAAGGCAGGTGATTCCTCTCAGTAAGGAATTAGCCTAAGACCTAGAGTGTTATTCCTGGAGACTAGACAGGAAATATGCTAAAGAACTGCATCTGCTTTAAAAAAACCCCAAACAAACCAAAAAAACAGCAAACAAACAGCAACAAAGCATACAGTCCTCTAAATAAAGTGGCAGCAGGTGCTGAGTTCAATTTCTACAAGCTGCAAATACGAATTGCTGTATCGATGCAAACACAATATATAGCAGTGAAGATGCAAGCCTTGACAAGAAGATCATTGGAGCCATGCTCTTTTGTAAGCAGATTATTTTAATACGTTTTCACTGTAAAGTCCTAACCCAAAGTTACTGCTAATCCCCTCGACGCAAAAGAAACAATTGTGAGTTGCCAGAAATGGATCTGAATGCACTTACTGTGAGATGCCATGAATATCACCACCAGAAGTTATGTACTGTGCCTTCTTTCCTGCCACCTTTGACCTTCAGTTTTGGCTTCTCAACTTATGTTGCAATAGTTTCTTTTATCTGATGCAGCATTATTTTGTTCTTTATTTCTCTGAGTTCCAGAGGTCAAAATTAACCTGTAGCAAGAGAAATAAAACAAGCATAGGTCAATCTATTAATTGGATGACCTAGTAAGAACTTTACAATAAAATTTGAAGGCCAAGATTTTTCAAAAGCAGAGGGAAATGAGATTTTTGCATGGATACTAGTTATTGTAAGAAATCACCACTTTAATGCCTGCAGTCAGCTCTAACCTTGAGTTTACTTTATAAATAAATAACTAACAGCAAGCCCAACAATAATACCTGCATGAATGCCTTTGTTTAATATAAAATAGTCCCTTGTAGAAGGCGGGTGGACAGCAGTAAATTTATAGGGAGACAGAACTGAAAAATGAAGCTCTTGAAACTTGTCATTCTATCATTGTGTAAGAGAATCAAATGGGTCACCGAAGGCCCTTCATAATTAGACGACTGATTCCCGGTAATAGCCACAGGAATTCCAGGACCAACTGGCAGCACAAATTAATAGGAAGTGTTTCTCCAAAATCCCCTTTTCATTTTCTAAGATGTCAGCCAGGCGCTCCTATGCCCAGCTGTATTGCAGAGGGTTTGGTTATTCTTTCATAATTATCAACCCATCTGAAGGTTTATACACGTAATGGCAACAACCACACATCAGAAAAGGCAGGTCTGCGATTCTTCAGTTTCGTGACAAAAACATTCCACCCACGAGAACAACCAGAGCGAGTTGCAGACCTCACTGCAGGGGCCACCATTTGTGCTCTGGGTGGGAACAGGAGCATGGCCTGGCTCAGCAGGCTTGGAGCTCCTGGCCTCCATCAGCTCCTTCCTTTCCCCTGCCAAAGCTGGGGTAGGGATGGGGCTGCACCATTGCCCAGATGTTAAATGGCAGCAAGCTGTGCAGGCTGGGTCTCCCCTGCACGAGGCAGGAGAAAGCCCGACGGAATTCTTCATCAGTTAGAGCTTTGAACTACATCTTCCCAGAGCTTTTCCTTATAGTGAGCTCCCTAAAGATGACCAAACTAAAATAAAAAGCCAGATTTAATTAGATTATAAACTAATTAGCTGGATCTAAGCGGAGAAGACTCAAAAGAGGGTAGGCAAAGCAGAACAGAAGTAAAAAAGCTTTATACCCAAGTCTTCCCCTGTTAGCTACATTCTTGCAAGTAGGTCACTGCTTCCAAGCACGGATTCAAACAAATTAATGGCTCTGCTTTGCAGCAAACTGCACAGATATGAAAGTCCTCTCAGGTGCCAAGGAACCACTCTTCCCATCACCACAGACCTGGCTGTGGGGTTTACAGCCTGCTCTCTACAGCAACCTCTTTGCCCTGGGAGCATCAGTCTCACATTCCTGCTCCTCACACTCACCTTACTTTGACCTGATCACTGCAGGCTGGAAACTCCTTCCTCTTCCCACACTCAGCTGTTCACCCTAAAAGGAGCAGCCCCACCTGAGCCACTTTTAGCTTAATGGACAAAATTACCATCTGGATGCAAAAAAGCCAGGTATTGCCCATTAAGTCTTTATTCTACATTCTTTTCAAACACCTTTCTGTCTCTAAGCAGCTGGCTTTGTCCGGCACCCAACACAGGCAGCCACTCGCAGGGACATGAGTATTCACATGACTTGCAATCATTGCTCTGACATGCTCCTAGTGCAAAGCACTGCAGAGGAAATATTCTGGATTCGTTTCTGCCTTTGAGTTAATGCTTTGTGTTCTGCTTAATGTCTTTGCTTCCATTTAGGGATGCTGCATTTAAGAAAAGAAGGTCAAAGTCCTTGACAAACGCTAATGACAAAAGCACTGGCCACGGCTTCCTCCTGGTTGCCCATCAATGTAGCTAAGCCAGGACCCACAGTTATGCAGAGCAGTTGCCTTCCTCCATCTGGGCATGCCAGAAACGATCTGCAGAAATCAAGGGTCTCCCTCTCACCTCACTAAGTTATTGCACATCCTGTTCTTGTCTAGTCCCTTGTTTGTAAGAGATGTCTACCATATAGAATGGAAACGGAGGCTGGAGATTATTGGCTCACCAAGCACACTGAAGCAGGTTCTTTACTGAACCTCACACTAAAGCAACAAAGAATACAGGATCTGCCTCTTCATCAAGACAAACTTGAAAGTTTTCAACTAATTCCAAATCCCAAATACCTTCTGAAAACTGGAAATAAACTCAGGTGTACAGAATGGACAGTATCTTCTGAATTTGAGTGGTCAACTGGAATTTGAAGAGTTCTTGATTTTTCTTCTTCCTCTCTAGGACCAAAGCCTGGAATTTTAATATGGACCTCACCCATTATAGAGGGGTATTTTAAAAAGCTAGCTCCTAAAAGACTGTGATCATATCTGTTGTGGCATATGGATGCAGAACTACAGGTGGGAGCAAAGCTGAGGAAAGGGATACTTGGTTTTCCTTTTGAAATTGTTGCATTTTTCTCCATAATTAAGGTCCTTCATAGCACTGGAGATGCAGTCTCACATGCCTGAAGTGCACCTAATTGCTGAAATGTAGTCAGTGAGTCTCTGAGAAAAGATGTTATAATTTAATGGATTGAAATGCAGCAGCTCCAAATAGCAGCAGTAGAGCGGGATGCAAAGAGTGCAAATACTGGAAATACTGGAGAGCTTCCAAATGTTTGGCATTCAAAAAAAAAAAAAACACATGGCATAGCAATATAAAGTTTTCTATATGTCAGAAATACAAATTTTTTCAAAGTTGCTTGCTGCACTAAAGCTAAAAGCTAAGAGTACTAGAGAGAAAAAACAGGATAGGTCAGTCTTAGGAAGATCATGCCTTTTTTGTAGGTTGGCTCTGAGAAGGCCAGCTGCCACAAATGTTTTCAGTGCCCTCTAAGGAGCTCTGTGGATCCACCTCCCCTTGCTGGATTGTCTAAATCAGCTTTAAGGAGGAGTTTCAATGCTCTGATGAAACTGAAGTCACTGAATTACTTTCAGTAACGACTCTGAATGTCTGACACTAAAAAGAAACAGAACAAGCTGGAAGAGGCCTCCTCTTTACTATCAATTTCCCATTTCCTTATCTACATTGACTGTGACAAAGAAGTTTTGGATTGTATGTTGTCTTATTTTCTGCTATCCAAATACTTTCTGCAGTGTCCTGCAATTCCATCTTGATTATGCCATCATAATGGTGATGCTCTTGTAAACTACATAACAGAGATATCTTACATTGATACTTATCTTCTCACTATGCTGTCTTTATACAGGCTGAAGCTCGTAACAACAGCAACTAAATTATTTTGGAGCACACCAGGCTGACCAAAGGGGTTCTTCCTGACCTGAATTATTTTGTATTTTTCGAAAAAGCAAAGAAAGGCAAAACAAACCCTACTCTGAATTCTGCAATATACCGCAGATACATTTGCCTTCAGATGTCTGAAAAGCTGAATTATGCTTGCATAAAAAATTGCTCATCATATAGAGATCTAAGGTGTATGAAAAGCATTTTGGTAGTCATAAAAATGAAGCCACCAGCTGACTAAGAAAGTAAATTAAAAAGGGTCTGTCCTCTTGTAGGTAGAAGGGGATGTTTTAACTACTCTGGTACAATTAAAATACTTTTCAAAATGAGCTCTGAAAAAACAAATATGTTTATCTAACATTCATCCTGAAAACATACCTAAAAAGGCAGCTATTTTAACAAGAATCAGAGGGACTTGTTCTAGCTTCTTCACATGACAGCTGTGGTATATGACCCCTAACCACACAGGACAGACTAGAACAAACATAAAAACTTTTATATCACAGAACCCCTTGTGACAGCTTTAATTTCTTTTGGGAAAGCCCTGTCTTTGGACCAGAACCTGAAAGAAAAAACATAACTTAGCTCTTCACATATTTCTTTCCTATCTTTCTTTTTCCTCTGAGCTTCACAAAACTCAACTACGGTCTAGATTGCTGCTTCTACTACAGAATCGCAGTGAAATCATTTTCAGCCTCCTCATTTAGACTTACAAAAATAAATAAAGGCTGAGAGTGAAGGTAAGGAAAATATTTTTCCCTTCTGGTGTGCAAGTTGCTTGATCTTGAGGATAACAATTACTTAAGACTTGCAAACACATAATGGGTAAGTACCATTTATCACTGGTGTCCTGCTTGAAACAAAACATAATGGTTGGTACATAAGCAGAAAGGAAAAGCTTCTCATGATGCACTTCATAACCCTTCATCCTAAAATTGAAGGGACTGAGTTACAGCCCCAGATATCAAGTGTCCCCTGCGGAGAATCATAGTGACTGGAGTCCTTCTCTTTTAGCTCCAGTTATTGTGTTGCTATTTGTATTAACAGGAGTGCTTAATCTATTTACTAAAAAATAAAATAAATTCTGTAAGCTATTTGTCTCAGTGTCACCCAAAACCAGCCAGCTCTTGGGTACTTGAACAACTCCACTCTGTGTTTCTTTAATGGGAATCTAAGCAGGAGAAAGGGAAGAAGAAGAATGTCTGTAAATATTGATACAGAACTGGCAACAAGATCAGCAGGAAAAAAGCTGGCATGTGAGGATTAAGTATTTTCAGTACTTTTGGATCAGCAACTTCTATTTTTTGTTGTAAAATAATCAGAGGAGATACAAACAGATCAGAAGGTATGAGAACAAGGCTTATCCCATTAGGAAGGAATGTTTTGTCATTCTAATTTGGCAAGGTTGCCCTTGGACATTTAAGAGGTTGCCTTTATAGCAGCTTTTGTAGCTGGATTATACAGTGGAAAGTTTAGAATATATAACCTTCTAGTCAAAGCTTCAACTTGCTAAACTAACATCCCTGTAGTTTTCCAAGGAAACAAAAATAGTCCTACAAAATTTGTTCTAAACCACCTTCTCTCACACTCAGACTTACACCACCTGAGCTGTCCAGTTGGCTACCATGGAACATGAACATTCAGAAAAGGGTTCTGAAATACAAGCAAAGTCTCTGCATTCTGAAAGATTATGTAATTTAATTCTGTCTGTCAAGCGAGATGCCTTTTTTTTCTCAGACTTTTCTCACCATCATACATGAGTTGCAAACATTTTATTCCAAGCAATCCTGTTGAAGGATGTTATAAGACTAGATGGACTAGAAAGTCCTCATAATTTCAGCACTAAGTGGTGTAATTTTTAACCACCAATAGATAAACTGCTCCTAATTTTCTACAAGAAAATCCCCCAGGGAACTGTTTGTTGATTAGCTCATAGAAGAAAACTATTCTTATTCTTTATAAATGGTAGCATCACTTTAAACCCAAGGTAATTTTAAAAGTGCCTGTCTTTCAGGTATCAGAGCATGGCCCCATTTCTGATAGATTATGGGTTTTATGCAACTCTGAGAGCACACTTGGGGAGGTTTGGAGGGGATGTTGGCACCCTGGTAAATGGTTTTGTGGGTTAATTTTTGCAGGGGGAGTTCTGGCTGGGGTTCACTTGGTAATGAATTTGAATGTGGCTCGTAAGAGTGGGATTTGCCCTTCCTAGTGACAGAGGGGAGGTCGGTCACTCTGTGTGTGCAGAGGGCTCTGAACGAGTGCAGAGCATGTGCCCAGTGTCCCTGCAGGATCACAGCCTTGGCACCCAAGGGCTAAGAAGCAGTTTCACAACTTTACCCTGCAGGGATTTATGTTTGATCCTCAGTCTTTTCCTCTGTGCCCTTAAAATGAGAAAGTCTAAAAACCACAGATCAAGCATCATCCAAAGTTTCTTCCTTTTCACCTGGAAAATCAAGAGCTAGGCCTAAGTGTGTCACCAGCTCCAGTCTGAGCAAATACTGGCCAGCTTGTAGAGACCAACTTGAACTGGACCCTTTTTCCCTTGAAGCCACACATTGCACAGCTTTACCACTTCCTAGGCATGTTTCATAGTAAGTTATTTAAATTTCTCATTAAAATTTGGAGAAACAAAAATAAATGTCAAAGTATGCATCTTATCTCATTTGCAACATTGCACTGAGTTTATTTTTAAAGCCTTGCAACCAAGGAATCAAAAGAGTGCCATGTTCTCTTCGAAGCAAAAGTAAAGTGCACAGACTTAAAAAGAAAAATCTGAGTTCTCTCTAACCAAGAATTATTTGCAGAAGTTAGCAAAAGACTTAGATATTCCAAGAATTGTTCAGTGTAGTAGGGGCAAGTGACTTAAAGAAATCAAGAAAAAATAACCCATCAAAGGTCACTCTCCATTTTTTACCATACCCGGATTGGAGCCTGTAACTCTGGTATTTATTTCTGTGACACCTATACAATGCAGTAGCCAATACATAATTCTACAGCAAACTGGTGCCTCAGACCATACACAGCATTAGAAAAAAACCCCACTGCCAGACATTGGTGCTCAGAATTTATCGGGGTTTTAATATTGATTGAGCTTGTCTGTAAAAAAATTACCAGTTCACTTAAGAAGTGTCACTGTAAGGCTTAATAGTTGCCCTTACAGGACACTTGTACAGCCACATTAATGCACAGAACATCTGAAATAGCCACTGGGGTAGTTAAAAAGCAGACTTCAGGGCAGGAGACATTTTTAAAAACCAGAGCAGTTTTGAGTGTCCATTGCCTTTTATCTTAAGAACAAAGAAAGACAACTCAGTTTTCCAGGGGAGTCTACCTCACAGGCTGGGTGCTTATGGCAAGACTGGGAGTGCAGAGGTATGAGGGTCCTCTCCAAGCGACCGAGTAGGGAGTGAGGATTTGGCTCCAGTGTTACACAGTCCAGACCTCCAGGAGGCCAGGCAAGCACTCCCTCTGAACCCAAAACCCACCCGGGCAAAGCTTTGCAGAGGTTAACATTTCAGTAAAATGATGTATGTGACAAAGTTTTACTTCACCAAAGTACTCCAGATGGCTCTCTTGGGAAGCATTAAAGGGATGAAAAGAGGTAACGCTCCCAGGAGGTGGAGGATCCACAGGACAGATAGGAGCCTTTCCCCTTTTCTTTTACAGAGTGACGTGACTGGTGCCACAGTATCAGAAAGGCTGCAGAGCCCCCTAACTCCCACTCCTGTGTTTTAACTGGTGCATACCACTTAAAGATTAGGCTCCCTTCAAGGCCCTTCCTTTTGTAGTGCACAATTTAGTCTTGAGTATCCACTAAATCTAGTGTAAGTGTCAGTTTGAGATAGAACAGCCAGGGTTCTGCAAATTTCTCTTTCAAACAACTCAGGCTGTGCTCCTAAAGGACTGACAGACTGTAGCATTAAAGAAGCTCCTTCACCCTAATCAACTTTGTAAAAATCCAGAGAAACATATTCCCGTATAACTTCAACCGAGAGCTTTGAGCTCTGTGTGATGAATAGTTTCTCACCCCCACTGCAGAGGAAGGCAAGAAAAAAAAACAGTTAGAAGGAATAGCTTTATAGACCTGTCACACTAATCTTATCATTTTCATTTAATACAGTCAAATTCAAAATAGATTTCAACGCAGACTGTTGGGAACCCGACTATAAAACTTTTTTTTCTTGCATAAGAAATTCCTTAATTGAATTTTTAAGAGGAAAAAAAAAATCAGAGCCTTTATCCTCCCAAGCAAACCCCTCCTTTTAAAGCCCTATTTCTCCACCTCTCTTTGGAAAAACAATAAATACATTCTTTCACACTGGGAGTTAAGAAGTATATTATTTATTGTAGTCGGGAGTTCCTTTCTCGGTATCCTGGATATGAGCTCATGCCATATCAACAACCAACAATAGCTATTGTTCCTGGAGGTTTAAGGAAGTTTCTGTACCCTGTTTCCTGAACACAGTATGTAAACTAATACACACAAAAAAGGTGTTTCATATTATTCCAGGTACATTGGGCCTCCCCATGTCAGCCTGCTAGCCAGCTTTTTCCCAGAGTCGGAAGAGTAAACGTATTCTTGTGTTTATCCATTTGTGAATGGAAACAGGTACTTCCATCGCAAACTGCATGGAAACAGAACCCAAAGAAACACAACAACGTGTTTAATTTAGAAAGAGCACTTTGTAGCTCTTGGCTATTAAAGCTGGCTGCCCCGATGGGTTAGTTCCTCAGATAAATCACCGGTTCTACAGAGTACTTTATTAAAAAGGCTAAACCCCAGCTTCACACACATCAGGAAGGCTGATGCTTGTTACCCTGTAACAGCAGTATCTACCAGCAAAGGTGGTGTTGAGTAAACTGAGTGACTGAGCTGTGACCTACTTCTCCACCAAACCCTCAGGCCTAATATTCATACACGTGTAGATATGCACGTAAAAGATGTACACCTTGTTCTGCATAAAATTTACAGTTGTGCCAGGAAGATGGTGTGAACATCTCTGGAGTGCACAGAAAACACACGAACTTCTTCAGAATACAATGCCAGAATAACCCAGTGTGACCAAACAGGGCAGACCTGCTTTGCAATTTTACCTCTTCCAGTACTAGTGCCTTGCAGTACTACATATTTCTGCCAGGGGAGGCGAAATCTGTTGGACTTTCCTTCACTGTCACACAGTCTTCCTCTTCTGGAGGAAGGCATCCCGCCTGCACCAGTGTACCTGTAGGTAGTAGAGATTACTATCACTTAGCCCTGCTCAATCAGGGTTGCTTGCTCAAGCATGTTGTCCAGGACCATGTCTAGCTGGGTTGAAGACTTGTCAGTCACTCTCAGAATCCCCTATTAATGTTCAATCACCCTCCCAGTAAAAATAGTGTTTTCTTACATTTAATTCGAATTTCCTGTGTTGCATTTTATGGCCAATGCCTCCTGTACTGTTCCAGTTTTCTAAAGGAAAGAAGGTGCTGATTTTACTGCTATGGTTCTGCTACACATCCATGCATTCTTTGTTTAAGGAATTCTTCTTTACAGAAGAAATTCTTCAGTGTAAAAGGTGGTGAGGCACTGGCACAGGTTACCCAGAGAAGCTGGGGATGCCCCATCCCTGGAAGTGTTCGAGGCCAGGCTGGATGGAGCTCTGAGCAACCTGGTCTAGTTAAAGGTGTCACTGCCCATGGCAGAGGGGTTGAAATGAGACGATCTTTAAGGTCCCTTCCAACTCAAACCATTTTATAATTTTATGGTTTCCCCACTGCCTGTTTGAGCTCTTTGTGTGAGATGTTGCAAAGGCTTCCAGTAGGAAACACTTCGCATCCCAAAGACCTCACCACATTGGTCCTGGCTATGTGCTTCTGGAGCACCACAGTGAGCACAGCTTGTGAGAAGGAGAATAGAGGAACATCCCACAGTTTTAGGCTGAGGAGAATGCTATAGATGCAAGTCCCTCTCAGTGGCATTCTTGACTTTACTTCAGGAAGCTTCATCCAGGCCCCTCCTTCTAGGTACCAGTTATCATGGTAAGCCCCTACCCTCAGTCCTCCCAGTTTAATCACTGCTAAATTTACAAGGCAACCCTCTAGAAAAGGAGACTGTTTTCTGGTGAGGATTGATGACCGTGATCTGAACCTTGAAACAGGACAAGAAATAGAGACCTGATAAAGACATTAGCGATGTATGGTTTAATATATCAAGGCTGGGCAAGCCAATTAGGACTGAATAGAAATTAAGCTAAATCTTTTCCCACAACTCTAATCCTTTCTGTAGGATTTGAAAGAGAATAAAAATCTGCTACTGCTTTAAAAGTTACTTTCATGGTCATTTTTATGTTTTTATACTAATACTCATGCTCCTGCCAGGAGCAAAACTGAAAGTGCTGAAATACCCCACAGCCTTTCCTGTGAGATTTACAGGCTAATTTTACAGATCCAACAACTTTGAATTATTGGGATAGGATTCAAATAGGTTTCTAAATTTGGGAGTATCTCTCTGAATTCAATATGAGATCTTTACTGTTTGATTTTCCCTCAGCCCTATGGGAGCCACAGTATATTGTTGTGCTTTGACTGCATGTCCTATCTAAGGGTTTAATGCTGGCTCTTAGATCTTTTATTTCCAGGTAATCTGTTCAGTTACTAACAGTGTCCAATTGACTCCTCTGACTGCTGCTCTTCTCAGAGCATGAAACTGTAAGTGAACTTGGAAGAGCACAGTGAGGGCAGGCAGAGGTTTGTACAGCCCAGTGAAGTCTGGAATGGTTTGTCTGTGCTTCAGCTGCACTTCCATTTAAAATTTCAGAGAGCTTTAATAACATTCCACTGGTGAGAAAAACCAAGGGAAATGAACAAAAGGAAACTCAAACAGGAGGATAAGACCATGTCTCGCTGCCAGCAGCCTCTTTAGTCCTCTCACACAGGATTACCTCACAAACTCCTGTGCAGGAAGAGCTGTGGATGGGACTGCAGTCCCTAGAACAACCCAGGAAAGACATTTTAACATAAAAAATTGCTCTCCCCAGTGTCTAAATCATGACAAGAATCTCCCTAATTCTCCCATAAAATTGGAAGAACAAAAGGTAGCTTAAAGCCCCCTCTATCCTTGAACTGAACTTCTTGGTTTTAGCTCATCAGGCTAGTGCTGAATTTTAAATGAAACATTTAATTGTCCATTTTCTCATTCCACCCAAAAGTGGAAGGAAAAAATCATCACTATTAATAATCAAAACCTACACAAAGAGGAAGTTTAATACATATATATGAATTGTGCCCTTGTAGGCAAGGTTGCTGCTATCAATCGCTCCCTGGCAATGAATAACAAATTAACCTTCTGATAGTCATCAGCTATGATTTTACTCTCATATGTCATGAGTTCTGTTTCCAAAGTCTGTGGGGACCTGATCCTGCAAACATTTTGGAACACTTTAAGTTTTGACCCTAAATTTATATTACTTAACCCTCATGACTTCATTTTTTTTGAGAATAATTTTAATGGAGTAGGTTTAGAGTATCTGCAAATGTGGGTGTTTGTGGTATTAGTGTGTATATTCAAAAAAAACCCCCAGTGTTAATATAGATATTTCTCAAGTATAATTGTCCAAGTAGAAGAAAAATATTTTTCAGAAATTCTTAGATAGAAATGCAAATTAAAAATATTAGTCCTCATCTTTCTTAATGCACCATTTTCACTGTAGGTTTTAAGTAACAAAACCCTTAATCTTGTTAACATAAAATCATGTCTCTTTTTTTGCCATTTAGCAAAAAAAAAAAAAAGGAAAAACCAAAACATCTTTTGGGAACCTAAACTTAGAATCCATATTTTTACATAGGCTTTGAAGAGCAATATCTAAAAACATTCCAGAGGAGAAAGGTTAATGAATAAGTAACTTCTCCATTCCTGCTCTGCTTCCTTAATCCTCACCATGAATCTCACACACACACACACGTGCATGTGCACACACACACACAGTTTAAGGACAGACTGGCAGCTGAAAGCAGCTATTCCATACATGCAACATTACAATAAATCCTATAGAAAAGAAGACTACAAGTGAACTAGAGCTTTGGGCTTAGAAAGGCATTTTAAAATATTTTTCCATTCAGCTATTAATATTGTATTAAAAAAATAATAGTTTTAGCTCAAATTCCCATGTTTCAAAGCTTGCACAGCTCTAACACTAAGGTTATCTTGTTTGGCATGAGAACAGCTCATGTCTACATTAAAGCTGGAAGCTTAGAAGTGACATAAACAGGCCTTTTTCTATAAAGATAAAAGGCTAAGCTTTAAAGAATTTTATATTTATAGATAAACGTTTCCATAGTAATCATTACAGTGAAACTTGCTGGTGTCAGCAATCCTTTGCATACAAAAATGGCTTATATTCAAATTAGCAGGAATCACAGAATCATATCCCAGCTGCTACCTGAAAGAAGGGCTTAGAGGAAAAGTGTGAATGGGGTTGTCTGGGGTGGGCAATTGCTCTCATTTTGGTCACCTCTCTGCTCCTTTCTGCCCTTCATGCTGATACATAAAACAGGATGGACAAGGCAACTTTGCAGCGCACAAAACCAAATTAAAAGACCCAGGTGTCTTTTCCCATCTCTAATTCTTAAGTTTCAATTATATAAATACAGACAAATGAAAAAGCATAAGACAGGCAACAAGCAGAAAGCTGGGTCAGGTGACAGCAATATGGTTTTCTTCTCATCTATTCCCCATGACTTGGATACTTATACGGTACTACAAATTCAACCCCTGCTTTGGTAAGACGTCTGTGTCTTGTTATTTAAGGTGAAATCTCTTTCCCACATCCCTTGGTAAAGCTGGATTTTCCCCTAAATGCTCAGCAAAGGCCCATGTAAGTATTGTCCCAGTGATGAGCCTTGCTGGATCAAGACTGCCTCCTTATTACATCTGCAACAGGCAGACTAGCACTTAAAATGATGGAAGTTATTTAAAGCAGTGAGGTTACAGTAATCATGTAAGATAAGACTCAAACTGCATGTTTCTGGAGGTTTCTACAATGCCCTGAAGTCAATTAGGTTTTAATTAACAAAAAAAAAAAAAAAATGTGATGTGAAAGCTTTCAGTCTATGAATTTTTAAAGCACCACTTGTTAATTAAACAAAGGAAGGAGAATATCACTCTCTCTTTTTTACAGATGGAAAGATGAAGGAGAAGAGAGGTGAGGTGACTTACTCAGGGACAATGTGGTAAGTCAGTTGTGCCTGGCACAGAACCAAGCCTCCTCACTCTGAGAATACATCCTACTCACTCCTTGAAGTCCTGAAGAAGGGAAAAGAAAAATAGCTAAGAGAGCTGTTCAGCTTTGAAATGAGAACGCTCCGTGTGTGAGCCCACAGGCGTATGAACATATGCCATGGGAGAGATGCAAGTAATACTCTCTGATCAGCAATAATAAAAACCTCCCTCCTCCACTTTTTTTCTTAAAAAAACCCCAAAAAACATAAAAGGCAAACCAGGGAGGGGGGTAAGTCTGAGTGGTTTGCAATTAATATACAAATGTTTCCATTGTAATCAGGGTACTAATACCTGTCACTGTCAGCACCTCCTTGCAGAGAGGGCTTGTTCACTGTTTCTCTTGGCACTCTGACGCTCACAAGAGATTACTTTCATAAGGTGCTCAATGTGCACCTTCAATAGCCATTTTACCCAGGTTTTTACGATATCTTTGGAGACATATATCCAGTTGTTTGGCTCATTCAAAGCTACTGAAGTCTGGGCCTCAGCTGGCAGGAAAGTAGCCTCCCATAAATAATGGAACCCTTTTGGAGGGGGAGATGTTTGTGTTAACACCTAGCAGAAGGGAGGGAATGGGGCCGGGAAGAGTGGCTGCACTTCAAAGAGGTTGCCCCTGGCAGGCGCGGGCGCCCCGCAGCCGGTGCTGCCTGCGCTTGGCAAGCTCTGCTGGAGCCAGGGATGCCTGGGCTGCCAGCGGCTCCGAGGAGCTCGGCACAACGGCTCGTGGCTGGCCCGTGTTCTCAGGTGCTGTCACAGAGCATTAGAGCCTGTGTTAAATAGAGAACAAGGTGAAAAATGTTCACAGAAAACGGAGGGCCTGTGCTCCACTGACCGGCACTTGTGCAGGTCTGATGCGGCAGTAGCCCTGCCCAAATAGCAGTTTTTCCTATGAGATGCTCAGCAGTGAACCTGAAGCATTTCTTTTTCCCTCCGCATAACCGAGGATCAAACCACCAGAGGGGCAGGGTAGTATCGCAGTGCAATCGTAGCGCTTACAAATCATTTGACCTGAGCCAAGATCTAAGGAAGCCCGTGGGCTTTGGATCCAGCTATACCGCAGCAGCACACGCCATCCCAGCATGCAACCTTTTGCAGTTGAGACCCAGGAGTTTTGGGTAAGGAAGACAACCAGTCATTTTACAGAAAAGGAATACATGCTAAGGCAGGTCTTTGGCTGTGTGCTGCTCAGGAGATTATAAAGAGAAATCTGGGAATTCTCTGTCCTCGCTGCACTTCCACTCTCAGTGACCACCCAATATGCAAGTCCAGAGTGGATGTCAAAGCGGTTCTATCTGAAGTTATTCCCCTCTAGCACACATTCTGGGAACGACCTGCCCTCCTGGCTGTATGTGTGAGAATACTGTGTGTGCACACCAACAGCTTCCAAATTCATACAGCAGCTGCAACTGCCCACCACCTCTGTGAGTATATGCACATACACCCATAATTTTAAAAATCAGATCTCTGTTCATCAGCCATTATTTGTCACACAGTAGGGTCTAATAGACCATTGGCTCCTCTCAATTGCTTTGAACAGGAAATAAATGCAATTTCTTGCCCTGTATGCTGGCAAATGGTGATTTTTGCAATGTTGCAGTGGTTCTGTGGAAGTGTGCGTGCACATATGTGTGTCAGAGGGACATAACTTTGGAGAAGAGCAGGCACTTAAGTGAAGTACCCTGAAATTCCACTCTAATCTCTTGTTATTATGTGTTTTATGAAATAAATTCTGTGCTACAATTTCTCATGTGTGGTCTTAATGGAAGGTAACATATAGAAAATTTGAGAAAGAAAGTCTACTCAGATATTTTATGCTACGAAAGTAGGATGGAAAACACTTCTGCTCCAAGTTTCAAACGTCTTTTTTTTTCTTCTTCAAAAAAATGACCAAAATTGTGCACTTCAAATGCATTTTCCTTCAGTTTTTATAGACCCTGTTGAAAAAACAAAGTCTGAGGCAAACTGGCCAAGGGGTTTTTGAAGGACCACATTTTCAGATGCCAATTATAAAGAAACTATGCCATCCACATTCCAGAATATTTCAGGACTGTCAGACAACATTGCAGGGGAGTTAAATGGACTTACTTCACCACCGTCTTTTGATGGAGCGACGCATATTTAGGGACAGGATAACGAAAATCTTGACTGCTCTGAAATGCCATCTTAAATCATTTGAATAAGAGGTGAGCCAATATATAACTTCACACAGTACTTCATAGTGGCAGAAATGCCAAAAGTATCCCACTCAAATTAGGGAAAGATGCAATTCCCCCTTATGTTCTTTCTATTTCTTGATTTTTCCAGCTCCTTTTTTTTTTTTTTCCTCCCCATGAATTGCCTGTCGCCCCCACCAACCTCCTTCACCTTCCCACACAGATCCTTTTTTGTAAGCAACTGCGGAACGTTCCAGCTACGCTGTGAGTTAATGCAGTGCGATAGAGGGAGAGGCAACATCAGGGAGTCAGAGATTTGAAAAGTTAAGGGGCTGAGTCTCTGGCTCCGGTTCAATCGATAATCGCTGTGCATCTGGCCCCGTGTTTCTCCTGCACAATTAGCTCAGCTACGTCGCGCATACCTCGTCTTTTACATCAGTTTGTGAAAAGTAAATTTGCTGTTTGCTGAGTCCCAGTCATGCAGGATGGTGAAAAAAGTCTCACTGATGTCAGTACAAAGAGAGATTCTGCACAATGGGCCCAAACAGACCCTGGGTTACAAATGTTTAATTTTTGGTGCGCCTCGAGATCAGCTAAGAGTTGCAGTAGGAGCCTTTTTTTCCCCTCATATTACAACTTCATCCCTGCTGGAAAGAAAATTCCCAGAACCATCAGGGCTGTGAACTAGGTAAATAATATTAAAATGAAAAGTGCAGAATGAGTGGGGCTGGGCTGCTTCATATGTTGTTGTTTTGAGAAACCATCTCATTAGCCAAGGGCCTGGCACTGCCTGCATTCTATGACAGCTACCTCAGTATTTTGTGTCACTGTGGAGCAATTGCAGCTGTGAAATAAGTAGTTTTCCCCCACTCCAGAGATGACCACAGCCCTTATAAAAGGCACAAGTACTTTGGCATGGAGGTGCTTTGTACTGCTACAGGTTATGCCCAATCTACACAGAGCAGGCTAAAGCAGCACAGATAGTGTTGGAAGTGCTTTAGTCATGGGCTTTTCATGCCTGCACTCTGCTTTTCTTTACATTGCTAAATGTCAATCACCCTTAAACCTTACCAGGTCTAAAATTAAAGAAGTACAAGCATTTGCACCCAGAAAAACATGACCAAGTTTCAAAATACACCAATTTCTCAAAATGTTCCCCTGTTGGCTCCACGTCACGCCCTATGCCATGAAACTGAGCCAGTGGGAAGTCAGCAAGGCTGAGGAAGTTGCTCCCTGCCTGAGTCAGCTTCCCTCTCTTCCCCTTGGTGTGAGGCACCTGCAGTGGCAGTGGTAGGTATCCTACAGCTCCTTGGCAGGACAGTGCCACCAGCCCTCCTGTGAGGCTGAGCAGTCTCTAAGCCGTAGGACCAAGCCCTGTGCACATCCAAGCCTTTCCAGCACAGCCTGCCATCGGCATCATCCTACAGTCCATGAGAGCTCTGAAGTCCCAATGCCAAGGCTTGGTTCACTCATGATGCTGTAGGACAAAAGGTTGGTTATGTAGTGACAGGACAAGGAGGGATGGCTCCAATATGGATTGAGAGTAAGTTTAGGTTAGATATTAGAAGAAAATTCCTTACTGTGAGGGTGGTGAGGCACTGGCACAGGTTGCCCAGAGAAGCTGTGGATGCCCCGTCCCTGGAAGTGTTCAAGGACATGTTGGATGGAGCCCTGAGCAACCTGGGCTAGTGAATGTTGTCCTGCCTATAGCAGGGGTGTTGGAACTAGATGATCTTTAAGGTCTCTTCCAACCCAAACATTCTGTGATTTTCACATCACAGCACTGAGAAGCGACTGGGGGAGCTTTGTTTGGACGACATTTTATAGCATTGCATGCCCAGCATGAACTTCGATGGCTACTGTAATCCAGGGTGGTAACTCTACCTTCTCTTCTTCCCTATCAACTCAAGGCAAAAAGCTACATAAAATTTTGCAAGTATAACCCAAAAGCAGATTGAAGGAGATTTTCCAATTTTAGTTTGAAGTACTAAAAAAAAATACACATATATGTACATACATACATAAAACTTGGTTCTTGTTTGTTCCCTCCTTTTCCTTTCTCCACATTAATTCTACCATGAAGGCAAAGGTACAGTTCAGCTGACTTTCTAGGACACTAGAGTCAGATGACATCTGATATCCATCTCAACAGATATTCTAATGGCCTTTCACCTGAATTTGTTCCTCATTAAATGTTCCTGTACCCATTGAAAAATCATGCAGAGAAGGATGCAGCAAAGGAACACAAGCAGAGAAGTTTATGACTAAGATGATTCATTAGTTTGCTAACCAACCAAACTCAGTTTTTTCCTCTAATTTTACATTCCTTTTATTTTACCTAAATGAACCCTTCCTTCATTTTGTTGACATAATTATTTTCTAAATTATGATTGTAAGTGAAATTTAAGATAACAAAGCAAAGCACTACAAATTAAAAAAAAAAAAAAGCCAAAACATTTCTTTTTGAAATTCAAAATTTCAATTTTTTTTTACAGATTTGTGAATTTGTTTCTTCTGGAGCTAAATATACAGAGCTGGTAAGAAGTTTCACTGCAGAAATTCTGCCTAGCTCTGAAGATGAGTGTTTTTGTGTGTGCCTGCGTTTTTGCAAGGAAAGAGGAGCTGTTTAGCAGGCTAGGACAATGCTTAGATCATTGCCAGGGTCCCCAGGGCTTGGGGGTCTAGAGCTTGGTCAAGCACAAAACATTATTCATACTCAGTTCGCACCAGGCTTCAGAAACGGAAAAATGTTTACAGACTTGAGCAATAGTTTATCAAATCCTCATTAGCTTCTTTTACCTCCCTCCCCAAATACACGAAACCCAACAAAAACTGATATTGATCACCCTGTGTTCATGGGCCACTTTCTCAGCTGAGCACAGCACAGCTCTCCTGGCTCTCAGTGCAGTGATGCTGATTTATGCAAGAGAGGCACATGGCCCACAGTTTATCTTACACATCCACGATCCCATACAGACTTAATTTCGCTTTTCAAAGCCTACAGAAATCCACAAATTAACACCTTTTAGCATTATTCACTTCGAGTTTGTCAGATTTTCTGCAGTAATCGATTAACAGTTGTTTTCAAGTTAGGGTTTATCTCTTGTTGGCGGGTATATTTATGACACATGGTTACACCTACAAGAATACATTAAAAGTTTTTTGAGGAACTTGGAACTACAAAGGCAAACTAGTGCCTTGCAGTTGCTATAATCTTTGATGTCACTAGGTGACTGTGTTTACCGAAATCAAGCAAGAGAATTCTGTTTTCTGCGATTAAAGCAATCCAGGTTAAACTTTTAAAGAAGCCGAGTCAACACAAGTAGCTGACATACACTTTTGAAATGTTCAGAGATATTAACAGAGTGCCATGCATAAAACTTTTACCTGTATATCTCCCCCTTGATTAACTTCTTTTTCTGAGAGAGGGAATGCTGTTTGTTAAATAACATCCAGCTGAACAAAGGAGAAACAGAGCCTGAACTGTGTGCTCTGGGCACCAGGATCTGATGCAACTCACTTTCATCTCAGTGTAGCTTATCTGGTAGGCAGACCCAATGGAGGCATGAATTCCTAAGGATAAGTTACATTATACAGCATGTGACTGGATTCAGCCAACTCACCAGTGATGAATTTTCCTTCTCCCCCAGAGTTTCACTCGCTTTTAAACAGAAACCTTCGCAAATGGAATTAGTCTGTCAGTGTAATCTTTACCATAGTTAGACATGATGTAAAAAAGGATACAAATATGCAAGTTACAGACCCACAGTCCGGCCTGCATGTCAAACTAGACAAATGTGATTGTATTCATGCATACATACACATACATAAAACACACACGACCAGAGGGAGCTTATCTTTGATGACAAAGGATTGTGACTTGGGAAAAATTCAGTTCCCAGCCTTGTTTCTGAATTCTTCTGTGACTTGAGGTAACACATGTAATATCTTAGACTCTCATTCACTTGTGTAGACAAAACAGTCCTTTGGGGGCAAGGGCTGTTCTTCACTGCATGCTTGTCTATTGCCTAATGAAATAGTTCTGATGTGAGCTGGAATTTAGTCATGTCACAAATAAGTTACTGAAAGTTCTTTTTTCTTGTAATGCCAAAAATGGATCACAATGAGGGCACTGTTGGGCAAATACTATAATTAAGGAACAACGTGTTTCTAGTTTCATTTTCTCCTGTTGTAATAACTACTGCAAACACTTGTCTTACAGTGCTAGTTCAAAGCATTCCAGGTTGCAGTGAGCTACTTCTCTGTTTGGGGGTTATCAGTTTAATATATGCTGCTATTTTATAAGGGTTTTCTTCAGACACGCAGAAATTTGAGACAGAATTCATCAACACCTTTTCTCCGACTGCCAACGCAGAGCTGTGGCTGGGAGATGTGAAATGTTCTGTAACAGCTAGGGAAGAGAGGACCTAACTGGGGAAAGCAATCAAAGCTACATGGTGGTGCATGGAGTGTAAAGCCCATGCCTGATTCCCATCAGCAATCTGGGTTGCAATTGAGTCAAATGGTGTAATTTTAATATTTCTTCTGGAAAGGCAGCAACTGCATTACATGTGATGCTGCACGTTATCCACCATCACTCTCATCATCCTCCTCTAGGATACACCCACACCCTCACGCTACAGAAAGCTGCAGAGCCAAAGGCCTTCACTGCCCATTAACTACCGAGGAGGGACCAAGCGCTACTTTCCAAGCTCCATGTCACAATTATTTACCGCACAGAACTCTGCTTTTAAATATGTGTTTTAATTTCCTATAATCCCAGCTCCTACCATGATTATGTGGAATTCCATTTATTCTATTTGTTCTATTTTAAGAGGGATGAAGTCATCTGTGCTGGAAACTATGACCTGATTGAAAGTACTGAAATGCTGCAATGTCTCAGACACAGCTCTGGCACATGAAGAAGTATAAATTAAACTCTTCTGCAGACATTTGATCTCTTGCTATGAAAAGGGATATTGTGCTTCCTCTGTTTAACAGTATTCTCTGTCCACTGTGAAAAGAACCCTGTTTGCACTTCTTTTTTTTTTTTTTTTAAGTGTGGCATTTTTTTCCACTCTAAATAGGATTGCAAATTAAGCTTCAGCACGTATACACACTGAGTCTATATATTACTGACTGCTGTGAGCTAAGGGATGCCAATGCCAGATCTCACAGACTCATTAACTAACTGATTTGATTGTTACCAGTGAATCTAATGCTTCTGAGCTCCAGGACTGTATATAGTGCAAGCACTCCGCAATTGTAAACCATTTTTGGTCATGAGTAACAGATCAGCAGAAGGCAAGGCAGCATGTTAATCCAGTCAACAGCCATTGCTTAAAGTTATCTACAAAAATTCCAGTAGCCTTGCAAACTCTGCTCCTCGTAGCATAAGGTCACCAATTACAGAACATCATTTCTTTACTCAGGGTAATTCTCCTTCCAAACTCTAATATTGTTCTGCACAGAGCGGTTTTTTTCACTCTAGGATTTTGAGAAAATATGTATAAACATGGTTTCATGCCACAGGAGCTACAATTTAGCATGTTGTGCTGTAAAATAATTCAGTAAAATTAACCATCTCTTGCTATACATTTGCTACAGAATTAGCTCAACTTGCCTACCCACTTCTACAGTTAGGGAGGCTTGAGTGAGAAGAGCCATGCTGAAAAATAGTACTTGAGTTGCTGCAGGGTTAGCAACTGTTGAGGTGTGTGAACCACAGCAAATTCCCCCTCTTTTCCACAACAAGCCAGACAACTCATATTAATAGTTAAGGAGATTTTTGTGTCAGTAAGATTCACGTTAGGGGCAATACTCTTGTTCATACTTCAGTGAAAACAGACCCTTAGTGACTTCTGTATCAAGTGCTTTCAATTTACAACAATACTGGACAAGCTCTCAAAATGCTCAATACTGACCTGCCTTTGATCCCATGAAAACTGAAGGGAGAAAAATTCTCTTAACTGCAAGCACTGGAAGCAGACTAAAGACTGTGGAAATATTTCTCCATAACAGATTCTGGGTTTTTTTAAATATAAACCCTGCCTGTATACTGGTAGCTGAGTTATTTCTGTGCTGTATGTGGCTGCCACTAATAGCATTTTTAGTGTGGGGTGGACCCAGAGCCAGGCAGGGCAGGGCTGTGGGGGGCCAGAGATCAGCTGTGGCATTACTGGGGCAGCAGCTGATGGTCCTAAAGCCATGGGCAGAGGGAGTCTGGACAGGGACCCTCAAGGCTCTGTCACCAACACAGAGATAGGGACAAATAAGCTGCCTTAGCTTATGATCTTCTGCAAGAGGCACAATATCCAGTTATAAGATCTTCTCTTCTAGCTGACAGCACAAATAACATCTGTAGCGAAAGACACCACCTCTTCCATTTTATTGCCAGGAACAACCCTGATCCTCCATACAATTGTAAATCTTTAGCTAGCCAAAAGTCTTCTGTTTTTATTTCTATGAAGACTGACTTTTTGCAAGCTACCATTTTATTAGCATGCTATTTCCTTAAAAAGAATCTGAACTTTGTTGAAACAAAAAGACTTTGAGTATTTTAGCCACAAATATTTTAAGGTTACCTCTACTAGTCTCCGCTTTTCCCTATGTTTTCTACTGGTAATGGAGTCTTGCAGCAAAAAAAGAAAAGAAAAAACCCTTCACTATATATTCCTACTTCTTTCATTTCACAATAACATGATGTTCAGTCATCGCTCTTTGATGTTCCTTTGTGCTGGGATTTTCAAAGGAAATTAGCTTCCAAACTATGATGACACTCAGCAGCAGAACGCTGAACTTCAGTGGGTCTCACTGAGCATTCAGGCTCGAGCTCTAATACTGAAAAGATACATGTCACCTGTGACCTAGAGACTGACACCTTTTTGCAGCACTTAGTCCTGTCAGAGATATCTGATAGGGAGAAAGAAATGAACACCCACTGAAAAACTGGAAATCTGCAATAGATAACATATCTCTTTAGGGTTTTTTGAATTGTGAGTCCTTATGTCATCTTTGAACACTTCAACATATGTGGTGGGTTGACCCTGGCTGGATGTCAGGTGTCCACCAAAGCCACTCCTCAGCTGAGCAGGGGAGAGAAAATGCTGCAAAGCTTCATGGGTCAAGATAAGGACAGGGAGAGATCAGTCATCAATTATCATCAAGGGCAAAACAAACTCAACTTAGGGAAATTAGCTTAATTTATTGCCAATCAAATAAGAGTAGGGTAATGAGAAATAAAACCAAATCTTAAAAACATCTTCTCCCCACCCTTCCCTTCCTCTAGGGCTTAACTTCAACTCCCTATTTCTCCATCTCCTCCCTGACAGCAGCACAGGAGTACTGAGAATGGGGTCTTCAGTTTTTTCTGCTGTTGTTTTCAAACACATTGTTTCTGCCACATCTTCCTCCACAGGGGGAGGACTCCTCACACCCTTCCCCTGCTCCAGCATGGGGTCCCTCTTACAGGAGACAATCCTCCAAGAATTTCTCCAATGTGACTCTTTCCCACAGGCTGCAGTTCTTCAGGAACTATTGCAGGGTTGCTCCCTTCCACAGGGCACAGTCCTTCAGAAACAGCCTGCTCCAGTGTGGGCTCCTCTCCCCACAGGTCCTACTGGGAGCTGTTCCAGTGCAGCATTCCCACAGGGAATCCATCTGCTCCAGTGTGGGGTCCTCCAGGGGCTGCAGGTGATTCTTTGCTTCATCATGGACCTCCAAGGGCTGCAAGGGCACAGCCTGCTCCACCCTGGTCCTCACTACGGGCTGCAGGGAGATCTCTGCTCCAGCATCTGGAGCACCTCCTCCCTCTCCTTCCTCACTAACCTCAGTGCAGAGCTGTTGCTCTCACATTTCTCACTCCTCTCTCTGACTGCTGTTGTGCAGCTTTTTTCCCCTTTCTTAAACACGTTATCCCACAGATGCTATCACCATCTCTGACAAGCCTGGCCTTGTCCAGCAGCCGGGTCACCTGGCACTGGCTCCGTTGGACACAGGGGAAGCTTCTGGCATCTTCTCAGAGAAGCCACCTCTGTAACCCTCTCACTACCTAAACCTTACCAGGCAAATCCAATACAATGTAAAATAAAAATCAGCTAGTACATTCAAAAGAGTGTACTTCACATTGGCTGTGCAAATTCTGCTTCATGTTTGCAGAGTCGTTTCATTGGTCTTTGAACACTCTGGTCTTGAGTGCTCTGTTCAGAGGTGGCTGCTCTTTTGGAACAGCCTTCAGGAATTGAGAGCCTTCAGTGTGATGACTGGATTTGTTTTGCTTTGCTAGAGAAAAGCATTTTCAGTAAGTTGAAGTTTTTTGACCAGGCAGTTCCTTAGCAAAAGAGGAGAGTTTGGATTCTCTAGGGATCATGTTTCGGATGTAATAATCAGTCAAGGAAAAGGACATTTTCACTGGCTGTCAGAAGGAAGGGGAAACAAATATACTAATCAGTAAACTGCTAAGTAAAAGAAAGTGGCTGAGGGTCAACTTTAAAGCTAAGTCCAACCAGAGAGTGAAAGGGTGTATGGGCAAGAATCTGATCCCCAGACCAGCCAACAGGCCAACTCCAGGCACCAAACCAGGTTTTCCTGGAAGTTGATGTCCAGCTGCTCAGCTTGAAGCACTTCTAGCAACACACCTGAGCTGAACTAATTCACTTGAAATGTAAATATAAATAGCAAGGCAGTTTCCTATGATCCATATTTCCTTCAAACTAAAATCACAGGCCAGCTTCCCAGGCTGCTTTTCTGTATGTGGATGGTGCAAGTATTTCCCCCTGAGCACTGCAGAAAAGAAAAAATAGTTCACTACTAGCTGAAATATACTCATCTCTTCTTTAGGGATATGAACCCTTATGAGCTATAAATTCCTAATGGAAACATAAGAAATGTAATGAATAGATTTCCTGTTTTTTCCCAGGGGTCTAGCATTCCTACATGATGCAGAAGGCTCGTCCCTTTGCTTATACCTTTGCAATTAGCCATCTAGTCCTTGAGACTGTTGCAGCGCCAAATCACATAACTGATTTCAGTGTTAGAGTTTTTCTTAGGGTGTCCAATTTCCTACAGTGCTCAGGATATTTTTGAGAACCCTGTGGATGTTCTCCAACTAGCAGTTTCCCAGCTCTTGAGCTACCCCGGTTATGCCATCCTTGTCTCACCCCTGGTATAATGATGCAGCCACCATCCCAGCTGTCCCCTTTACTGCCAATGGCTGGGAGGCAGGCTGGGAAGTAGTGTGGCCACTTTTGACAGCCATTCACCATCCTTCACCTGGGGTCCTAGAAAGTAGACTGCAGAGGCATTGCCTGAAGATTTCTAACTCTATGGAGAAGGAGCATGTGACCTCCTAGCCAGGAACACATTCATTAGATTTTTCCAGTAGTCTGCTGCTTTATTATGGTTTTAGCAATCCAGAGCACAGAGCCATAGAAACTTCCTAGAGGTATATTTTTTTGCCAACCAGGCAGAGCATCATGTACTTCTCGATGAGGATGAGGAAAGCACAACAGCCAAGTCTGAAAAGCTGCTTGATGCAATCAAGGATGCTTTGGATTCAGTACTGCTGAAGGCTTTATAGCTTCCTGAGCTGGGAAACCGTAATAACCTCTCTGAATTTCACTGGTATTCATCCCATACAATGTTTGACTCCCTCAAACCAGCAAAAGAAGTAATTGTGAAGGTAGATGTTTTCTGATCTCCCTAAATCCAGTGTTGTGCATATTGCATTATTCCACCTATGTCCACATGAGTGACAAAGAGACCACATTTCCTAGAAAGGATTATCCCAAGAAAATACAAGCAAAACACCTGCAGTGAGTCAGATCACCTGGCTCACTATCCTGTCCCCTGCTGTGGTCATAAGTGGATACCTGGGAAATAGTGTAGAAAGGGAGCAAGAAAAGGGTATTTCTCAAAAAATACTCTCTCCCAACAATTTCTTACTCAGAAACTTCCTGTTCTGGTGAAATCATGTTCCCTCCTGCAACAGCTCCAGTCTGTCTGTCCTCTCTGCACAATGTAAAACCAGCACTGAGCCTAACAGTTTTGTTTTTCCAGTTCTCAAAGCAATCAAGTGGGATAGCATGCAACTGTGCCCATACCGAAGCCTTTCCATACAATTCTGCCTTTCCTCCAGCTGCACTGTTGACCATCAGCATGAGATGCTGAAGGCAGAGCGCTCCCACCTCCACTGGTATTGGTAGTTGTTCCTACCATAAGTCATCCTTCAAAAGGAATAAAAGAAATTGCATCGAGAGAAGGTGAAGGATGTTGTGCCCTCTGATTTCCCTCCCTTCTCAGGAATGATGTGGCAATCATGTTGGCTTTGCCCAGAAATGCCAACAAGTTATTAATATTTGTTATTCCTCAGTGTTTTTCCACTGTCCCAGCAAAGCTGGTAGCCAGCTGCTCTTGAAAAGTGCATGTATAAAACACCTATCATCAAACTCAGAGAAAAATGCTTAGTATCTAATCTGGACATAGAAAGGCACTATACAATTTTAATCAAAATCTACTGTAAACACTTCATTTGTTTTGATAATTGAGCTGTAATGATCGAAGTTCAAGCTGTGCTTATTATGCACTTGTTGACTGGAAAAAGAGAAAGAAGACACATGACACATTTTTTCTGTTCCCTGACTGGCTCTGATGGCCAAGTTTCTGGTGCAAAAGTCCCAAAGAAAAAGAAATTAAAATTCACTTTAGTTAAAAATTTGCACATTCAAGCCTAGAATTCATTTCCTATGAATGCCTATTAAAATTCAACCCCGTGGATGTTCATGAAAAGAGTACAGAGTGGACAAACTCTGACACTGTGGATTACAGTTTCAAATGAATATTAGCCATCCTTTTAAATGCATTCATTAAACCCTGTTTTACAGTATTAATCATAAAGGCCTCTGAGAAATGTCTTTAAGGTCAATAATTAAATTAATCCATTAATTGATGATGGGCTATATTCACCTTTAGACAAAAATATAATATTCCAACTGTTATTATAATGACCATTATTATTTTCTTTTAAAAATTTGTTGTACCTTTTAGAGGCACTTCAGTAACCACGTTGTTTCAGGATACAAAGGGCTATAGAGCATTGCCCACTCTGAATAGTCCTCTGAATGGGGCCTTTGTTTTGTGTGCTGTTTTGGTAGGAAATGGTTGCTATTTAGGTCTCCAAGAGGGAATATAAAACTATGCTCACCTAATCAAACAGACCAGTAAATACAGCAGTTAATCTGACAACTTCAAATTCCTGAATTGCATTTGGAGAAACAATTTAACACAAACAATCATTTAAAGCCTGCATTAATCATCCACCTTGGGTTACTAAGATGCATAATTTGTTTTCATTATTGCAAGCTCGTGGTTTAAGTGACATTTCTAGCAGTTGGATGTTTTATTAAAACCAAAAGAGGGAAAAGGTGCTGTTAATCTTTTCCATCAACAGAGTTGTAAAATAAAAGCAGTGTTATCATATGTATCAGAAGATAGACCTGTCATAACTCCATGTCTAAAAAATGTGACTGTCTTAAGCATTTTACATGAGGAGAACACAATGGCTTGTGAACTAAATCAACTATTGTTCTCCACGGTGGCAAAATGTTCCTTTCTGAGCAGCCCTGCACGGTGAATGTGAATCAGGAAGTATGGCTTGTTTTGCTTGAATTATTAACATATCAACAATAGCTTCACAGTTACCTTGAACAGGTTCAGTGGGCACCTTAGAAACAAAAAGGAGAGAGGGAAAAGCATGTGCAACAAAACGTTCCACCTGGCACTTCGATGCAAAAGGAAGGGCTCTTTAAAATAGCAGCAGGAAAAGGCTTTCTCATTTGCAGATAGTCAAATATAAAGATATAACTACTAAATTTGTGTCCTGTGCCTCTCAGAACAATAGCAACCTTTCGCAACCCTTTGCTTGCCTGTCCTTGCGATGTCGCAAGGTAGTTTGGCCAAAGCTGGCTGTGTTTTTAAAGCATTACACAAACTCTTTTTTCCCCTCTTAAAAAAAAAAAAAAAAAAAAAAGAAAAAAAAAGGAAAAAACCTGGCTTTTAAAAGAGCCATTGTCACTTCTCGCTGAATGTTTATTTTACCGTCTCCTGCACAGCAGAGGACATTCCACCTATAAAGAGCAATTATACAGCACTGGGACAATTTGAATACTCTAATCAATGCTAGTTAAAGCGCAGATAAATAAACTTTTATAGTGCCAGGGCTCCTGCCCTCCATGGAAATTATTGTTAATTTATTGAATCAATAATCTTGGAACAATAAATTATAATGCCTTTTGTTTTACTAAACCCATCTTGCAGCGTGTTTAAAAAGCACAGCTTTATAAATATTGCAACAGGCTAGGGGGAGATTTCCAACCAAGGCTTTGTGTCTGTCCCATTATGTGAAAGATTAAATTGTAAAAGAAAAAAAAAAAAGAAAAAAACCAACAACAAAAAACTTGAAGATGCAGAAAAAAAAATAAATCCTTAAATACAGAAGCTTCCTGGGCTGTAGCTCAGCCCTTTTGGTGCTGTATTTTTTAACTATTTCATTACCAGAAATACTTTTATCAATTGCATGAAGTAAAAAACACTAGACTTACAAGAATTCAGATATTTTTAAACACAAGACCAGATTGATCTACATTGCAGCATAACTTTGCAATAACTATTAAGTTCAGCAACACAGTTCTGGGTCTACATCAATCTAACAGGGACCACAGACTCACCCAACAACTGAAAATATGTCTATTTTTAGAAGCAATTTCACCCTAAAAGTTATGTGGAATTAACTTAACCTTTAGAATACATCACTCAGGCTAGTAGATATCATGTAGATAATATTCACTTCTTCATAAGTTTTCCTACTCTATTTTTGCAATACCTATTGCAAGGGAAACACATCCTTGCCTGTTAAGGTGCTGGAGTAACCCAGTTAATCATATTATAGTCTGGACCTTGTGAAAATGTTCCATGCTTCTGTAGCTCACTAATTGCAGTTTGTATCAGCTCAGTAAGACACTCAAACATCTTGTAAGGAACTGGCAGTTTGCATTTACCTTTTCCAGATAAAACGAATTGGAGCAGGAACTGCTGGCTGTTCTAGTGGGAACAGTTTCAGGACAGGAACAGAGATACACAGCAGGGTCTGTTTTTTACTTTGAATAGCTGGTTGTTCTGGGGTAAGGTGAGGGCTTATCTGATTGTAATGAGAAAATTCCCCCTGACTTTACTGTGTCAAAATTTCATCCCTGTTCTTTTTGACTAGTTATTGTCAAGATCTCAACACTGGGGCATCTATTGATGAGAACCAGACCTTCAGCAAGGTATAAATTAGCTTAATTAAGTAGGAATTAATGGTTCTACACAGATCTGAAAGAGCTGAGCATTTAGTCCAAAGACAGTTAATTTTGTATCTGTGCTAAAGAAAAAAAAAACTACATGAGGTGCTATCCTGCTTCTGATCTCCTATTTTTGATGAAGGTTTGTGAAGCTGGAGCCACAGTCCCCAGCTTATGTAAGCTTTACTTATTACACAATGAGCTAAACATAAGTAAAAGTAGGCTGAATCATATGGGGATGCAAACCTGGCCAAAACCCCCAGAAATCTCCGAGGTGGGTGTGAGGAAAATCAGCTGCTGTTATTGTGATGGTGGTTGTGGGGGATAAGGGAGCAGCCAGATTTGGCTGAGTTTGAAGCAGTACTTTTTTGATTTACAGACAGGGAGTGTATTTTGACTTGTCCTCAGGTTTTTAATTTTTAACTCTTGCCGTTTGCAAGGTTGCCAGTGCCCAGACGGGAAGCATGGCTTCAAAATTCTGCCTACATCGTCATCAGGCAGCATCCATCCACGGATAATTTTAAAGTTACTCTTTTAGTCACTGGCAGGCTCTAGCCATTTTGTCTTGGTATGTCTAACCCAGTTCAGCACTGCTCTTTTTCTGCAGTCTGCCATAAGCCTCTTGTACACTGTGGCTTGAAGCTCCGTGGCACCCTGCCTTTTTATCCCCGTGCCATGTGCTTCTTGGTCCTTGTGTTCTGACATCTCATCAGCACAAAGGAAGAATTCCTATGGGAGATTTTTACTGTGCATCTGACACACCCACCCATCATCTTTGATGAAGTTGTGCACTTGGCCTTAAGAATCCCTTATGGTGCTGAACTTGGCTCATGGAGCCTGGGATGCTTCAGGAGTCTGAAACCATGCAATGAAAGGCATTTTCAGCAGGAGCAGTATCAATTAAAATCCATGGGAGTCTTGTCATTGATTTAATCGAGAAGAGGAAATCCATAGCTGAAAAGCTACATCCAAGATATAAATATCTATCCTCTTTTAAAATAAAATGTGTAGGATAATGCGTGCTTGCAGTAATTTCTGTGGATAGGAACTCTCAAGAAAAATGGTGGTCCAAAGCTACTATTCTAAGCTTTCCCTATACTTCAGATAAAGCTCCTCTACTGTCTCTGCAGTAACTGTATACAATTATCTTCTCTCTAACAGCATCCCCAAAGCAGATGTAATTAGGGATCTTTGGAGCCAACATATGCATATCTTAATTACAGAACCAATATGGGATACTATTTGTTCCAACGTTTACCATTAAAAAAAAAATTCATGGACATCTAACTTAACAGATAGTTATTTTCCTGCTAATTTTGATTAGAATGCACTCAGCTGAACCGATCACTCGAAATATGACACTGCATAATTACCAGGGGAGAGGAGGACCATCCAGTACCCATCCTAGCAAAGCTCAGAGAAGACAGAAGACCTGAGTTTTCACTACACTTCACACTGAACAATCACTTACAACAAAGTAAGCAACTAAATATTACAGGATCAGAGCTGTTCATGTATTCACAGCAGCTGTAAGTTGCTAACTAATATGTGAGGGAAGGGAGAAGCCCCTTGACATGCATAATTCAATTAACCATTTGACTTCTTGAGTTTCAAAAGTTTTCAACTAGTTAGCTTTAATGTATTATATGAGAGAAAACAAACAAATAAAACCCCCACAAAACCAAAGAAAAGTTAGTTCCTGCTAAGATCCCTGACTTTTCTCAGAAGTCAAGAAACTAAAAAAAGACATCATACTGTATTGAAACATTGCATACATTCGTGAGATTGGATCAATATTGATGAGGAAAGCAAAATATGGAAAATACTGGAGTGTAACTACTTACTTCTTGCAGCATCTGTATATTTTTTTCTTTGAGCTGTCATCAATTACTTTTCTGGAATTTTTTTGCATCCTATATTTTCTGTAGAGGAACGGACATCTTCATGTCATGGAGTAACACCTGCAGACAAAGGCACAGGAAGCAGAAATGCTTCAGTCTCTAGTCTGAGTCTAATCTCCTCATTATCCATTTCTCCCTGTGAAATTAGGAAATATTAACACTTAGTTTCTTCAACAGGTGGTGTTTGTGAGCATTATAACTCCATAGTGATCATGTGCTTCACAAATGCCTTGTAAATTAAACAAACCATTTTTACAAATCAAGAGGGCTTCTGTGCAATTTCACAGATTATTCTGAGTTGAAGGGACCCACAAGGATCATCGAGTCCAACTCTTAAGTGAATGGCCCATATGAGGATGGAACCCACACCTTTGGTGTTATTAACACCATGCTCTAACCAACTGAGAAATTGTTATTTTTGTTAGGAGTGAGTGAACAATAATAAACACCCCGGTTATTTCGCTCTTAGAATTACAAATTATATTCCCAATCTCTTTATTTGTTTTCTATTTCAAACGCTTTATCCTGCATGTTCCATCAAATTTTCCACTTTCCTTAATCTGGATACTTTTATAACATTTTTCTTTTCTTCAGATTTTTAATGCCAGGTGTTTTTGTAACAGATGACCTATATCTCCCTAAGGACACTGAATATCATATGTTTATCTGTAGTGGTAGAAAGATAAATTCCTTTGACTATTCAAGTGTGAAGACTAGTGGGCTGCACTAGAATAACATTCACTAGTCGATATGACACCGGTATTGGTGTATTTCTTGCATCCTGCTTTAATTTAACAGTAGGCCATGGAGGACAAAGGACAGGTTGACATCCTCAGTTAAGAGAACCAGTGAGTTCTGGGGAAGGAACTGAATCTATTTTAATTTCTTGGCTCAGACAATTTATACCTCCAATTTTACCAGTCCTGAAGCCCAGATGGACAACTGACCAAGCCTAGTTTTTGGATTTCTTTCCATCTGAAGTAGAGCAATTGCCTGACAATTTCCATGAGGAAAAGACTGATACTCAAAGAGATCCACTCTCTCATTCAAGTGGTCAAGCTCAGGTAGGTCGTGTCAAGCTTTACTACTTTTAAAATACCTTCTGATTACTTGTACTGTGTTTGTTAGGGTTTTTTTACTGACTGGATTAAGCAAAGTTTTTTTCTACAGAAGTTGCAGGAGGTCACTAGGATTATTGCTATCCACATTCTACCAGGGCATCTACTGGGTAAAGAGTAAGCATCAAGGTTTGGGACATTTAATTTCAAGATCAGTGGCTGGACAGAAGAAATGGGCATGGCAACTATAAAACATACAAAACATAGTGGATGTGACAAGGACAGTAAACCAAAGTGATGTAGTAAGTCCCAAGATAGATATTTGTTCTTAATGGTATTACAGAACAAGAATAAAATTTAAATAACATGTTGCAGGTTTTAGTATTTTTTAAATTCTAGACAAAGAACAACATTATTTTCCCCATCTACTTTATGCCACCCCTAGCAGTCAGCATATGCTCAGCATTTTGCATCTCCAAAAGCACATGCAAATCAAAAATAAATACTGTGACTGATATGTAAGAGGTGATGGATAAGTGTCCAGGAAGCACATCCCACTCCTCAGAGGGAAAGCTGCCAATACGCCTGCTGACTAGGAAAAGGAGAGGAGACCTGCAGAAAGAGAGTATCTGAGGGAAAGGTGTTTTCTCCAGTGAGAGGGTACAACTGCAGTAAGAGCAAGAGCAGTTTGACTGCACTCTATTCATTGCCAGTTTTTAATCAAAGCCTCAGGGCATTATTGAAATGGGAGCATTAAATAACACTAAGGAATAGTGAAGGACAACTACGATCACAAATAATTTCCTTCCAATTGTGAGGGCAATGCTTGTCGTTCAAATGCCCAGCATCCCATTCTTGGCTGATATGGTGGGCTGATCTATGAAAATACAGACCATATCCAGCATAGAATTTCATCTGAGTGTTGCCTGGGCATTTTTAATTGGATAACAACAGCAATCCACTTCTCTTTGTACCACCTTGGTTGGTAGGAAGAATAACTTGATTGTTTTGAAGACGACTGTGCTATGGCTTATGTTTGTCTGTATGAATAGCCTGCACATTTCTCTTATCCATGGTGGTATATAAGTATTTTTTAACATGTCAGTAGTGACTGAATGATGAAGGGCTTCAGTCCAGTGCAGGTACTTCACATCGGACCTGAGTGTAAAGGGACTGATACTGGAAGTGCTCCCTAATCTGTGTCAGTGGGATCCCCATCTTAGATTGCTTCCTCAGTAAAATCTCTTTCCCTGGGGTGGCCATTTCATAATTCAGGTAAGAAGCAGATCCTGTGGCATGTTGGATCACATAAGGAGAGACAATATGTAGGTATTTCATCAGTCGTTTACTTGTCATGACTGAGAAGGAAAGTGCAGGAATGCCAGGTGTCCCTCTTGTGCCTTTTTCCTAAGTAGGCAGGTTGAGATATTCTTCACTTCATTTATCAGCCAAAGAAGTTTTTCAGGGTCAGCTCAATTCAAAGAGCAGTATGGAGCCCTTGTGCACTGAGAACCTGAAAGCCAGCAGAGGGATCGTGCATTGGCACATTTTTCAGCCTCCCACTAACACTGTTTTGGCCTTCAGCAGATTTTCAGCCACTGCCTGTGAAGGGGTGAGTGTTGGGACAGCAGCGAGAAGGAGCCACTTCCCACAGGGCTCTCCCTCAGGCTCAGAAAGGATTTCTCCCCATTGGGATGAGGTGATGCTGTGGCACACCTGACCATCCCCCCACCTGTTCTCTTCAGGTCTCAGAGCACACAAGGAACAAATGTACACTCCTCCTTGGGCTGCCCCCAGAATGCTGCTATGGTTACACACAGTAAGCTCTCTCTGGCCTGGCATGCCAAAAAAGCTGGAGGTGGGCAGGACTTCTGGCCATGCATGAACACCCAGCACAGCTGAGGGGGCTCCACTGTCTCCTTCCCAACTGTTCCCTGGCCAAAGGCAGCCCTACACTAGCCCAAATTATCCATCTCAATATGTCAAACATTTCTCTCTAAACCATCAGCCAAGATCTGTTTTTTAATACAATCTTACATAAGGGGAGGAAGGGGAGAGGGCAAAGAAGTAGGAGCTCATGGTGATATTTCTTGCTTAATATTATTGTGTTAATTCCTTGTTTGTCCAGCAGCTGAATCATCTGTGCCTCCCCTGGGACGTGGCTCCAGCTGCTGTAAAACCCAGTGGCAAAGGCAGAGCTCATTAACTGTGGGCCCCCCTGCTGCTGAATCCAGCCAGCAAACCATGTAAGGGCCATTTTCCCAGCAAAATTTGTCTGTTTATTGAAAATCATAGATGAATTTCCTTCTGGTTTCCCTTCCTCCCTCCTTGCCACAAGAAAAGCTCACACAGCCAGGATGCTCCTTGGTACTAGGGAGAGCAACAACAAGCTGGCCCTGCTACGGGTGTCAAAAGGGTGTGGGGTAAAGGAGGAAGGGTGATATGACTCTCCCCTCTGTCTGTGAGGGTTATGTTTGAAACAGTCAAGGGAAGAGCCCTAGAGGAGCCCTGTTACAATCTAGATTGCCTGGAGAGCAATAAAGCACAGAGTCTCAAATCACTGATCAGCAGACAGACACAGAGGCCACAAACAGCCGGCACTGGGACACACGGGGTTCAGTGGCTGAGTGCTGGTGTCTGACCACATTGCTCAGCACTGAACAACAAAACAAAACCTTACAGATTGCAGCTTGATGACTGCTGCATAGCCTGCCCTTTCCTGCATGGCAGAAAAAAAAAAAAAAAGAATCCCTGTGTGATGCAATTGTTTTCCTTTGGCTTCTACAGCCAGTGGCATAACAAGCTTCCTCACCAGACACGGGCTGCACATAGACAACAGTGACCTGTGCTGGTCAAACCAGAGATCAGGGATTGTTCTGTTCCTGGGATACTCAAGAGGGCCCATTTTTATTGCTACAGGTAGATCAGGGGTTGTTTTGAAACCCACCTGATCTATTGACAGTTGCCCAGAAGAGGCCTTTGAAACACTCAGTCCATTTGTTTTTGAGGATGGACTTGCCTGCCCAGGAGAGCTGAGGGGCCGCCTGAGATCAGAAAGGGGTTACTGTCACTTTGTGGCAGTCATTATTTTCAGCTGTCTCATCTTTAATCAGACCACACACCAGATCAAAAAAGCAGCCAGCCACGAGAGGGGACTCTGCATTCACTAAAGATGGTTTTATACTTTGTTATGGCAGAGTCAGGTCAGGGAAAAGAGCACCAATGTAGATAGCAGTCGAGTAAAGGTGGTTACAACATTTTGTCCTGAAGTCTGTTTTGGTATTTAAAAAAAAATCCCACCATCTTTTTTAAAAAAAATTGGAGTATTTTGCAAATAACTCTTCTGCTCTTTAAAGAGTCTTCAGTTTAAAGAAGTTTTGTTAACTGTTTGATTTCCTCCTTTTCCTTTCTTTTCTTTCTTTTTTTTTCCTTATTGTACTAAAAAATAAGAACATGGAGAGAGGCTGGGGAACACTTATTTCTGAGTAAATCAAAAAATACGTCTTTTTTTCTTTGTTGTTTTTTGTAAAAAGTGATTAAAAAATTACAAATAAATAAATGTGGAAAATCAACCAAATTTCAACCAGTCCTACTTCAGAGTCACTGGTTGAAACAGCATAAGCTGTTTCAGAGCTGAAGCACTTTATTCCAAAGTCTGGTATCTTGTTTCTTGAATTGTATAATGACAATCTACCCACAGCTGGATTCAAAAACCCAATACTATTCAAAGTGGAAAAGGTGAAGAAAGAAAAAAGATGACTTGTTCCCTTAGTTATATTGGCTGATGTGCAAACACATATATTTCACTAAGCTATTTAGTTTGACAAATATTTGTACATAAAAAATACTTAACAAAAATAAGTCACTTTTTAGTATGATAGCAGAGAATACCAGTAACAGCTGCACTTCAGGGAAGCTGGAAATGCCATTGTAGCCTGTACATGGAGACACATCTTTCAGAAGTGACCAGCAAAACTGAGGAATTGGTACAGCATCAGGCCTCAGCATCCAACCTGCCATCACTCAGCTGATGCACAGCAGCTTGTGGATCCAGGATGACATGGTTGTACATCTGAACCACTGCATTTAAAGCTGAATTGAGGTTCAGGCTCTAATTCAAGCTGACTAAAATCACATAGACAAGCAGCTGAAAGTCCTCATTGTGTCCCTAGAGGTAACAATTAGTGAGGCCTGTAACAGGCAAAAAGAAAGTTGATGCCTCTATCTCAAAAAGCTGTATCTAATTTCATGGCAAGACAATAGGAGACTACTAAGAATAAATTACAACAAAAAACCATGGCTGGAAAAAGAGGAACTGAGAACTAATCATTTCTATTCACACCCTTGGTGTGACTTTGTGATTCTTGGTCATCTCAGCTTCTCTGACATATTTCTGTGTTTTCCAAAGGGAAACAAAATCTTAAATCATAAAGTTATTTGTTAATGATTGCAAAGAACTTTTAACTAGAGGGAAAATCTTGGCTGATATTATGGAAGCACGAAGGGACTACAATAAAACCTGTTTGATTCTCAAGGTTCCCCTACCATGATACAGTCTCTAGTGGGTGCAGATGGCTCTTGTTCACACCTTTGGCCCCTGGCATTGACAAAATGTCACCTGGAGAATTTCTGGAGAATTTCTGGAATGTCTTGAATGCCAATTGCATTCGAGCAGTTGGTGCAGAAGCCTCTGTAACACCTGAGACACAGAACAAGCCATCAACAGCTCCAGATACCTGGCAAGTATAACATTGGCACGGCAATATCTCAGTCCTCAATCTCAGGCTGTACCCACTCAGACAGGGCTGGAGTCAGAAGACAGTGATTTTTCAGTCTTGTAATCAGAGAGGGTTCTGTATCACAGGGACAGAGGAGCTCAAGTTCATCTCTAGTGGGTTCATGGTAGAAGTCTTTTGTTTTTTGTATAGAAGGATGGCAAACGTCTTATGCACAAAATCTTTTAATGTTGATGTGGCCGCAGGAAACTGAGAAGTTTAAATGGAGGCCAACAGGAAAAGCAATGTGTGACATGTTGTATTGCTTATTCAAAGCCAATGAAGATGAGGCCTAACTGTTCTACACAAAGGACTGTTTTTATCAACCAAAGCGTAATTTTAAATTTCCTGCATGAGTCATTTTTTTGGTATCTTTTTGTCCTCTCTCTTTGTCACTCTTCACTGAACTGAAAGACATAAGTATGATCATGTTATAAATATTTTTTTCCTTTTTAAGGAAACTCTAATGACCCTAAATCTCTGTAAAACACCACCATGGTTCACCATGAGCACACCAGCTACCAAGAGCTGGAGCTGAAAGGTCACGTTAAGTGTTCTGTAAATTATCTAGGGCTGTGAAAAATAAGGGACCTGTGAGCTCTGAGGAAGAATTTAACAGAATACACTCGCCCTGACCTAAAGGTGCTACCTTTGGGAACATTTCACAGTTTTACACACAGAACTGTTGAGTGTCCAAAGACACCAACCTGGCTGTAGCAGTAATGAAGTAAGATCTGCCTCTCTGCAAACCAGCCTCTGCACTTCATTGTTCTCTGTACCCACACAACACTTGGCTTCCCCCTGAACACTGATAGAAAACAAAGCAACACTCAGGGGACTTCTGTGATGCCTATGGGGGGGAAGGGACCTCAAGAGAATACTTCTGACAGGCCAGCAATACACAACAGTCCAGGGAAACCAGTCTCTCCCCTTTATCCACAGAGAACAGCTCTACACCAAGGTGCAACATTCACTGGCAAAAACCCCATAGAGAATTCATGTGCTTAGGCTAATGGCTTTTAATGAAAAATAAAAAACCGAAAAAATCAGGATTCTTGCCACACAATACAATAAAAATGCATGTTTTTCTTCTTAAACACATTTCAGCTTTTGTGAGCTTGTGTGAAAAGAGCCCATTATTAAGCCTGAGTTATTTAAGCAATATTGGAAGTGCCCCTGCCCTTTTGTTAATTTGCTTGGCTTGGTGCACACATGGCATTTGTTTTATATCATGTGTGGAACTTGCTTCTTTAAAAAGCCTGCAGGTTTCAAATTCCTCTGCTTTTGATAGATGTACTGTATGTACTGTTAGGCTTTTAAAAAAAAGTTACAGGTGGCTGCTATTTTTCCCAATTCAGTCCACAAAAGCCTCTTTATTAAAAGAAGTCCTTAATGAAAAAGAAAAGTAGAGCTACTGTATGTGAGGTTGCAAAGATCTCTGGTGGAAATATTTGGTGTTTACATTTTGCCGAACTATTTATACTGTGGACACATACTACACTAAAGGCTCTCTTTTCCCTGCATAATAGAAATCCTTGTGACTGAATTCTATATACTTAGTATGGTTTACATTTTTTTTTTTTTTTTATCCAGCCTTACCACATTTTATTCCACCCTGCTTTCTACATGACTTTGTGAGTCTGTAACAGAGCTGTATAATAGCAACACCTTCTGGAATAAGGGAGACACTGGAGAATCCCTTCTGCCTCTTGCAGCTTGTTGCGCTCACCAGCCAGTGTATGTTACCAATAAGGCAGAAGTTCAGAACAATAATTAGGATTCATCACTGACTGTATGTGCATTTATTGCTTCATTTAGCAGCAACTGAAAACTGTGGGTTTTTTTTTTTTTTTTTGATATCTCTTTTAGAGCCTTTTTGTTCAGAGTACTTTTAACAGTTAACGTCCAGTGTTTTAATTACGCCGGATTTACGGGTCTGAGGCTCTGCTCCGTACACCCTTTGTCTGGCCACATAAAAAAGCAGAGGAGTGTCCTGCTGTCCTTGGTGACACGAGCCACCTCTTCTCCCCTCAGAACAGCACGAGCTGCCAGTGTGAAGACGAGCATTTCCAAACCCTGCAGCAGAGCTCCCGAAGCCACAGGCTGATGAACCAAAGTGAAATGGCCTATGTTTGACACCAGCTGAGCATCAGAAAGTCTTAGAATCTTAGATAAGTATCACAGCCTTCCTGGTGTCTTTATAAACAAAACTCTGCCATTGAAGAGAGCCTTTAAGGGCCTTTGGCATTGGGGCTCTTAAGTTTTTTGCCAAAAAGGACAGGCATCCCTTTCCAAGTGCTGCTAGAAGACAGCTTTGCAAGCACAAGTAAGAAGCACGGGGTTGGTGGCAGGAGGACTCCTTTAACTGTCTTTAACTTTATTCTATGGTAATATTTTCATTTTCAAAGTACTGCAGAGAGATACCATTGCAGCAGCAGTAGTAGTAGTAGTAACAGCAGCAATAATAATAATACCAATACCACCTCTCATTAGATCTTTGAGCAGAGATGGAACCAATCCTTTTCACACAACTGTTGTAAGATGAGCTCTACTAGAGGAACAGGGAGAGAGAACTGAAGTCCTGGGTGGAAAGCTCTGTTGAAGGATAAGAGGCAAGGAGAGAGGCAGAAGAGCTTCTACATTTAAACTTCTAGGCTTTGTATTTCAAGCATTGAATACACTACACTTTGCTTTAATGGTGCCAAACTGGTGAACAGTCATATTCCAAAACAACAGGCATTATTTCAGAGGAGAATTAGCAGGTCCTGCAACATTCATTTGACTTGAAGGATGCAGAACTGAGAGTCCAGAGATGAGGCTCACAAACCTGGATGCCTTTCCTAACACAAAACAAGTCACAATCTGGTTCTTCCTGATGAGCTACTGGATGTAGGGTCAGATTTGACAAATTTCAAGGATTTTGCAAAGTTGATACAAGATTTTCATTTTGCTTTTAATTTTCACATGGTATGTCTCCGAGCAAAGTTTGCCCGTGTCCCTTGCTTTGGCACTGTGTTTCTCTATCTTCTATGCCTGATTCACATCCTTGCTCAGGATTTCATTTTGTGGGCTACTCCTTTTCTTCCTGCACATCCTTACTTGTGTTGGCTTCAGCAATGCCAGCTCCTGCTCACCTAATAAAGAAGCCAGTGTGCTACAAAGCATGCACAGTGCAGCCATCATCCACAAAACACTCCAACTTAGCTCACGCCGTTATGCAAAGCAGCTCTGAGGAGAAGCCTTCTGGGAAATGCAGAGAGAGATTTTTCCATGATGGAAATAAAAAGGCCCTGTAAGTTACGTTTAGGTGCATCTGTATGTGTGTGGGGAAACTCTTTAAGAAAACAAGTTTCTCAATGATTTTCGTGGCGTATCTCACTTTGGCAAAGTGTTTGAGGGCTACTGGTACCCACGACTGCCAAGCATGGTATACCCACACCCCCACCTAATGGCAAACACACTCCACACCTGTGTAAGGAACTCCATGTCTGTACCTTAAAAAGCAGGGATCTCAGGCAGGGTCCTGCTTTAGGACAGACTGCACAGCATTAAGAAATCCATGAGGGAACCGCAGGCAGCTGCTCGGCATGGCCAGGTGAGGATAGATAAGGGAGCAGCATGGAGAAGGCCATATGGCACCAGCTGTGCTCCGACTCCCAGCAGGACAGCCTCTCCTCTTATAATTTCCACAGCATGCACAAGAGTGATTCGCTATTGCAATAAGCTGTCCTGTCCTTTTCCTCACATGTACCTGTCACCCCCGGGGTGCTGAGCTAGCACACAAAAGAAAAAGCCAGTGCAATGAAAACTGCGAGCACTGAGCCCTGTGCTGCGAAGGCACTCCCTGCTGCCACCAAAAACAAACACAAAATTCAGCAGGGAAGACTCTTCCCTGTCCCTTCTGCTTCATGTGAGAAATGACTATGTCTGCTCCCCACGCCTGGAAGCACCAAGAGCCACGGGGTGATGAGCCAGCAGGACTGTCAGGAAGTTGTTGAAGCCTTTTGCTCTGGTCCTGCCAGACCATCCTCGCTCCAAGTGACACAGCTCAAGCATATCCGCTGCACTGGGGAATGGGTTAATCCCAGGACGAGGGGAGTTTGTGACAAACCACCAACTAGACTGAGAATCTCTAGCGGAATTTTAACACGTCTGGCCTGGGATCCTCAATCGCTGATAATGACAGGCATTACCTGACCCAGCCAGCTCGGGGATCGCGATAGCTGTTCTCAAGAATTTGCAAATCGTTCTCCAGTTCCTGGCTCCTTCCCTCTGACTATCTTGGCAGCCTGTTCTGGCAGCCAGACTATCTCACCTAAGACTTCTCCAGCTGGTGAAGCATCTTGGCGCTCCTGCCTCTCCATGCCCACACACTTTCATCAACTTCAGCAGTAACCCTTTTAAGTGTTATCTCGCAGCCCTAATTACTTCAAATACATTTTCTGCCTGACGGCGTCGGACAAGTGGAAACTGAGCGCCATCTATTGCTAACTAATGAAAGGCTGCTTTGGTAAGGATGCGAGAGCTGCCCTTTCCCGAAGGGAGCATCGGCTGTAGGATTCCTGCAATCCAGTAGCACCATCCCTATGACCGCCAGAAACTCTTCTACGTGGGACGGGTGGTTAAAGCCTTGCAGTTTTCCAGAAAATACATCTATTAAGTTTGGGATGTGCCCTTAGATAATTTGTTCAACCAACTTTCCTGTAATATTTGTAAAATTATGTAATTTAAGTTTGTCCTGAAATATTATGGCAATAATCTCTCTCTGGTATTTATATCTAACACAGGCAAACTATAAAGCCAGCGTCTTTATTCACAGTTTGTAGTCCCTTGGCAACACTGGCTGGTCCCCCCTTTCCAACTGTGAGCAAATGATGTGAAAGAAGGGAGTAATATTCAAGGCAAGAGGCATCCCCCCAGGCTCAGCTGAGCTGAAGAACTCCTCGAGAATTTGAGGATTGAGGATGAGGAGACTAGTGGTGAGCATCGCCAGCTGGTGGAGAGAGGAATATGTTTCTGAAGAGACATTAATGAAGCTGAAAGTTATTTTCTTGTCAAAGGTCTTGGGACTTCTACCTGCATGGGATTAAATAATTTACAGATGCATATCCCTAATGAGACAGGAATCCTGAAAATCCTATCAAGAGACAAAGATTAGAGAGTAGGGAGGAAAATACTCCTCCTCACGACAGGAGCAAAAGCTGTATTTTCACTGCCCCGTATATAACGTTTGAATGTATCTGAAGTGATGTGTGTCGGTTGCATGACATCTTGGCACCAGATGATAATGCTGTTAATCTGCTTCTCTCTGAAGCAACTACTGACATTGCAATCTTTTCCACAAAAAAATGTAAAGACTGTTTGTGATGAGAACAAAGTTAGTAGGATTGATGGGTAGAGATCTGAAAACACTCCTTAAACCAAAGTGCTGCTATACACAAGCTGCAAAGACCAGAAACGTGTTTTCTAACTCTGATGTCCAAGAGCTATGGCTGCAAGGATTCCTGAGAAAAGGAGAGGTAAAAGATGGCAAAAAAAAAGATGAGCAACACCACTTCAGAGTGTCTTTAGCCATAAAACTAGGACATCTTCAAGCTGTTAGAAAAAATACCTGATACAGCGTAAACAGCTGTCTGTGTTTTGTTGCAAGCTCCATAATACCTGATGCTTTTTTTTTTTTCTTTAAAGCTCTACATGCTGTTGACAGGAAAAAGTATTTTTAAACGTTATTTTTTAGCACATATGACAGAGAGGAAAGGTGGAATATGTGTATCAGGCAGTTTAAAAACAGAAAAGCCAAGGAAGAGAGATCCAAATGTTTGGTTTATTTTGCAAAATATGCTTGGGATTTTTAAGGCTGTCTTGGAGGGTTCTAAGACCTGGCTCGTGATTTTGGGTTAGGCTTTACTATTGATTTCAAGAAGTCAACATAAACTGTATAGTCAGCATGTTTCTTGTAAAAGAATAACAACTATTTTTCCTCACAATGCAACAGAAGGGTGGACAAGAAATCAAAATGAGAATTAAATACTTCAGATTCAGGTGTGCTTTCCTTGAGACTCTGCCATTCCCTCAGTTTAATATACTGTAGCCCAGATAATTTTTCACTGCTGCCCAGAAGCTGGAGACCATTTTCATTTCCCATTATGTGTTAGGAGAACTCAGCCTGGCTCACATGGCTCTGCTGCTGAGCCTGTCCTGACAACTTTGACTTTGACTATCTGTTTTATCCCTATCTCTATCCCTGTTCCCAGAGCCTTAGAGCAGTGGCAGCAATCAGGTTGTGCTGCCAGCTGTGCCAGGAGGAGAGGAGAGTAAAACTTTATTACGGACCAGATCTGACCCATCCACCGGCTGGGTCTGATTTAGAGCAATATAAAGGACAAGGCAAGACAGACAGTGGGGGAAGATTTGTCCAAATCTATTCGTGGCTGCTACTTCTACTCAAGAAATCAGCAGCGGTTTGGTCCTTCTACAAAGGTTCTGGCACGGGATGAAGAGAAACTGAAGCAGAGGAGGGTGTGCCTGACAGGACACCTTCACACTCACTCAGCTCTGGCACATGGTAGGTACAGCCAGGGTACAAAGACACTTGGCCAATCCATCACCCCCTTGGAAGAAAAGCACAGAGGGTACAGGAGCAGTAAAACTGCCCTGTGCCTACCAAAGGCATCCTCCCACCAGCAGAATGTCACTGGACAGACCAGCATGAAGGCTGAAAAGTCAATATCAGGCTGAAATTCAAATAGCAAAGAATTAAGAATTACTTTGCTACGAGTCTGAATACTACTGGTAATCACCTGGAGAGTACTAATGGAAAAGTAGAGAATGTGATGTAAGAAACTAAACTTGTAAAGTAGAGCCCATGGGATTAAGATGATGATGGTTGTGGTCCACTCTTAGGTAGACTGTCCCAAATGCTCCCCTTTGTACATTATTTCAGCATAAGAGGAATTCTATTTCGGTTTTTGTTTGGTTTGGACCAAACATAGTACTAAAGCTTTTAAATAAGTACAAAATTAATTAATATTGTTGTGTTTCTTGGCAGGACTGATATAGAAGGTTTCATGCCGAAATGCACTCTCTACCTCTGTTCTCTATATTTGGGTTTGCTTTCTTTTTTTTTTTTTTTTAGAGGACAGGGTGCTGGATGGCAGCAGAAAGGAAGGATGTTTTTTGTTTGGAGGGTTGACCTATTTTTGTCCTGCACCAGATTTGAAGCTGGGAAGGTAACTGGAAAAAGATCCAATTTCCCAAACTATTAGCAAACTTTCTCATCTCAGATAAATAAGTGGTTATGGGTTAAAGTAAAGATGGTTACGAATTACCTTCTGGAGAAAGCAGTACTCAAATCTGCTCCAAAAAGTAATGGGGTAGAAGCAGTTAGAGATGAAGGAAGGATATTCTAGTTTAAAACAAATCATGGTACATTACAAAAGCTCTGCAAAAGCCTGTTCTAGCTCACACAAGCTCCCAGGGCTGTCAAGAAAACACCAAAGACCCGAGTCGCCTGGGATCAGTAAGTTTAAAGGCAATCTGTTCTTCCTGAGCTATGAGAGTCCTGTGAGACTAGGACTCCGTTCCAAACTTCTGCTAACAGCAGTGCCAACTAGGAGCATGGTAAATTGTGATTTCCCCAGCATAGCTGTGCCAAGCGAAGCCCCAAATGACTCCGTTGTTCTAGCAAAAAAAAAAAAAAAATGTGCTTTTCCTTGTACAACTTTTCCTGTGTGGGGCCATGGCCAGGTATGGTCTTACTGTACAAACACCAAATGCAGCTTCACTGGCAGATCTGCAGCCCTGTGTCTGCACTGATGAAATGCCCCCAAGCACAGACCTAAGAGCACAGTATATCCCACTTAGGTTGTAGGCAGGGTTGGAGGTTGATTATGCACAGCAGGTCTAAAAACCCATTGCTTCCTCACAGAGGCTTTACTGTTCTCTTTGCAGTGTTGTGTTTACTCAGAGGAAGCTGTTGTGAACTGAAAATATGCAAGGTTTTTTTTTCCTTTGTGCATGAAAAACAACAACACTTCTTGCATTTTGTGCGATTTTCAGGGGAGGAGAGAACTGCACATATCCCTTGATGGACCTCTTTCTTCAGGTAGGAAGAAAGATCCAATCAGGCGTTTCAAATTAAAAGAATAATTTGCTTAGAAAGTCAGATTTGTGATAAACAACCTGGAGTCATTCTGCCTGTGGAAATCATGGGGTCATGATTGCTGGAGACAAGGCAGATTTTAGGCACAACCTAAACGAAGAAAAGTTGGGAGCTCTGTGTTTTATCAGGGAATGAATGTTCCTGCAGTTCAGGCATTCAAAAATCGCATTAACCTGGAAAAGCCAAAGTGGGGACAAGATACAGACATGAATGTAATAGATGCTGACTGCAGTGGCTCCAGGGCAGATGTCAGCTCTTACTTCTGCAGTGGAGGTCACGGAAAAATCTTTTTGGTTCCTTTTTTTTATCTTTTTCTTTTAAACCAGCACTACATAGTGCGTTTAAGCAGCAAAAATAGTTCACCTGTGAGCAGGCAAAACATGGGTCTTACTCTGTGTCTCAGTCACGTTACCACATCTTGTACCCACCAAAGATTATCTGGTCAGTTAAATACACGTGGTGCTACATAAAGGAGCAAGAAGGCAGCTCCAGAATAACCTCCCTGTGGACAGGACTCTCCTGCAGGTACAGTGAGCAGAGTCAGCCTGACCACATGGCAAGAGGCCACAATGCTCAATTCTTCACTAACACACAGCCACACATGCAGTCAGGCAGTTTTGGAGCAGGAAGATTTTGGATAAGCCACTGAACTGCAACTCAAGTTCATCTCTTCTCTCCGAAGCAATAACCAACTTGTTGTTTTTTCCACAAGTGGCTGAGGGCTTCCCTGACTGTGTGGGCTTAAGTCAAGGTCACAAAGATAAACACAGTAAATGCTTCAAGTCTCACCAGTGTGGATTCTTTTACTCTGTGCTGGTTAGTAACATAAAAGAACTTTGTACTTGCAAAACAGCTGGTCCTCAATTAGGAAAAATGCATGTGCAAAAATTACGGCCACTAGACACGTAGGCACAGAAACCTGACTTTCTGGTACAGCCTCCAAAGTTCTTCTTATTGCAACTTGCCTCCCTCCCCTGAGGATCAAGTTGTGTTTGGTCCCCATGCACAGAGAAGAAGGGCTTAAATTGGCCAGGCACTCTTATGCAAAAACATAGCACTGTGCCCAGGTGCCTGATGTTGGCATAATTAATTTGCTTTTGCACTCATGATCCCAGAAGATATCACCTGGGATTCAGAGCAGAACATTAAGGCAGTGCAAACTCTTCCAAGGTTAGGTGAAAATGAGCTGGGTGTTTATTTGTTTAAACCAGAACCCATACCATAGGCTGACAGGGCCTGGAATTATAGAAGGTTTGGCCATGCATAAGCTTGATTTTTCTTGCATTTAAATGTCACTGTCAGCTGTAGGCAATGTTCCAGCTTGCGAAGTTTCACTGAAACTGGAAGCAACACTGAACTTGGCAGAAATGCGATGGTAGGGTTTAATTGAAAGAATAAGCCTGCTATTACAAATTAATGTGGAGAAGGCAGCCATGGTGGAATCTGTCTTCAGGTCCATATGGCCCTCCACTGCTCATTGATCACACAGCCTGTCATGCATTAACCCTCACGGGAGTCACTCGGTTTGCTGGGAACTATTACCCACATTTTACAGCTGGAAAATAGGAGCTAGGAGAGTTACCTGCCTCGCTCAAAGGCACAGGAAGGGATTGATCAAAACTAACTGCTAATCTTTTTCTTCCTTTCCAGATTGCTTATAATTTTTCCCTAATGGAAATCACTTATCTGATAAACTTATCTTATGCACTGCAGAGAAGTGCATATTATACACACCAAGAGAAGCAGCATCTTTTAAAAATAAACCTGTTACAAGCCAACACGGTTTTGGCAATTTACTGTAATTGCAGTTTGATTTTCGGATTTTCAGATCTTTCAGTGAAAGATCTCAAACTGATCATCTTATGACCGAATGAAACAGTAATTGTTAAAATACACTTGGCTGAATACTGATGATCTGTGGGTCATAATCTTTTTTTTCCCTGAAAAATTACTTTTCATTTTTTAAAATGAAAACCATACACTTTATAGCTACCAGCTCTACACAAAAGCAAAATTACTCTTCCCGATAATATGTATTTTATCACAGAAAAAAACCAACAGGTTAAACAACTCCACAGCAAATGAATTTTGCCCTGAACTTCATATATAACTTGATGAGAGTTTCACTGAGTCAAACATTGGCTTTCCTTCATGCTGCTTAAATTGCAGTAACAGATAATAAAGCCTTGTTCATGCTATTTTCTCTTTCCAGGAAAAAGTTGCCACAAAGAGGCTGTGAGGCTTGGCAGAGATATGTACATGTTCAGAAAATAAAGTTGGTGTTCTAATATCATCTTATCCTGTAAAATTGAGGGAATTTCCCCTTTTTCAGCCTGAAATTTGGCCTTCTTGACATCTATCTTAACTTTTGAGTTGTGTTATCTTGATACTGAAAAAACTTTCCAATATTACACATATGCAAAAACAGGGAAATAGTACAAGTGTTGATTTTGTTGTTGGAATGTGAAATGAAATGTAGAATAAGGAGTTCTCCTTTGTGCTGCTTGGGTGTAGTGGTGTGTAGACTAACAAAGAGAACCCTTCTGAGGGACTCTGAGCCTTAAACAGCACTAACAGGTACAATCAAGCTCTTAAGATTCACCTTAGGAGAGGTGAGAAGTTTAAAGGCAGGAACTCAACAACATTTATCTTTCGAAAACAGAGAAGCCATCTGATCCAAAAAATGTGCTGATTGGTTATGGTTCACACAGATAATGCCAGTATCAGCTACAAAGCTTTCATGCACATACTGTTAAATAAGCCTCTGCCCAGGCTGGCAGACTGAAGTCTTGTTTCCCTGAAGTAAAAAAAAAAAAAAATTGCCCTTTGCCTCTCTGGAAATTATATTACAGGGGGGAAAAAAAGCGCAGCATTTGGGATCTCACAAATTATTCCCATGACACCAAAAATACAAGCAATCAAGTTAGGTAATAGTATGTATTCAGCCTGTGGAGTTGTTAAAAAGAAGTCTCATTTCAGGAATGTGATGGGACCAAACAGCAAAAGGCAAGTTCCTTGCTCAGGTTTCCTCAAGTGTGCCAGGCAAGCAAACCCTACGCTCCCAAAACAATGTTTCCTTGCTCCTTCAGGAGAACATACACAACACTAACTTTCTCTGCTCTCCACTCTTGCTCCTTCAGGAAAACATACACAACACTAACTTTCTCTGCTCTCCACCTTAACACACACAGAGGCTACAAACTCAGCAGTCTGAAAAGTCCTTGGCACAGCCATTGAGAAATCTGAAGCTCTTTGGATTAGTGACTCACCTGACAGCAGCTATTAGCACTTCCCAGCCCAACACGGTCAGCGATGGTAAAAGAAGATACAAAAATAGCAGAAAATAAAATGTAATTTCTGTTAGTAAGGCAACGTGCCTTGGATAACCAACTCTTTGCTCAGCTTCAGGAGCCTAATAATGACTTTGCCAGCCTGTGGAAGTGTGTGAAGATTGCTGCCTCCTGACAACGAAGTAAACATGTTGATTACAACAAATTGAGGACAGCTGGGGTCTGTCCCCACAGCTGAGTTACTGACCTACTCCCTCAGAGGGAGAAACCTCTGTAAAAAAGTGACTGGCAGGAGAGATTAGGGAGTATTTCTAACCTTGAATTTAGATCAGACTCAGTGGTTTTTTTCCTCAAGAGCCATAAAAACATTTCACCTGCAAAAGGAGTGAGTGGTAAAGGGAACCTGTGCTACAAGTTATGCTTAGAGGTTGCTATTTGTGGAAGTGCATTTTCATTACAGGAATATAAACAACTGACAAACCTCTCAGATTTTCTGTTCTTTCCATAATACAAGTAAGGACCGACTCTGCAATGGAGGAAGGATATTATATTACATTTATAAGCAATGTGAGTCTTGGCTAGTAGGATCCAGAGCAATGGGAAGGACAGAATCCTATCCCTAGAGGTAAAAGATATTGGGACAGTAGGCTGATCTGTGGCACTTTTCTGCAAATTTGAAAGCATGAAGATTTCCCAAAAAGATGGGAGTATTTTTCACTAGCTTGGTTTTAATCAGTTTTCAGCCATGCCCTCGTGATGAAGACAGAAAATTTTTAGAAGTTCCTTTCTTTTCCAACCTGGGACTTCACAGTAAAGCAGATATGACGCATTTTGCTCAGGCACAAGGTTTGTATGAGCTAAAGGAAGGTAAAAATAAAAATGAACCCAGAATTCAGCAATGACTTTAATGAGGTCTGCTGCATAAAAGTTTAAGAGCCGTAATAAGTGTGGTAGCACCTGGGAGACTTTCAAACCCTGACATTTCACACGGGCGTGACTTTTTAACTGGGTTCAGCTCCTTAGAAATGCTGCTGTGGGTAAGAGAGCAGTCCTGCTCTTCCTGGGCATATGCTTTTGGCTTCCTGTGGTCAAGTGGTGATCAGGTTACTCTGCAAGTGCTCTAGTGCCAGAAGTGCCAAAAAGGGGAGGTCAATGATAGAGCAGCTGGAAGTAAGAAGAGTGGAGGCATTTTCTTCATCATGCTCAGAGCATAAAAGTCATCTGAAGTTAGGATCTGAGCTAATACCAGTTGAATTTGAAGTTTCCACTGTCTCTGCTTGGTGATCATCTATGTAAACTTCACCTAAATGGCGGGTAAATCACAGTCTTTACTTTCAGTCTAGGGGTGGCACATCAGATGGATTTCATCAGGTTATGGTGATTTTGGTAGTGGCAGCCTTCCAGTACATATTTAATTTGTACATCTATAAAGGACAGGTATAAAATCACCTCCCTCACACATAACAATCCTGTGAAGCACAAAATTTCTGCTTCAGGCCACAGCTTCAGCTGCACGAGCCCTGTCTAGACCAGGGCTTTGCCTACATCTGCCTTTGGGCAGACCCCAAGGGTTCCTTGAATACAAACTGTGTGCTGAAGACGGCTGGTCTGCTCAGAATTCTAAAAGAATTATGGCATGCACGAAATGGGGGGGAAAAAAGTTATAAATCAGTGGTTGTTCTGAAATAATTTCAACATATAGTTTCTTTGAATGACCCACAAGAACTTATGTGAGTTAAGATGAACTGCTTTGTCTTGTTGCCTAACCTGGTATTGCCAAGACTCAGAATTTAATATCCCAAATTTGTACAGATACAATATAACACCTGCAGGTGAAGCAGGACAAACATTCTCTTACCTGGCATTAGAAATCATTCCCTTGGGAGAGACAGAAGTAGACTATTTCTACATTCTTGTATCTTCTTTTACAAGTTCCTCACTGGAGAAGCATCAAGAACGAAGGTGCCACTACAGAAAATTTTGCTCCTTTTAGCAACAGGGCAATTCTTTAACAGATGTTAAAATCACCACTATGATGCCAAAACATCAGAACACTGAGCAAAAATAAATGAAGAAGAAAAACTGATACTCAACACTTTGGTTAATATGCCCTCAAAACTGGCATTTTTAATTCTAATATTGACTGCCTATAATTGGAATCCCCAACGTTTGTTTCCTTGCCCTGTTTATATGTGCACAATGCCGGTTATTTTCCTTCTGCTTTGTCCTCCTCTTATATTCTTTTAAAACTGACTTTTTTTGTCACATCTTCACAAGAGTTTGTATCCCAGATCAGAGCCCTGAAAATTGGTACTCTCCATCCCCAAGAGCACAGTGCTGGTGGTGATAATCCAAGTGCTTTCTTGGGCAGAGCTATTGCCAGCTACTGAGATGTCTCAAATGAAAAAAAGAAAAAAGAGGTCTTTTTAAATTTAGCTAAAAGGCACAGGTCTGTCTCTGAAACCCACTCAGCACCTTGTAGGATAAGTCCTCAGTTTTTTATTACTAGTGAGTTTTGAAAGCTGAAACTCAAGCCAGAATTACAGTTAAGAAAGGTTCCCCTAGGATGAAAGTGGAGAGGCCAAAACACAGGAATAAAGCCTGATTCTGACATGTTGGGTTCACTCTCCCAGTAGTAATTAATAACTTAGTACTTACCTATCTACAGCTTCTTTAAAGTGTGCTGTATCCATGCCAGCTTTTCTGGTCACTGAGAACCAAACCAGGTGGAAAATGTACCCTGCTGTTTACTTTACCACAGCATGGATCAGTGCTACCTTTAATCACAGTATTGCCTGCACTGAAAAGCAGGAATACGTCAAGATTTTTGGTAAATACAACCACCACACATGGCAAACGTCAAGATTTTAATGACACTCACTTTTCAGTGCTTTCCATCTTCAAAGGGTTTCCCACTGGTTGACATGTTTCAGAGTAATGACTGTTTAAAATTGCCCTGTAACGTAAGTGCTCAAACTATAAAGCTGTTTTCTGGTGTTCTTCTCTCCCCTGAGTTCATCGCCCCCAAACCCTTAGAATGGGAGCTGTATTCAGTCACAGCAACACAGTCCCACCATATTAAAAACTGCTTCATGACAACATGGTTGGTAGGTGGGTGGTTTTGCTGGTGAATTTGTCCAGCATTTTACTGTGAGACAACTGGCTCAGCCTCCAGGCTTGGCAGGGTAGGTGCATGTCTGCCACTTGAGTCTTGCTTTGCTGTTCTTACATGCCCCCCTTCATTCAGAAACTCTTTTTTTCTTTTAATCCAGCCTTCAAGCATGTGTTTCATAGATGGTCCCATCTATGGGATAATAATGCTTAGCTGTTGTCAACAGTGATGATTTCATAACATGTCACAAACAGGTGCCCATTATATTCCTTTATTGGAGACAGAAACATTGCATAATTACAGATTTGATGAGGAAAACTGCAAATAGTATAGACTGATTCTACTGCCAGCAAAATACAGTTATGACAGGATTTATAGACATACAAATATAGTGCTTCTCTCATGCCAGATGGTCGGTACGTAACAATGCCATTAGGAGCGCTTAATTGTGCTTCTACAAAACCTTTAGAGAAGAATGAGGTAGAGTTTCCTTTAGTTTATCCAGTATTTTTTCACACATCTGTCCTTTACTGCTTTTATATGCTTCAGATCCTTGTAAAATACCCAGTTAACTTTTAACATTGGAGGAAACAGAGACCCTTCAAGGTGTTTACTTCTCCCTCTCTAAGTTGCTAATTTCCCACTGCTTATATGCTAGGGTTTCAGATAACTACTACTGCACCCTTCTAAATGCCTCAAAGGTCAAGTAGATCAGGACATCTGTCTTTCCAAATTTCTGCCTCGGCAGAAATTGTTTGTAAATAGCTTCAGAAAAAAACTCTTACTGGTCTCCATTATGGCAAAGAACTGTTTTCATTCTGTCACTCTCTATTAGTGGCCAAGCCTTCTCCCTGGAGACAGAGGGAATAGATCCGCTCTTCGTCAAGGTCCTTGACTATGAAATAGTGTTAACGATGCATTTGTCTCCTACTTGCAGTTCTAGTCAACAATTATTTAGAAAATTAATACAAATTATGGGAAGAGAATAGGCCACTGACCTGTTAGATGATCCGGAGCATTAAGTGTTTGTTTTGACCTAATATTTTACTGGTTTATTACATATAAAAGTGTGTTGCAGGTTTCAGTTGAGATATGAGGGCCCAAGTTATGAAAATGTAGGCACAGATGTAGGTATTTAAGCAACTGAGTAAGAGCATCTACTGTCCTGCTAGATTTTTGGTATACCTGGGTGGTCTCCTGGACTGAACAAGAATGGTAAAGATGTTCTTCTGGCCTCCTGCGTTCACTGACTATTTTTCCTCTCACTCCTGGCACACCTGTTCTGGAAATAGAAGACTTTTCACTTTACCTTTTGCTCTGGCATTTCCTGCAAGCACTTACTATTCACTAAAGCCCCAGAGAAGTGCACTGGTAGGGTGCAGTAGAGAAAAAACCCTGTTATTTCACCTGAAGTGGGCACAATTCTAGTGACAACCAAATCATAGTGAAGAGGGAATTTGGCATACAGAAAGGAGGTGATTACATAAAGAATAAGAATGTTTGCTTTCTTCCTATAAGGTACTGAGATATGATAGTGTAAGATAATAGTTCAGCAACACTGCATAAGACTTCTAAAATGAAAAGCAAAGTTTTTATAAAAAGGTGCAAAATTTCAAAGATTCCATGTTCATCTCTTGATCACTTTGATCATAAAATGAAAGAAATTCTGTTTCTGCCCGACAGTACCTCCTGAGATAGCTTCTGAGCTCCTGCATCTCATCCTGAAATGTCTGCTCTAAGCCTGACAGAATCAAAAACTATAAAGAGTCAGTGTTATTAAGAGAACCAGCTCTTAAGAAACTTTCCCAACTCTCGCTTAGAAAAACAAGCAATACACTTATTTTACCTATTGTTCCCTGCGTACCTCTTTGGTAAAAACCAAAAATGACCAGTGTTGGAAAACCACTTGGAACACTGGAGTTAAATGCTTCCACAAAGTTGTCTTCTCTGTTTCTACCTTAACATTACCCAGCAGGCATTTTAAAGACTTAAAAATTCTACATCAAGGTCTTAAATCCTCCTTAAGATCTTTCTATGAACATGAAATTTAAAAGTCTTTTTTTAAACCATGGCATGAAAATTCAGGATTGTGGTAAAAATCAGACACAATAAATTAACTTTCAAGATAAGCAAACAGTATAAATTCATGTTCAGAGAGAGGGATGAGAATATGGCCATGCTGTTATTACTAGTGAACAGAATAAGATTATTTTTAGTATATTGGGGTGTGGTTAACCTTGCTAGTGTGATTAATGAGAATTTTATCTGAGCTAGTAATTCCAAAACTTTATTCCAAATCTAAGGCTTGACTGTTCTAGTTCAGTATTGTTCCTCAGCTGCTAAATCCTAATGTAACCTGACTGTTCTACCTCAAGGCAACGACCAAGCTAGTTTTGTTTATGGAGCTGGGGACATATTTGCCAAGTGTGCTGTAGATGGCACTCAGATTTTGCACAGTCAGGGAAAATATCCTGGAATTCCTACAAAGCGTCATGCTCAAAGCAAGGCCTGGACAGGAGGACTGCTACAAAAGCATTTTTCACCAATGCAATGCCAGTATTCTCTCTATTAAGAAGTTGCTTAGCTTAAATAATTTAGGACCTGTGAATTTTTTTTCCAAATCTTGAGGATAGTGACAAAATACAGTAAAACAGAGTTCTTCCACACTTCCAAATTGCTGTTCAGAAGATCTGTTGTCAAGACTGACAAAGAGGTCTCTGCCGGTGCTCCTTGACTGAGTGCACCTCTAAAACAGTCTCATGTTAATGACTTTACACTGAGGGGTATAATCCTTCCTTCAAGTATCATTTTTAAATAGGATAGCCCTGTTTGAGGTGAATTCTCTTGTCAGGATCTTTCTGTATGCTACTTTGTATTCTGAACTACACCTGTTACTCATTTACGGGTTCATGCAGCAAATCTTTAATGTGTTTCTAATTCAGATAACATTTTTCTCCTCCATGATCAGAATGGTTCTAATCTAAAGTAATCCTTGAAATACTGGACTCTACACGGCATCTCTCTCACTGCTTGAAAAGCTTTGTCTGGAAAGCTTATTTGATCTGTAATAAAATAACTTTTTATGCAAAAGTTTGGATTAGAGTTAAAAGTAAAATCACTGGTAGTACTACTACTCTACACTTACAAAGAGGTTAGATAACTTGTCCAGGGTCACAAAGTCAGCAGCAGTCTATTCAGGCATTACATGGGTGGTAAAGCAGAATTCTGATCCCTCAACACCTGGAATACGAACAAAATGCCTTTTTTTTCTTTTTTTTTTTTTAACTGCCATGATTGCTAAAAGAAAAAGAATGCAGATGGTCACTTTTAGGTATAAGACTCAGTGGCATGATGACAGAAGACTGGGGAAAAGGGGCTGCAAATCCACGTGGAAGGGAGAGAAAGACAGCAAGGAAGAGCCCACCCCGGGACACATTCAGCCATCATTTACACCTGCCCACCTCTCAGGATACGAGCCTGACATGAGAACATGAAAACTCACCACCCATGGGGTGGATCCCATGCCCAGGCAATGTGCTGTGGTCTGGCAGGCTGTGCTACCACCTCTTTTATTCTACTCCATAGCAAGGCACTATCAACAGACAGTTCACACTATGAAATCTGTTGAGATTATACAGATTGTTCTGGAGAGGCCATTGAATTCAAGAGGGTTCCTCCTCTAATTAGGCAGCTGTGAAATCAGTCCCAGCTGTTTTTCTGTCTAACTCCTTGGAATACCATGTATTAGACAGACATTTCAAATAACTTGCATTCCAAATTAATTTCAAAAATCACATTTTTCCAAATTAACAGTCTTCACGCCTGAGGATAAATAAGTATAAAATAAGTGTACAGAGTGTATGGTATCTCTGCGTTGAATTTGGCAAACCCAAAGAAGAGTTTATCCACAAAGAGGAGGAGTGGAGAACAACTGCTTTTTGGCTTGAGATAGCTGAACAGGTGTAAACAATGGCTGAGCAGAGACATCTCACTGCCTTGCTTTTGTCTTACCAGACTTCCCTTCTATATCCCAGAAAAACCATGTTTGCTTTGAACTGCTATGGACTGAACAGATTATCTAGTCTAGGAGCCTTTATTAACATTCCCACCTGGGTCTGTCACTGTAAATTCTCAGTGAATTTGCCCTCATTGCAGTTAGGAATCTAGTTAGGTAATGCGGGTTGCTGAAGCCGTAACTCTTGGCACCAGAACAGCTCGTATGAAATGCCAGTTTCCTGAAAATGCTCTTATTTGACAGACTTCTTTCTTATGCATGAATCATGCTCACCAAACTGAAAATTAAGGACATGCTCAATACTGAAAATAATAATCAAAAGAATGAAGGGAAGAAGAAAGAACATATGAAAATTAGAATTCATTATTATCCTTTTAAAGTACCAGTGTTTGTAAAACATAAGCATGTGAAAGGCTGAATCTCATTTGATCAACCCAATTAAACATTAAATAATTGCAGCCAATTATGCAAATATCACACAACAATATTAATTTGTTGATCTTTTTTTGAACAGTCTCAAATTCTCCTAATGTTAGACTATCTTATGTCTTAAATGATCAATTACCAGAACCATAACTAAGTGATGAAGAATGGATAATTGCCTAGTTATGATGTACCATACTCTTTCTATGTAAATCTGTTGCAATTAAACAAATAGGGCACATGGAGAAAAGATGTGCAGATGTTCTTTTACAATCTATTATTAGCTCAGGGAATACCACAGTTCCCTCCTAAATTTTACAAGCTAAACCAGGGAGAATGCAATACCAAATACTCTCTATTACTTACACATATTATTTCGTTCCTTTGGTTAATGGGATAAAAAAGCAGTGGCAGAATTCAGAGTAAGACAGCATGCAACACCAGAAGAATTTCCTGTACTATACTGAGCTGTCAGCTCCCTTATTTAGGTTTTACATTTTAAAATCTAGAACCTATTCCCCTGGATGCCATTTGGAAACAAGCACAACTTTGAGTTGACACAGCCAGAGTAAAGCAATTAACCAAGATCTTCAAGACAACAGTTAACATACACACACTACATGTTTTTTTCTTCCCTGCAAGAAAAGACCATGCATTTCTATGGGTCATTCCAGTTTCAATTCTCATAATTTTGAAGTCTCCATCAGCTCAAAATGTGCAGTGAAAGGAAAGGTGTCTCCCTGGTCAGTGCAGGAAAGAGTGCAAACCACACCAAATGAAACCGCCTGGCTTCTTCACATTAAATTATTTGAAAAGAGTTTAAGAAGAGGTTTATACAACTTTCAGGTTTACACTACAGTAAAATAATTCTTCTATCTGGTCCTTATTCATTCTGCCTACTGAATAGATTACTGCTGGTGCACTGAGGCCTTCATGGGGATTTTTGATATCCAGTATCTGTCAACCCTAACTTCATCTTGAGATGTTAAAGTATTGTACAACCACTGAAGATAGATATTTTCACTTTTCCTTTTGCTGCTAAATCTAAGATGAACATAAGGGACAGATTAGATAGTTCAGTTAAAAGGAAGCCACATGTGGTTTCTCATTACATATTCTTGTAGAGAGCTCCATACCACACTCTAGTTAAAGGCACTCTTTAGTTACGATACTGGTCTCATCAGATAAATCTTCCTACCCCATGTTGCATCTTGACATATTCCCCATGTAATTTTTCCAGCCATGTAATTAAAAAAAAAGGAAAGGCTACCAGCAGCTTGTAGTACACAGTAAGATACTGAACGAAGACCAGCACACGGTACAGATTCAAATGGTCAGAAATACAGTCACACGTCACTATTGCTACTGTAAGTGAAACACCATTTTGTGCTTGCAGTTGTTGTCTAAAGAAAAACCTATTCAACAAATTTTAACAATGATTACAGTGTCAGAGAGAACCTTCAACTGTTCTTCATTAAAAGATCAGATCGGACCGCAGTGAAAGGTAGGAAAAGTCATGATTTAAGGGAGCAAAAGAAAGAAATGGCTAAGAAAGGGTTGTCTTTAAAACCAGACCAAAAATGAACAGGAAAGCCATAAGGCTATTCTTTAACAGTTGCATAAGGCATGGATGGTCTATTATAAATTATATTTTGCCTTTTTAAACTATGTTAACAAATACCAGTAACTACAACGGACTTACAAATCATGGGAGAGATACTGTTGGTTCTTAAAAAAATAAAGTGCTAAATGTTTCCCTTAATACTGGTGCATCTCTACTGCAAACTAGGACAAGAAATGTTTCACTTTTGCTTCTTATAGGACTCCAATAAAGTGTCAATAAAGTTCCACCAGTTTTACACTGAAGTAGCACTTTGGAACATTGATACAGAACATGGTGATCCTTTTTGGCAAGAGAGATCTTAAAGCTGTTCAACAAAGCTGTGTGCAAAAGGAGAAAGCTAATAAATATTACAGAATGATTGTTAGTGAACATTTGCAGAAGTTATTTCCCTAACTAGGGGCTACATGCTCTGTATTGCTTCCAAAGTATCAAGACTGCATGTGAGAGAGCAGCGTTAAATGGGGAATTATGTGCTTAAACAGAATGACATCAGGGTTTTGAATGAAAGCTCTTTCCTTCTTGTGCTAGACATTTGCTTGTTGACAACATTGCTTGTTCCTTAATAGGAAGGCCCTTCTAGTACACATATGTCAATGAAGACTGGATACATTTCACAGTGAGGGGTGAAGGGGACAAGAAAAACATTTTGCTGGTCTAAATTATGTGATTGGATGATGAAAGAAATTCCTTAATCCAAAGTCTGGGTTGCTGTGAAGAGTGGTTGAATTTTCACAGCCACAGTTGTCTAATCTTATTTTCTAGACATTCGGCTGGAAGGCAACACTGTGCCCACAATTTCCAGCTCTGTACTAGGCCTAACAAAGGGGAACTTTTGCCTCAGCAGGGCCTGACCATGCCCTTCAAATCATGTCTGGAGGAATGTATTCAACTATTAGAGAGGTATGCACTGCCCTGAGCAGCCACTGCATATCCCCACAGAGGGAAAGGCAATAGGCCAGCAGGGACCATATTGCAGGCTAAGACCGAGTTAGAGAGTTTTGGCCCAAAGGACAGAGTTATTCCACAGAGTATGCATGAGGGGATCTAGAGGGCTATGCAAACTCAGGAATCTCCCATACAAGCAGAGTATTGAAGGAAAGAGCATATGGCTAAACGTATTTGTTTCCCAAACACAGAGCAAAAGGCAGGATAATGCCAACAGAACCCTGCAGGCAGCAAACAGGCGATGTCCTCGTGTCACACGACGTGTTCTGCTGGTGATGGCAGCTAAACAAACCAAACTGAAGAGCAGTTGAAGAGCATTTTACAAGTTTTCAGACTGTACATAAGGAGGCACTAAGGAAACCATTAGGAAAGTTCTATTGCTAACATTTAGCACCTCTACCAAGAAGACAGGCTTCTACCAAGGAGATTACAGTAGAAATCAAAATGATTGTGTTCACATTTGCCGGATTGTGGAAACAATCATCCCGGGGAGCAAATTGATACTTAAACTATGCTACGCACTGGCAGCTACAGAAGTTGTCATTATTTGTGTCTGTTCTATCTGGAGGGTCTGAACTCGTCCACCTTCATGACACCAGCACTGTCCAGTCGCTGTCTTCTCTTCCATACTGAAACAAAGCAAAAATGGAGTTTAAGAATAGAAGTTAAAAGAAACAGTGTACAGTTATGATACATTCTTAGGTCTGGCCTCAGAAAGATTCATTTCCACTGCTCTGACAGTAGTTTATACTATCTCTTATGTCTTTACTTCTGTCTTTGATTTGACCACAGCCTAAAAGTAGCTTGAAGCTTTAACCATATTCCAGCAGGTTGACTAGGAAGGGGCAATACTGATACTAGAGATGATACAGAACAGTCCTGCTTCACTTCCATCAGTTTAATCCAGTTATTCCCTGAGGTCTGCTCACTAATTCTCTTCTAACTAAGCCCCTGCTCAAGCTCCAATAAACAAACAATTTTTTTTAACTTCTTTTTATTTTCAAGGTGGTTTTTTATTATAACATTCTGACTGACTGTGAAACAGAAGCATCACAAATATCAGAGAGTACAATTAGAGAGAATTGTAATCCAAAATAAAACAAGTCATCTTTCCATACACAAACCAACAGGATCACCAGGCAGAAACGAAGGCAACTTATGGCAGGAAAGGATACAGTCATTAGGCAGCACTTCTAGTTGCTAAGCTGGCTGCATGTTCTAAAGCTCTGTCACCAGTCCTGTAAACAATGCTCCAGAGAGACCCCAAAACACACACAGGGCTCAACTAAGTAAATAAAACAGTGGTGGACACACTAGAGGCAGATGTGAGTTGGGAGTCCTTTCCCTCAGTACTAAGTTCAGGGAGCTTAAAAACACTTTCAAACAAGAAATAAAGATTGATTTTAAAAGCTTCATGTAGGCTGAAAACATCACTTAATGATAACTTATCCAGAGTGGATAAAAGGAACTCCTCCAATTCAGGTTCTACATCATCAGGAGAGGAGATAAAGGGACAGGGAGAAGACAACAGCTCCAAATCAGGATGAGCCAAAGATCCACCAAGGAGTGGTGTTCACTGTGCTTGTGTTTCACTCTCTAATCCAGCAGGTAAAGCCTCTACGTGACCTTCATATGTGTCACATCTACTTTTCATTACTAATTCTGCTGCTCCTGTTCTTCAGTCTGCAACGTGGTTGATTAACACTGGTCAGGTGCTACACAGGACCTTGCACAAATTACTTGTTCAAAGGATTTTCAGCTTATATTTCCAGTAGTCAGTGTGGTTGCCTTGGGAATTATAACCAAGGCAAAGCAGATGTATTGTTAGTGTAACCACAAAACACTAAATTACCTTCATGTGAGGCAATTCTGTTGAGGCTGGGGGCAAAGGGTGGAAAAAAGAGATGTCTTTGACCTTCCTATCACTGCCTCTCAGGGAAAAGGTGGCATCCCCACGTCCTCCAAACCAGAGAGCAGGCAGAGGCCAGGGGATTATTTGTAAATTTTGTTGTTTTTAAGTAATAGTATCATGTAATGCTCTGATGCTGACCAGAAGTTCCAGGGACTGGTCTGGGTTGCCATTTGACTACATTTTGCACCTGCTTCCAGAACTAAAGAGGGAATGAAATGTGATACCACAATCAAGAGGTTTTCATTCCAGAAATAAAAGCAGGTTTAGCATCCTTTTCTAATTCTGTCAAAGACTTTTTGACTTCAGGCTTGTCAATCCCATCCCTCTTACACTGCCCATCACACCCAAGTCTTGCTTTGTAAAACTTAACACATTCATTCTCCCTTCTTGGTTGTTTTCCAGTGGCCTATCCACTTAGATTGTGCAACTTTGAAAAAGACAGGGGGTTGACTAAATATCTGTTCACTGCTGTCTTGACTGCAGTGTTTAAATGTATTTTCTATCATGTAGCATAATCAACGTATCTTACCTTCTGTCCAACCCCTTCAAGTTGCATCTTAATCTATGTTTTAAAGGGTATAACAAGAGCTTGTTTATTCTCAAAGCATGGATGAAAACCCACAGAAACATCCAAGTATATTCCCAGAGAAAACAATCTCATCCCTAAATCTTCTAACTCAAGCAGTTATAGAAGACAGTTTACTATGACTAACTCATTCATAAACACACCATTATTTTTTACAATGTAATTGATTTAAACTGAAGTCTTTATCAACCTTTAGTGATCACGATATCTACTCAGTGATGGGAAGGGAAATGTGTATTGCAGTTCTACTACTGTCTCTCTCAACTGGCATGAGAAATGGAATCAGTTCTGCCCATGAGTTTCTAATTTGTCACTCCAGCTCTAGTTCCACTGAACAGCTGTTCACACCCAAAGAAATCCTGTTGAACACAGCAGACTTGTGAAAGAACAATAAGCAGCATGAAAACAGACTTGGAAACACAATAATGAAGAGAGTATGAAAATGTTAAAAAAGCATGCATTGTACTCAAGAGAATTGGTATAATAATACTGGATACAGAGCCCTGCACCTCCTGGTCAGAGGTTCACATGCAGGACAGTGGTGGTGCTGAGAATTTTTACTTTTTTACAAATGTCTGTTGTTCAACATGAAATGGATACGTTGCCCTAGTTCAGGCAACAGCACAGAGACCAAAGCCATGTTTGGCTGTAATTTCCATTGATATTTATTCTTCAGAACTTGAAAATTCTTTGGAAGAACAGCCTCAAACTGTCCAAATGGTATGACAATAGTCCAGTGATACTGCAAAGAGATCTTTTATTTTAGCCCTCTTGGTAGAAGATATAAAAGATCTTGGTCAAAGATCCTGAGAACCCCCCTGACATTTTAAGAATATTAGATATTGCATTTTGTCTGTTGCAGCACTGTTTTCTGTATGACATCCTAGGGTCCATTTGGATATGAGCCCAAGGAAGGCTTGGGACAAGAACTCAGAAGTAAATATATGCATAATAGTCCAGGAGTAATGAATTTACTCTTGGCATGTAACTAATGAACACAGGGTATGTACACAGTTGAAAGCAAAAAAGGTCCATATGCACAGTTGTAAAGGTCAAAGAAAAATAATGTTTAGTAACAATCTACACTTTTTCAGCCTCCTCCTGAGCCTTGGTTGGTGATGGAAAACCAGAGTGATGAGACAAGAGGCAATGGGCAGAAACTGATGCACGGAAAAATCCACCCAAATATGAGGAAGAACTTCCTTACTGCGGAGGTGACAGTGCACTGGAATAGGTTGTCCAGAAAAGTTGTGGAGTCTCCTTCACTGGAGAAATACAAGAACTGTCTGGATGCAATTCTGTACAATGTCCTCTAGGATGGCCCTGCTTGAATAGGGAGGTTGGACCAGATGACCCACTGTGGTCCCTTCCAGCCTGATCCGTTCTGTGATCGTGTGATCAGGGAGGGCATGGAGGAAACCTCAGGGAGAAGGCTGGATAAATTTGTCTTAAGCCAGTCACTATATATTGGGCAAGGGAGAATGACACATATCACAGAATTACCGGTAAGAAGTTAAAAATTTTAGTGGCAAATCTAGCATCTTGAGCCAAGAGCTAAGAATGTGGAATGGAAACCATAAGACTTAATTTGAAGAAATCCTGATAGTATTGCCAAGCAACTGCTATTGGATCTTAAATAAAGGGGCTTGTAACATGACAAGACCTACTTTTACAAGTAGGTGGTCTTCAAGACCACGTAAACTACACTAAATAAGGGAGAGAAAACAGGCAACTAAAATAAGAAGGGCCATCTCATGTTGATCACTGACTTTACCTGAAACGGTATTGGCTCCTGTGCCCAGACATGGAGATAAAGCACAGATTCCAAATAGACTGTGATGTTCAGCAAATCACAGAGAAAGGAACTGTTTTAAGAACAAGAAGTGACTGTGTGATTGGAAAGATGCTGAGAAAGAGACACAGTGATCAGTTGGCTGCATCCTGTGACTGTTTGCTGCTTCACCCATTACTGATTAGACTGTACTCATTTGTGATCATGGTTAAAATGCTTCATAATCCTATTTTTTCGCCTTAAAAAGGAACCTATAACAATAGTACTAGATTTCACTGATAACAGTAATATCTTGCAACTCCTATCCAGCTTCCAAGATGAACAGGGAAAAACCCTATTACACTTCATCCCTATTATATTTTCTCAAGGAAAAGAGAAGAATATTGATAGAATAATCACACCAAATGAAACAGTCTATATTATTATGTAATGCTTTCTATAGCACCATTACCCAAAAGATTATTTTCCAGTGCTTTCAAATGTTCACCTTTTATTATTTTATCTGGTTATAGAAGAGGAAACACTTTACCTGGATATCACTCAGCTTATTCAGGAAACGAGTTGCTAACTCAGGCCCATTCTCCATAGTTGGAATGTGCAGATCCTGACATGGAATAAAGGAGCAGGAGAGGGGGGAGAGAAAAAGAGAGTAATATGAAGTAATAACCATACATATGAGTGCCTTATGGTTGCCAACAATTTTAATAAATATTTATCATGCTGTCTAGCCCTCTTTACAAGTAGTCAAAGGTTGTTGAAATGGTGGTTTTTTTTACAGGAGGGCATGCTGAAGCAGTGAAAAGTTAGATTAGTAGAACTGTTATGCTGTTTTTAAATAGAGGCTAATCTAAGCCTTCCAAAAGATCTGTCCAAAACAGAGGGAGTATTGTGTAGGCAAGAGTAGTAACATTATATGCAGTATTTCATTTCAAAATATATCGTGTAGAAATACAACACTTACAGAACTTATCACTTGGCACCTTGATGTCTCTCATATTCTCTTAGCATCAGATAGTAACAATATATTTATTCTAGTTTATTAATTCAAGAAGTATCACCTAACAGCCAATTACTCTACTTACCACATTTAATGGAACAAAGCACATCCCTATATTCAACTTCAAAGCCCCAGCCTTCTGAACTACCTTTTTGCTGGCTAAATAGCATCAAGTCAGCTGAACAGCCTGAATGGCTGTGGAGTTCCACCTGTGCAGGAGAAATCTCCCATATGTCCATAGTAGGTGGAAGCAGCTGTGCACCCTCCTGAAACAGCTCTTCCATCAGAGCTGAGATGAGGGGTGAAGAAGAGATAAGCTTGAGAAGGAAACACAGCAGTGGCCCAGAAATTAGGTTTCCTGTCAAAGTCTTTCCTCTCCTCACCTTTCCCAGGTGCCTTAGCTTTGGAAAAAAATGTTCAATGAAAGAAACATGGGAGAATGTATTTTTCTGTATTTGCAAACAACCCTGGGGTGGGAATTGTTTGTTGTTTTTTTTTTTTTCATTTTCCATGCAATTGAAATTTTATGTTTTTAACTATTACAAAATTTCTAGCAGACAAGAGGGAAAGTTCCCTTCTGACAACACACCAGTAACTCACTTGAAAAACACTGCTCATCTTTACAGGCAGCACTGCTTTTCTATCTCCCTTGTTTTTTGCTTCAGCTGCAATTAATTACAATAAAATTCTGAAGAAAGAAGAAAGGAAGAAAAAAAAGAGACATTTTCTTACCTTGCCCTTATATAAAATTTTAGAGATAGGACATACAATGCAAGCTGTTCCAGCACCAAACATCTCCTTTACTCTGTCTTCTTCCAAGGCAGCTGTCAGATCACTCATGGTGATGTATCGCTCAGACACTTTGAATTCTCCCTGCATGAGAAGAATCCACCATAAAAATTGTAAAAAGTTTAAAAATGTCTGCATTTTTGTTTTCCATGTTGAAACATCTTTAATAGAACTGTTTGCCTAGTGGCAAATCAATCAGGTTTGGGCTCTGATCTTGTGAACTTTTCAAACCTCCCAGAATCACACAAAATAGACTTTAATCAAAAGAACAACCTTCAACTAAGCTGATGGTTTGCCAGACACAATGCTGATGATTAAGTGACACTTCCCTCTGTTTTAGTACAGAATATCTGTATCACACTAGGGAGTAACATCCAATAATTTGTCATTTGTCATGTTACACAGGATCTGACTACTCATGGTCTCTAACACGCTTCAGTTTGTACAAAAATTACTCAATTATATCAAGAGAGCCTTTGCATCCCACTCTCAGAATCACTGATTCCTAAGCAAAATACATTCTGTTAATTCCACCTGCAAGGCCAACCAGATGTGATACAGTTTTTTAATCCGTAGTGAAATTTCACACTGTAGCCTGCACACAGTTGTCACATACAAAAATTAGCTGTACTGCAGGCATGAGTAAAGCAATTCACACTGAACAGTCTTAACACTGGAAGTGTTTTACCTCCTAAAAGTGTTGAAGAACGCGTTGCAACTGATTGAGGGGATGTGTTTAAGAGAAAAAAAATAAACATCAAAATTTGAAAGTTTCATTTCGTGGATTTGTAGGGACATTATTGTCCTATCAGACAAAACTAAAGCTTAGCCCTTCTTTTATATGCAAGCTTTTTAACATGAAACAGAGATGCTTATGATGGCAGAAAATATGATTATCTCTGGACAGGACAGTATTTGGAGAGATAGAGGCAGGGACACCATGTAAGCAGAGTTTCAGATAGGTTAGGCAGTGGATGTCAGGAAGAAGAGAACAGCCTTTGTGAGAGTAGATTATTTAAGTGGACTAAGGTGAGAATCTGGCATCTCACAAAAAAAGCCCTATCAACTGGAAATGTCAGTCTGTCTTGTAAGGGAGGTGGGACTGACAAGTGTGCATGCATGTCTGCACTTGGGGAGTACCAGTACAAATAAAGATGCATAAAAATTCAGGGCAGCTCATCAGGGGCACACATGCACCATGAAATACATGCTCAGCACTCCTCAGTGCAAGTTAGGTTTAAGTGGTAAAACTGTGAACTCTATTTCTGCAAGTCTTTTAGATACATGTGATTGGAAGCTGAGTTAATACCAGGGAGAAAGTATCACACATGCCTGCGTTATTCCTGCTGTTCCACCCTAAACTTAGGCCTGGTCAAAACCAGGAGACAGGATACTGGGCTTGATGAACCCTTATTTTTACCCAAGACACAGTAAAACCTATGAATACTGTAGAGGCAGAGTGAACAGATTGCTGCATTTCAAGATATGACATAGTCCCAAGTGTCCAAATAAGTTCTTGGATGGCTACAGTACAGAACAGGAACTGGAAGCAGACAGATGACTTCAAGGCTGTGGCTAGCTAGGTTGCATGCTAGTTAGTGGAAACAAGGCTGGAAGCATGAGAACTAAGTGGAGAAATAGTGTGCTGATGACTGAAGTATAGCTATGGTCATGCATGGTAATTCTTTGTTTCCTTGCTTTAAGTTGCTGGTACCGGTGGATTTAATGAGAATTTTCATGTTAAATGCTACACGCAGTTACTTTAACAGGATTGGTATTGTTCTGTGTGACAGGTGTGGGTATCCTGATGCTGTTGGTATTCCATGAATTTGCATGCCCTTAGTTCCCATTTAGGTTAAGGGATTGAGTGCACCCTCAGCAAGTTTGACAGCAACACCAGGCTTTGTGGCGCAGTTGTCACGCCGGAGGGAAGGGATGCCATCCAGAGGGACCTTGGAAATAGATTTTCAGACAGGTTGGATATGACTCTGAGCCATTTGATATAGTTGAAGATGTCCCTACTCATTGTGGGGAGGTTGGAATAGATGCCTTTATATGTCCTTTCCAAGGCCAGGTTGGATGGGGCTCTGAGCAACCTGGTCCACTGGAAAGTGTCCCTGCCCATGGCAGGAGGGTGGAACAAGATGATCTTTTAAGGTCCCTTTCAACGCAGGTCATTCTATGATTCTATGAACCCAGACTATTCTATGATTCCATGATTTAACCAGATCAGTTGAACTTTAAGGTACTGAGCACCAGAAATGTTTGTTTCTGTTGACATTATAACATGGTATTTGAAACTATTACTGCCAAGGCCAAAACACTCACCCAACTGCGTGCCAGATCCAAAATGCTTTGCCTTGTCACTCCTGGAAGGATGATGCCATCTAAAGGTGGGGTTGCCAGTTCATTTTCTGTCGAACACAGAAGAAATAGAAACACTAGTTTAAAAAACAACCAAAGGAACAGAAAAACATGTTTACTGATACTACACCAAACATGTGGGTCCCTTTAAATTCAGCATATTCCATAATTCTGTGGTATCCAGTAAGATGCAGTTTATATCAGAGTTCAGTAAGAAGACAAATTACAGAAAATTCATTCAAATAAAGAGTTGTTCAGTGTTTGGAACCTTTTGAGTACACTTCAGTGGGTGGGGAAAAAACAGATTTCATACATCAGTATACACACGGCTAATGCCTAGTAGCAGGTTTTATTCCTTAGTGCATTATGGGTTCACTGTATAACTATTGGAAACCATCTAATGGTTCAGTCTTCAAATTCTGAAGAGAGAAGCAGAGGAAAAGCCACACCTAATAATCCCAGGGTAGATCATGACTTTCCCTGAACTGCTTTATTTAATTTAGGAATATGGGACTCAGTATACCTACTTCATGGCAGCAACATGAAACATTTACCAAAAATTTTGAAATCCATCTACTGAATCAGTAAAGCAGTGGAAACCTTGCCAACCCTCCTTGAGAGACTTCCTTAATGATCTTTTGCAGTAGGTTAGACATCATTTTTCCCCTCCTAATTCTCTCTTTACCAATTAGAGCTGTCTTAAGAAAATTCCAACAACAAGAACAAGTTCTTCAACTAGTTTGTTTTTTTTAGCTTGTGCTTCTTCTTTCCTTTTGAAAAAGAACATTAGATAAATATTCGTCTAACGTAACTAGTGAAATGGCAGATAAATGGTAATCCACACTTGGTAAATACTTGAGTTACAACACAAGTTTGTAGGTAGACTTTGTTCTTCCATCTGTTCTTTGCCGCAAATCAGAGTTACTCTTTTTCATTTTGAACTATCTCTTTCATTGTAAACAGAGTTTAACATTTGAACATTTCAACATTTGAAAGGAATATAAACATTTAAAATATTTGCTGGTTTCTATTATCAGAGAACACTGATCATTCACTCTTTTTCAGACAGAGACTTTTAGGACAGTCTCAAGTTTGCACTGAGAAATCAAGACATCCACAGTCTGTCAGTAATACTCTTCATATTTTTTTCTAACCATTTTCTTTCCCCAATGATAATTCACTTTCTTTCTTGATCTTATAAGGAAACTACCCTTTCTCATAAAATCCACAAACCATTAAGCTTTTTGCTTATTTTTTACCTAGGTCACATAAAAGGAAAAGATATGTGTCTTCATGATTTTATTATGTCCCCATCTCCCTGGACCACAAGAAGATCAATTAATCCAGGCCTTTTTGAACCCCTCTCAAAGGAGAAGCTGTCTTTAAAATATTTGTAAAAGTCCTGTGAAAAGTTGCAGCTGAGTAGAAGACAGAAACACGGTGTTCGTCCTTGGACTGTGGGAGCAGGTTGAGCTCAGCTGCTCAATACTCTGTTTTCAGCACTCAGGTAGATAATTCCATGTACAAACACTGCCTGCCAGCCAGAGCACACACAGCTCCAGACTGACTACAGCATGGGCTCTCCCCACTGTGCAAGAGGGGGCTTTGGGGCTGGGGTGGGATAGGGGAAATGGAGGTTAATTAAATGGAATTGGTCATTGAATCCACTACTCAACTTTCCATTTTGTCAGGAAATAGCCATTACTTTTTAATGCAGCCAGCCCTGGATTTATTCATTTGGACTGGAAATTTTTCTTGTCTATGCTTCCCTGATCCTTTTATGAGCATCCATACACACATAAGTAACAGATGTGAACTGCCATGCCAGAATGTATAGAAAAGCTGCCCTAGGACAGGCTATATGTTCTGCTCTGTTTTGACTAACCCATAGTGCCATTCCCTAACCTATCCAGATTCCTAAGCACAGCAGTGATCTCTTCTTTCTCATACAGTCAAGAATAGCAGCTTTCCTTTCTTAAAAGTCTGTACAGCATCACTCCTAATTATGATGCATGTCTGGCCCTAATTCTGGCACAACTCTCAAAAGAAGAGGACTTTAAAACTTTCCATGAGCCACAGAGTTCACTTGATTCTGAACATGGAAAACCTGATGTCCTGCATTTGTGACACAGTCACGTACAAATGCACTCCTTTCTTTAATACAAAACTTCAAATACTGTGGACTTTGATACCAAATGTTGTCACTACTCTTCTCTATTTGGTGATGTTGCCACAGATCTTGTCCAGGACCTGTTTAAGCTCAATAACATATATTAATTGATTTGAGCTAGTCTGAAAGGGTGCCAGGCCAAACCAGCCACCAAACAGCACTGAGCAGACAGGACATGGAAGTCTCAAAATGTTTCAAACAGCCTGCTCTGTAGAATTTTGTCAAGTGTACATATGATAACTACCAGCCTGGGGCCACCCGGGGAACATCTGCTCCCCTGGTACCCGGCAGAGATGATAACATTATCCAACATGGCATGCCAAAAGCTCATCCTCTCTGTGAACTGATGCCAAACCAGGCTCCATATGACATCAGTTTGTCCATCTCCCAGAAACCAGGCTGGGAGCTCACAGACTCCATTTGCCTTCTGAGTTATTTTGATGGACTGGGAGCCTTAAAATGTATAGTCACAGAAAGGGAGGGGGGAAGGCATTTGAAGGAAAATGTCAGGGTTTCTCTTCTCCTGTTATTGTTACATTGTTGCAGCAGTAGCACCATCAGACCAATGCCCCATTAAACCAGGCACAGTGTAGGTTTGCTATAACAATGGAATTCCGTCAGTGTTTTAAAGGGATTTTTTAAGTGAGGTCTTGCATATTATACACCTTCGATTTTTTCGACACACCTGTATTTATGAACATATAGCAGACAAGACTGCAAACACGAGATGCCTTCAGTACTAGTCACACTACAACTACACTGAAAAATTCACCTAAATATATTTTACCAAAATGATAACAAATGCCAAGTGAACTTCAGTGTCAAAAAGAGCCCAGGAAACCCTTTTTTCACTATTATTAACAGCTGACTTCCTCTCCCAGTTTGTTCTGGACCTTTCTTTCTTCTTATTTCCCATCAGGCTTTTCTTCTACTCTTCCCTCATGCAGTCACTCTGTCTTTGCTTTCCTCAATTACTTTCTCCTCCTTTCCTCTGTCTGTCATCTCATTAATTTGCTGCTCTTCCCTCCATGCTATTGCTATGGCTCTTTTCTAGAGCAGAAGATACAATCTTTATTTTCTTTTATCTACCTGTACAAGATACTTCTCCAGCACAAATAACCTTCTGACTACAGAACACTAAGCGAACTTACCTCAAATTTTACCTCTTTCAGAGAATCTTTTCACATATCTATTTTTTAATTTATGAAATTTTGAAGTGGGTACTATTAATCACCATTTAATATTAAGTAATGTCTGAATGCTATTAACAATGTCTTAACATTAGAGCTAGAAGTGGAGCCCAAATGGTTCCAAATCACCTGAAGAAACTGAATTTTTCAAAAGTGCACACAGATTTCATAGCTAGCCATCTTCATGTTGGACATACACTTGAATTTTGGGGTTTTCCATAAAGCCAACCCTATATTTTAGGCAGAAGAATGGACATTGTTGCAGGAAATGAGTTGCAGTGTCAACAGTTTCTTGGGATAGTTCCGTGCTCTGAAGAGGCAGGTGGAAGGGACTGTACGGCAAAGAGATTTTTCACTTAGTGAACATAAACTGCAAATAGGATTTGATGAATGAAATGTCACACTCCTGTATTTATGCAACAGCAGATATCCAGGTATGGTCATATTCTAAGCCTCTGCCAGAGCAGCAGGGGGAATACAAGAACTGCATAGAGCATGTCATGTTATTTTACCAAAAACTGAGTGGTTCCCCCCCTACTCCCTCCTTGATGTTACAAATAAAACATTTTTTCAGGCTCCTCCTGCCACCCAGGATAACAGGTCGTGTTTAGTCACAATGCTGCAACTGAAAATATACAGCAAAGGCTTGCAAGAAAAGCCTGCTCCTATGGGAAGCATGGATGTCCTCCGGTCTAGGCTTTACCGGGATGGGTCTCTGACTGGTTATAAACCAAGGAGAGCAGTTCTGGCTACTCAGCAGTGACCTCAGAACAAAGAAAGGCATTTTTCTCTCCATGATGGTCTGCAATTTCTGCCTGTCTCAGTTTGATCTCTCTCTCAGCTGCAGCATTTGCATAACAAAACCAAACCACAGCCTAAGCGAAGCGACCGAACACAATGACAAGCGCTTTCTAAACCCCGCTGCAAAGCCATAGGTAAGGCATGTGATGACACAGATTGGCAGCAGGAGCAATTCTCAGCCCAAGATCCCCTAAATTAAGCATTACCCAACACACCGGGGGACAGCGAAGTGCTCCAGTGAGGATACTGCCGTGTCCTGTGAGAGGGCAGGTTTGCCAGCACACAGCCTGCTTGGGTGGCATGAATTACAAGTTGTTTGCTACGGCCACCTCACAATAGTACCATTCACTAGTGCACTGGTAACACAGTGATTGGCAGATCTTTGGAACAGTACGGTGCTGCAGCTGGATAATTCCAGCATACTCCTGGTTTAAGCACAATGAGAACATTGAATTCTAATTATGTCCCTGCTTCAGTGTCCTTTCCCTGGGCAGAACAAGCCAAAATCTATTTTCATATCTCTCCAGAAAAGTTGCACAAGGCATAAATTTGGCCATCTAGCTACACTGACAAATCTACTGCTGCTATAATGACAAGAAAATTTCCGGTATTTACTGTTTCATTCACAAAACTTCATGGACACATTCCACACCGAGGGAGTATCATCCCCCCTTTAAAAAAAGTGGTAAAGATTTTGCAGGACAAACAATGAAAACAGAGCTGGGAGTCAGGTAGCTGAATCCCTATTATCCTACACTATCCAAAGCACACTGCTGTCCCCACAGAATGTTGCCTCTGTACTCTGCAGCCGAGCACTGTCAGAAAAACAGCAATTTTCAAGGGTACCCGTGGCACTACAATGAAATTTGAGTGCAAAAACTCAATAACACTTCATATTCATAGAGGGCCAGCATCCATGGAAGTCAGGAGGTATCCTTTTTTTCATTTGCCTGTACATTGGCTCAGTCCTTTGAAGAGTCATGTAGTCTTCCAAACCAGTTATCAGGTGCAGCTATCACCTTTCAAGATCTGAATATATGCATACACAATGGGTGTTTTTGAGATGTTTAAATAGTTGGCAGCTCATTAACTAGTTTTCTAATCAGCATCTACATTGCTCAGAGGTGACCCTGGGTACAAAGGGGCAAAAATAGCTTCAAGAATGGTGGTATGTCTTGAAAGCATCATTTGAGCATTAGCGATCTGGAACACTTACTGACATGCTTCTCTCTGTCTGTCATCACTGGACAGAACTTCAAATTCTTTGAAGAAAGAGCATTTCTTCATGAATTGGATGCTGAAATACTTCTGGCTATGCTTTGGGAACATCTGACTTGCCAGAAAGTAACGATGGGAGCCACTCATGCTCAAAGCCACAGAATTTGAAGAGATGCACAGCCACAAGTTGTCTTTTCTAAGCCAACACCTCCTCAGAGATCAAGCTGCTACAGCTGAGATTAAGCCTGATGTGTGACCTTCTGTCTGGGTAGACTCTGCCCTTCTGAGCACATGGACTGGCCCAGCAGTTGAGCATGTTATCAGCAGGCAGCATTCACACCTGCTCCAGAATCTCCTCTTTCACAGTGATATAATTAACAGTCACCTATTAGTTTTCAGAAGAGAATAATAACTTCTTTTGTTAAATCATCTTAATTTAACAGTTTATGATCTGCATTCTATTAATAATTTTGTGGATTAAACTGCTTACTCTGTTAAAGTTTTCATGCTTTATGTTACTGTACCTCCATCTTCATTGATCCAGTAGAGAAACAGATTCATTGTTCCAACTTCAGTTATTTGGTGATCTTCTCCATAGAGCCACAAAACCTGCTGGCAGCCAAACTCCAGGGCTTCTTGCTGGGCATAAATAGCAGAACCATAATTCCTTCAGAAACAAAAAGAAAGAGCAAACAGTTATGACTATCTGGTTGGGTATCTTTTCATTTTTAAGCAAGATTTTGTGCACATCTACCTTATGAGCAAGTGCTCTGCACAGTCACTGCTTGTACCTGGGACATTTTCTTTGGAAAATATTTTACTAAATCATTTGTATCTACAACCCAAAACTTTGAAGAACTGAACAGCATCAACAGCTCAAACATATCCATCCAAATTGTCTTAAAAATACATCTTGTTCCATATTCTGGACATTCTAATTACTGCAATTAAACACCACAGGAAAGCATTTATCTTTATTTAGCAGTTGGCATCCTGGAGAGAGAATAACAATTACTCTCCAGTTAATGGCTTAGAAAAAAAAACCAAGAAAAAAAAATCATCTACCTCATCTCATATATCTCAGATTAACAGATGAGTAATATGTGTCAGATGAATCTCTTGCTGCACAAATATCAACAGAGGTAAGTTATTTCTTTTCCAGTAAAAGACATTCACAGAACAAGTATCTTCAGGAGCTCCAAACAGGCCTTGATGAATTCCATATCCTTGAGGAGCAAAATGTTTTCCTAAAATGCTGCCTGCAGAGCAAATCCGACTGAATAATACCTGCGCTTAGGCCTAGTTCAGCAGAAAACTGCCAGGCTAAAGTCAACGCAGATAATTGGCTCTTCTTTCCCTTAAACCCCCAAACTCCCTCTGCTAACTGCAGATGGCTTGTTGGGACAGCCTGCCAAGGCAGGAGGTCAGCAGCCAGTGCTGCTCCCTGCCCAGCTGGCAGCAGGATGCTGTACTGGATGATGCTTCACAAAACTGATGTCTTCAGTGTCAACTGCACCAAGGGGGAGAGCGAAAGTATTACATGGACACCTTCCAGCTCCAGTTCCCTAGCTTGAGGTGCTGCAAAAAAATCAACTTGGCAGTAATATTCAAACAAAACCATGCAACTGCACTGTATAAATAATATTTGCGAAGTACGATTTTGAAATCTTTGTTGTAGCACATTGTTTGTTTAACTACTGCATTTAATGTCTCTACATCTGCTGGATTAGGTACTTCACTAAAACCCAAATCTGCTTTGTGAGCTATGTAGAGAAATGCAGAACAATGTTTTCTTACCCTCCCATTTTGCAGTCCCCTGTTCCTCCTTTCCAGGCTCTTACGTATTTTGGATCCGCCCATAAGGATATTGGATTGAAGCTTCCACTTCCAAAGTAAGGGCCTACAGGGCTCAGTATGACATACAGGAGGGCTTTAGTCGGCTTCTTCACTCCAAGGGAAGGCTGAAAATAAGGAATGTAAACAAATCAAAAGTCACTGGCACGCTTCAAACATCAGGTGCTTTTGAAACACTCCTTTCAGTGGAACTGCAGCATGAGAGCTTTTATCAGGACAATGCAAAGTGCTGCAATGAAGAGAAAATATTTATGTAACTTCCCCCCATCCAGGCAACATAACAACTCTAATTTTATAGGCTGTCACCATTCCCTTAAAGCATTCCATTTACCTATATATTACTCTAATCTTCTCAAAGAGTTCCAACCTTTTGAGAATTCAGAATTTAGCTTAACAAGGTGCTATATAATTACATGAATTAATCATAGCAGAAGCCTTCAAAGCCTTCTAGGGGAAGGAGTGGCAAGAACCACTGCTAGCAATAACAACAGTGGAGAAAACAGTCAGCTGCATTAGTGAGGAGAATTAGCCAGTGCCACTTAGAACTGGCATTGGTAGAGTTGAGTGCTGGCATTGTGAATGACTGTGTGACAACTAAAATTATTTGGCTGCTGGAAACAGTTCACACAACAGCACAGGAAATAACCTGGAATGTATCAGATTTTTTCCCCCTCCTCTCTGGAGGGCTTCCCATCCTGCAAGTCATCACCATCAATACTTGAAGGTGGAGATGAAGTTTGGTACTGGATAAAGTCTGAAGCCTCTGGTAGGAGACTGCTTACCTTCATGATTCTGTAAAGCTTGGGATTGACAATAGAATCACAAAATTATTATGTTGGAAGGCACCTCTGGAGGTAATTTTGTCCAACCCTCCTGCTCAAGCAGGGCTACATAGAGCTGGTTGCCCATGACTCTTGGGATCTTCTGTACAACTGAATGGGTTACTATTTTCTCTCCACTCACAGAAACCAGTCTTGTAAAAAGAACAAGCTCATCCTTGGTTTCCACTGAGAAAAAGTTACTAAACTTAAATGTTCAGGACCAAAGCTAAACAAAGCACAAAAAACTAAACTGGGAGGTGGAAGGGAAAATAATAGTGTAATACTGGAATGATTGTAAAATTCAAATAAGCCTTCCCCAGGTACTGAAAGGGTTGTTTTGATTTCTGTCTAGCTTATGCCTTCAGAAAGATTTCTAACAAGATTAACTGAGATCTCGATACTTTTCCTGACTTTTACGTGATCTCAATACTTTTCATGACTTTTACAAAGATTGTGCTGCCTGGTTTCTAATTGTGTTGACTCATAAAAGCTTAGTAGGACGTGAAATCTGGAAACAACATATGACATAGTGGAAAGGTCAGATGTGTTGGCTAACCTGAAACAAAACTCAACAGCAAAAGAATTTCCAAAAAAAGGGGGGAAAAAAATCAATGTTTAATATCACTACTTTACAGTCACTGCGTGGAGATTCTTCCATCTGAAAATCTGCAACTAGTTCACAAGCATTAAATTAATGGAATCCTAGAACACATGTGAAATGTGCAATGGTCATGTATGGTAACTACTTACAGTCGTGGATATTGCTAAAGAGTAACTTGCCTAGTTTGGAACCCTACTTTCTTCAGCTGCCTTGTCCTATGCTCTACCATGATAAGTTTCTCTCTTGCTACTGCTAAAAAAAACCCCAAACAAACACCCTCAAAGTTTTCATTAAAAGAAACTCTCTGTTTCTAATTCCCTTTATCAACACAATAGGCTTGACTCACACCCATGTGAAACTCAGAGGGTACGCAGTAATACCTTATAGCAAAGGAGCTCTTATAAGGCCGTGTTTGTGTGGGTTCAGTAACAAATTAACATGAGAATTTGTTCTCAGTTCTGTTAAAAGTGTCTCTCAGAAGAGGCATCTTAATTTACTGGGTAGAATCTTCTGAAATCACCTCACTAAGGTCAGGATGGAGGTATAGGTTTAAATCACAAAATGCACACAGCAAATTTCTGTTCCCTCATGCTTTCTTCAGACTATTAGGATTTTAAAGGCATGCATTAGCATGCCACAAATAACTATACTTTCAGTGCAAACCCTAAGTTAATTTTTCTGTTCCCACCCTGAGCAGTTAATCCAAGTTTACTTTCTGTGCTCTGAACCGATGTGCCCACTGAGTGGCAGTGTGGTCAACATTAAATTCGTGCAGTAGCGCTACAGGTGAGAAACTCAAAAGTAAAAACACAAAACCAATCTGCCCCCGAACTGTAATCCTGTCATCTACTGACTGCTGCACGTTTCCCTTTATGGATGGAGGCTTTTCTCTCATAACTAAATACACAAAGGTTAAGAGGGGGAAGAAAGCGTTTCGCACCTCAGTTCCAATTAAGGTAGGACGGATGTACAGGCTGGCAGCGGTTGAGTATGGGACCCACTCCTTTTCCACTTCCACGAGCTTCAGGATGCACTCTAACAGCTCATTCTGGTCAAAAGACTGGGAAGGAAAAGCAAAGGGAGAAAAGCAAATGGAGAAATATAGCTGGAACATTCCATGGTCTTTACAGATCCAGATGCTGCAAGGAACACTTCATCAGTTAATGTAACAGTGACAGCCCATAGAGGTTCATAGGACCTACATACATCACCTTGCTTTAGTTCATTCTTTACAGAATTAAAGATACCATGGTCTTGGCCATTGTGCCTTTTTGTATAGCACCCTGCATGTCCTCCTCTGGTCCAAAGTATCATCCTGGGGTACTAAAAAAAAGCCATTGACCCTTCTTGCCTCCAAAGCACATGGACAGAAACCTCTGTGCCCCCAACACCTTCACTTTGGTGAGCAGCAAGCTAGGGCACCACCTCTATTGCCGAAGAGTGCTTTGGGTTACAACCCCAGGGGGCCAGCAAGTCTCCCAGTTTGTTACAAAGTTCCCAAGATCTTACAGCTAATAAGCCTAGGAGGAAATTCACTGGCCAAGATACAACTGCTAAAAGCAGTATTAAGTTGCTGGCATGATCAAAAACGAAGGCAGTCAAAGCCTCAATGACTTAACTGGAGTGGAAAGAAGAAAAGGAAACTATTAGCACCAGAACAGATTAATCAGCTGTCTGCATGCAAATACCTGCACCACTCCTCAGAAACAGACTGTACAACTGAAACAGTAGGGAAACAACAAAGCAAGCAAAACATTGTTCTGATTTTTTTTAAAAAGCATGTCAAACAGTTTCTTTCACTGAATAAGATCTGTTAACAAAGTTTAACTGGACTATGGAAGAGTTAGAGTCTTTGATAAATAGCACACTATTGAAAAGTTTCAGAGGTTTGCACTTTGAAAATGGAAATATGCTCTGACTTAGGGTGAGCAAGATGCCTTGGCTACGTACTGGCAGAGTTGTCCTCCTTGCTGACCGTGCCATCCTGTCCATGTTGAGAGTTGGCCGGAACAGGCGGATTTTGCCATCCACTCCTCGGTAAGCCTTCATTCCTTCAAACAGCTACCAAGCCAAAAAAAGGAGAGAAAAGAAACCAAATAATGATTGAGACGTGTCATCCCACAGGGATCTGTGCAAATGCAGAGCACACCCTTTGAAAATAAAAAAACTTGTCCTGTTCACAGTGCTCAAACATAAATGCTAACTAGTGAATCCTGGCAATACACTCATGTGAGATAGGATTATGAAGTTTGTATTATGAAGATGACCTGTCTATAATTCAGGTGTGTCTTTCTCTGTCAGGGAACTTAATGATAACCTTTTTTTTTTTTTTCCCTTAGTTTGGTTACAGCAATTAAAATTTGTAACATGTGTTTGACTTAACTCCCTTACATCCTGATTGGTACCTACGACTAAGCCAAAACGGTATTCTCCCTTACATAAAGGATCTATAGAATTTTACATTACTAATTTTTAGGTCTCTGTCCAAAACACATTTTTGGTAGGAAGTGTAAGATAAGATAATTAAGAGAATTCTGTTAAAAGTTCTTTCTGTAGTTGCAGCAGGATCTTAGTCACTTATTTCCCCATATATGCCTATGCTGTGGAAGGGGGCTTAGCCTGCATGAGAGATGGATGCATCAGCCTTACACTAGAGGATAAATGCATGAAAATGTTTTCTTTATATACTTCACAGGAAACGTAAATTCAACACAATTATCCTATCTTACTGCAGAATCCACATGACTGGTGTTGACCACCATTTTACCAGAAACCCCTACACAATCAGTGCCCTCCCAGCAGAATGCCCTACAGCACCTCCTAATCACAGCAAAAGCCACATGCCCACAAAATACCCACAGTTATTTTGAGATAAATAAATACCCATAGTTATTTTTACAGATTGATAATTTCTGGTTATACTTATAGATAAAAACCTTATGTATGATATAAGCTCACAGTAATAGATACATATATATATGTGTATTATTTAGATTAAGTACTAAAAGGCCACTTAAGCTTATAGACAAGAGTTCAGACTTTTAGAATTTATTTTCTAAAGCATTTCTTTATATGTGAATTTCAATAGAAGTTCTATGAATTTAACTGCATCACTGCTGTCAGTCTCCTCAGGCTTCTCCTCCTCTGACTGTTCCACAGCGAGTGGCTGGAACTACATAACATGTTGTTGGAAGTCTACACACACACAGCTTTTTTATTTGGAAAAAAAAAAACCCACACCTATATTTGTGTACAAGTAATGTAGTAGAATACTCCAGGTTTCATTATTATTAAATTCTGTGATATCTTCCCTCAAGGGTCAGTGAAACGCAGTGTTTAGAAAGCTTTCATGCAGTCCCATGGCAGAGCTAGGTCCTTCCACATGACAAATTTTAATTGGGTTGTAACTGGGAATTGTCAGGAATCCTGACAATTTTCCTCAGGCTATGTGCCAACTAAGTAGCAGAACCAGAATTAAAACCCAGAACTTTTTTACCTTCAAAATTTAACTTATTCCTATGGCAATGCCAACCTTATTAAAAGCTTTACAGGCAGTTTTGAAAAAGAAATTGTTCCCAGGGTAAACACTGTAGCTACAAGAAAAAAGGTCGTATCTTTAATAAAGGATGGCATAGCTGGTGATATGGATGATACTTGGAAACAATTTTTAATCGGGCCAGTTACTAACTAATGCCACATTTTTGGAATGCTACTTTCTTATCACTTTTATCCACCCCGCCCACCCTTCTCCCAGACACATTCACAGAACTTTTAATGAGAGGGAAAAGGGAGGAATGCCACTACTAAGATCTGATCGATGGTTTGAGAGAAGCAAGAATCACATCATTACTGAAACACAAAGCCTTCACAAGATGTTAAATATTTTTCTCCAAAAATAAATACTTTTAACCTTCCAGAGCTCAGTAAAACCTTTCATTCATTAAAAGGGAAGATAGTAATGTGTTCCAGAAATGCTTAACTTGAATAAAAGCAATTGTTGTGGTTTGGTTGATGGTTGGTTGCTACAATGGTGTGAAAACAGTATTATCTGACATCTGTACATCATGGGAGCTGGATCTGGAGTTCAGCAGATCCAGATTATCACACTGCATCATGGAAGGCAAGGAGGAAGGGGAGGGAATGCCAAATTCATCACTTTTGTTATACCCACTGTGTATTCATTGAGCCACAGCAATGACACCAGATTCTCCTCTGTCTGTCCTCTTGGCTAGAGGAAACGTGATGCAATAAGGATAAAAGAATAAAAAAAAATGGAAAAAAATAAGAGCATATTCATATTAGCAATGATTTCAGACTGGGCCAGAGGCCAAGCATTAAAGCAATATGGTACTAAGAGTGAAATATAGATTTGGGACTCCAGCGTGGTTTCTTACTTCTTGGGCAGATCAAGAGCTGCAGCCTTAGTCACAGGGGCCTGTTTAAATTTACACAGGGCCTTTGAAGGCTTGGTGACTAGATGGGGAAAAAGTCAGTAAACACAAAAAAAACAGTGAAGGCAGGAGCTCAGGGACAACAAGCAGGGAAAAGCTTGATCCTTCCCTTATACCTGAGGTTAAAATAAAAAAATATAATAATAATAATAAAAAAAAAGAGAAATAATGAAAGAAGCACAAGCAACTCCACACACTTCAGTGGAGATACTCCCACCTAGCCAGAAGTGGGAGGAGAAGTGGGTTTCCATTTCGGGATATGTGCTCTACCAAGGCTCCCACACAGGTGTGAGTACAGCCAAAGCTGCTCTGGAGACACAAACGGCAGCTTTAGACAGAAAGCAGCTAAGCACGGAGACTGTTAACCACGCTGGCTTCCGACTTAACATTTCACTTCCCAAAGTTTCTTGTTGTACACCCTCTGCTTAAATACACTCACGTGTGCTGAATGCATCAGATCCAGTTCTGAGCTCTCCAGACTCGTTCGGAGTTTCAAACAAGCACCTCTCTAGTCTGTCCTGCAATCCAACCTATCAACCTTTAAACCAGCTTAAAATAACTTTCACAAGGTGCAGGTTCAGTCCCCAAACTAAAGCTGCTCTTGGTATTTCTCATGGTCTTATCCAGCGCTGCATTAAGTTACATCAGAGAGAGTAACTGGACCCATCCACTGTCAGTAAAACAGAATGCTTTCTCACATGGATTTGTCACCACACAAGAAAGGGCTCACCTTCACTAGGTCAGAATGTTAAGTGAGCTAGAATCCACAGGCCAGAGCTGCTTCTGAGTTGTGCTAACACAAACATAACCCTGTTGTAAATAATGCAATTATTCTGGAAGGACATCAGTGAACAAAACAAAACATGACTCAATACTAATAAACTTAAGGCAGTAATAGTCCCTGTGTTACAAAGCTGTGGCTTCAAGAGCTAACAAAACAAAATAGTGGTTTCCAAATCAGTTCACTACTTACTTCTATAGCATAATGCAGGGATGAGGAGGCTGGATGCAATGAAAGGTTCTCCAGTGGCTTAATATAGGGTTTCTCCCATCCTGAAGCCAAGGACCATTCAATTGTCAGCATATTATCAGTGAACACAGTTCCAAATACCAAACCACTGGGGTCTGGTTTTTCCTTGAAAGTTGTAGCTGGCGTGATAATCAAGTCGGAAGCCTGAAGGAACATGGAGACAAAAATGAAGCGTATCAAAATAATTAAGTCAGACTGATTTAAAAATGATTCTGCATCAGTGAACACGGACAAACTTTGATATTTTCTCTGTAGGGACATTTAATGACATAATGGTTACAGGCAGATAACCTCAAAGTAGCTGGCAAAGTATTCACACTGTGCACACACACATATACACAGTGCTGTTATACAAGAAGCAGCATATTTTGAAACCCTGCTAAGTTGGGGAAGCAGTACAAGGTGCAAAACCAGAAATCAGATGAAAATCTCTTGGACACGTAGGTTAACACATCTGTACAAGTTCCAGAAACACCCAGTTGCTGTATCTCAGAACATAAGCTGATCACCAGAAATTAATCCCTCTCACAACTAAGTGGATGTTATGCCAACTTTCCATTAATACATAAAACCAACGTGAGATCAGAGCCAGCAGTCAGCAGATTACCTGTGTCACAGCTTGTTCATTCACATTCTTACTTTCCTAGAAAGATCCCATTAGTAAAAAAAGTCTGAATGTTTCCCTGCATGAGGGATTGTAGCTGCAGAGATGTACCCACAGGGTTTTGTGCTGGTTTTATCTGGGATAGAGTTAATTTTCTTTATGGTGCCTTCTATGGTGTGAATCATCCTAAAGAACAGCAGGCAAGGAAGGAAAGCAGGATCCTCTTTTATACACAGGTATGGTCTAAACAACTAGAGAGGGCTACAGAGTGGGCAGATTTGATCCACCCTCTCCATTCTCTTTCTAGCTCATCTGAGCATTTAAACTGTGCTGGTCAGAGGCAAGGGAGAATTCAAAGAATCATAAGCAGAGCTCCATTTTCCGTCCTAACAGGACTCAGAAAGCACTGACCCTTATTACAGACCCCCAAGTGAAAGCTTGCTCTTCCACGTTGGGCTCATATAGAATAGACTGGAACATAAGTAGTTCAGACTGCCGTTAAAATGATTTGCAAATGCACTAAAAAGGCAGTTCTGCAAGACATATCACTGACTTGGCCTTCTCAAACCCAGCACACGTTTTGCAAAATGAGTCAAAACCAGTCCCAAGCTTTTGAAAAAGAACACATGCACTCCTGCCTCTGTAAACAACCTAACTTTCAAGATGTCTTTAATGCACAAAAGCCTGTGTTTTATTAATTGGTTGTTTTGGTTTAGGTTTGGTTTTGTGTTTGTTTTTTTTCCTTTGCTTAATAGCTTAGATGTGAAATTAACTTAGGGCAGGAGCACATGAATAGCTAAAAGCCTGTTTCAAACTCTCTCCAATTACAGTGCATTAGCCTTTTTGAACTAATACATAATCTGATAAAACAACAATTACTCTTCTTAACTCTTCTCTTTATTCTTCTGACAGTAAATGCTCCAACGGGAAAAGCACTACTTATTGATGTCCTGAAAATAAAAATTAATTTTACCTGGCAACCTCTTATCGCGTGCTTTAGAAAAAAAGACATCACAGAAGAACATGGATCAAAATAAAAGCCACAGAGGAGTGTTTGCCATTATCCACAAAGAAAGACTCAGCTCAGGAAAAAGCTCATGCAGGAGCAAGATGTCAGTGGGGCTTTCTCTGCACACAATCACAGCTTCTTCCAGTGGTGTCAACAGCTCTCCCTGGAGTCCAGGCTTCCTCCTCACCTCAGTTCACTTTCACTGGGATAATTATCTTTACAATAAGCTGGCCTGGGGGCCATAATTATCATGTGGAGTCTCATGCCCTAGAACTCCCATCAGTGTGCTGATTCCTGCTTTTATGCCTCAGTTAGCCACTTTCTCAGTGGTGGAGGCACAACTAGTTGAAAGGCAGCACTTCAAAATCGTTTGCTAAGCTCGTTGGGGCTAACAATTAGCTTTTATTTGAGGATGGGGAAGGATTTCAACCTGGCTGTTCTTACTGACCCACAAGCACACGTGGAGGGAGCAGCAAGCTGCAGCCACAAGTGACAAAACATATTCACTTGGGAGCATCTGGGCTCCAATTTTGCCACCAAAGATACTTCTCCAGATTTGGAGATGTGGAGTTCAAGAGGCCAGCCAAGCACTCACTGCTGCAAGTGACTGCTCAGAGCAGTGGCCCACACTACTTAGTTCTCAGCCCCAAGGACTGGGAACTTTCTGCAGTCAGAAGCAGAAATCACTCACTGGATTTCAGGTTGAGTCACTTGAAGTCAGAAAGTGTAGAGAAGTAGGTATGATGCTTGTTCAGAAAAGAAGCAAATCATTTCCAGAACACAGAGCTTCCTGGAGCTGCACACTCTGAACAAGGAGACCAACTACTGTTTCTTACCTCCTTTATCATTTAGGGAAACCTGCTTTTTTCAACCATCATGCCAACACCTGATTCAACCATTCAGGTACAGCACTTCACCCATAACAATTCCTTCAAACAACAGCAGGAACACCCTGTATCAGACCTCAAATATAGGTTAAACTGCTCAGACCAGTAGGGCAACTATCATTCAACAGGCCAAAAGGCAGTTTTTCTCTCATCCTTATAATCCTGTTAAGCTCTCAGAAGCTGCACTTAAGATATTTTTGGACATTACTTTCTTAAGGCTCTTTCCCCTTACCCATTATAATTATATATTATATATATATATACATTATAATGTCTTTTTTCTCCTTCTTTTTACCAAGCAGTGCAAGTTAACAGTGTACAAAAGCACCTAAAGCTTTCAAAATCACAATGCTTTTCACGTCAAGACACCATCAAGAGCTGCAATGCATTTAATGTTTTTTTTTCCATGGAGGGTGATGCGCTGGGAGAACGGGTTGGAGGATCATCCTTGGAGTGCACTTGCCACAGTGTGGTCTGCACAAAGTATTGCCACCACCCTCAACCTCTGCTAGGTCCCTGAGTAATAAGGCTCCCAACACAACACTTTGCCTGGCTCACAGAGTCTTTTGGTTTCACTTGATCAAGCAGCACTAGCAGGAGGGAAACCAAACACTCAAAAGAACCTGCACAATGGGAGCAGAGCAAGGCCAGATGACTAATACCAGGGGTACTGATTAAGTATCAGTGCCTATTACATTAATATCACTCATTAAAAGATTACCACAATGCTCCCCTGGTATTACCTATGACCTTTATAAACAGCAATTTATTTCTTTCCTTTGCCAACATTCCCCCAGCCCTGAAAGCATCATGTTGAGGATGCATTAGGGATTGGCATTAGCACCCATCCAGATCTCCACTGTTTGTACTGCCAACACACAGGGGAAGTTTCAGCTGGTTTATGTTTTTCTTGCTTTGTTTACCAACATGTTCTCAAGCACCTTCTGGCGCTGCTGCCTAATAAAAACCATTGAACTGGAAGGAAAACAAGTAAAAGCAGAACAAAAAGAGTAAGGGAGGTAAAAAAGAAGCGGATGGGACACATGATCTATTGAGTACAGCTATTTGGCCTCTCTTGCCTAAAGCAGAATGACAAAGACATAGTTCCAGGCCTGCAAACTCTCCAGGTTGCAGCAGAACAGCACATACAAGATGCATGTGCCTATGGCCCAGCCAAAGATGGTCTGGTAAGGAATAGGAAGAATCAGATTGCCTTGCCTGTATAGGGAGTGGTGGGAAGCCAGTTGGATAATGTTGATTTTCAAGGCTTTCGTAGTACACCTACAAACAGCCAGTGGCTCACACAGACACACTTTCTTTGAAAAGCCCCTCATCTGAAAAGTGCTTGCTGACTCCAATGCAGCATCTCCCAGGGCAAAGCTTTACCCAGCCCAAGTAAAGAAGATATAATGCGACCACTGGAAACTCAAATTCATCATTTGATCAAAACAGATCATTTCAATTATGAGCTGGGTCGAATTAAAAGTGACGTGCTGGCCAGTGTCAATTCTAACCAAAGCTGCAACAAGACATCCTGGTGCCTCTAGCCAAGTTGTCAGCTTAAGGCTTGTTCTACCCAGCCTTTGCAATACCCTTAAGTGGATCTGGAGCTGAGAGCAGCCCCCAGCCAGAGCTGTGACTGTCATTACTCCATTCCTACCTTTCTTACCCCAGACAAACGTCTCAGGTAGGTACAGAAGGCAAGCACATATTTTGTCCTACTCTTTCCACCAAGTTTTGTCAATGCCTTCCCAACTGACCCTTGGCTGTAGCTATTTTCACTGCACTGAAAATACTAGACCATAAGCAGTAGGCTGGGCAGCTCTAACAGGTGTAACTCATTTGACATACCTAAATTTTTCTAAACACTGTGCTGGGCCAGGCATTTCTCTCACTTGAATAAAAGCAGACCTGGCAGTCTCAGCTGCAAAACAGCTTACAGGTTACCTCACTATAGCAGCAAGTTTCAGCAGAGATCCTCAACACATTAACATCCACTCAGTGAGACTGAATGTAACGTGTTCTGAAGCAACCTCCCTGACTTCCAGTCAAGGTGATTAAGATCACAAAGCAACCGCAGTAATTATTTTTTATTACTTATGCTGAGTTTGTAAGCGTATCCTAGGAAAGATCAGGGCCTTCTGATGCAATAACAAACACAGAAGCGTGGACAAATTCAAGTAACTCATTTTGCCCTTGCACTTGTGAACGGCAAAATATGGTTGCAGCAGTGGAGCCAATTTGGAGAGGGAGACAGATTACAAAGAGCATGGGGAATTACTGTGAAGGGAAAAGGTGACAGGGCATAGCTGGGAGGAGCTGGAGGGATTGAGGCTGGGACTAGACAGAATGGTTTTGAGGAGGGCTCCAGGGACCAAGATCCTGCCTTTCAGTCCTTATGGCTGTGGCACCCTCATTATTGCTTCTGGGCCCTCCCCAGCACACACATCTCTATCCAAGGAAGCCATTCTTTCTGATGGAGCAGCTACTTTTGCCTCACAGCACCTTCTACCTGGCCTCCTCCTAAATGACAGGCTGAGGAGAAAAGGTCTGCACTGCCAAGGAGAACCAGTGATGGGGAACTTTGCTCCAGACCCTTCCTCAGCTCTGTTGCTCTTATCTGGACAAGCTCCAGCACCTCAATGTCTTTTCTGAAGTGAGAGGCCCAAAACTGAACGCAGGATTCAAGGCACAGCCTCACCAGTGCTGAGTACAGAGGGATGATTACTTCCCAAGTCCTGCTGGCCACACTATTGCTGACACAAGCCAGGGTGCCATCGGCCTTCTCGGCACACTGGTGTTCACACACGTTTGGTTGCTGTCAACCAGCACCCCCAGATCTTTTTCTATCAGCCAGCTTTCCAGCCACTCTTCTCCACAGCTGGAAGGTTTCCTGGGGTTGCTGTGAGTTGTGGTTGAGTGCCTGACAGGTCAGGAATCAGACCTGTGCAGACTGGTGGTGGGAACGATGATGGGACATTGAACAGATCCTGGTTTTCAATATGCTTAGGATATCACTCCAGAGCAGGGCTTTGCCCACGTGGGATGTTCACATGTCTGAGCCCCATCTGTCCCCAAGTCTCTGCCTTGCCCAGGGTGCCCTGGTCGGGCCAGGCTCCAGCGCCCTGGCACTGGGAGCACATGTCCTACTACGTCCTGGGGAGCACTGGGAGCACACCCAGGCTGATAGTGAGGCTGCCACCAGACCTGGGCCACCTTGGGCCCCCTGCTCTGGACTCCATTCCCTGTTCTGGCTGAGTTGGGATGCCTGACCCAGGCACTGCCCCGGCTGCCACAGCATGGCAACAGCCTGGGCTCAGGGAAGCTGTGACCCATTGGGGCCAGGCAGTGCTGCCAATTTTGGGAGGTTGTGGATACTAGGCTGACCAAAGTTGCTTGTTGATTCACCTCTGGAAGCCAAAAACCTGTTTTTTCTTAAGGAGGCTTCTTTTTGGCCTTGCAGCCAATGAGCAAGACACCAACTTTCTCCTCTAATTCAGCTGTGTTGTTTTTCAGATGTCCAGCTGCAGGTGGCAGAGGATTGCACCCATTTTCTTGCTGACCTGAGCAGTGATCTTATCCAGCTGGAGAAGCTTATCCATTAGATATTCCAGCCCAGCAGCCTCATACAGAAGGATTCAAGCTACTCTGTGTTGGATGTAATTGCTTCTCTAGAACAGGTACTATGAGCAGCCCACAGGGAATTGCAAATTGGTCCAGGAAGAGCCTTCCACCCCATGGACCTGTTTTCTGCAGCCTGATGTCATGAATTATGCTTAATAACTAGTACTGCATGAAAAATAGCTTGTGCAAAACTCTTGAGAGGAATCAGGGGTGACACAGCACCTCGTCCATCAGTGGCATCTGAGCAGAGCCAGGCTGAGCAACTAGAAGGTAGGAAAAGGTTATGGAGACTATGTGTGGTGTTAGGGCAACTGATATTTTCCTCCTCCATCGAGACAAAATAAGCAACCACCTGTTCTGCCTGTTCCCAGACCTTGTCTTAGAAACAAAAATGCTGAATATTGCTTCAGTAGATGAAACCAACTGCACCCTCTTCTAGCAGGTGTTACTTTTGTCTAGTTTGTCCGACTTACTATCTCTCAGCTCTATCCACTAATCACTAGCTGACACCACAGCAGCATGTACTTCAGTAAAAAAAGAGGATATTTATGTCCTACAGGCCTTGAGTAAACCAAGGTCTGTGGTTTGTTTCTTTTCCCATCCCTCTTTCTTTGGAAAAGACTGTTAGTTTTCTGGGGCAGAGACCATCACTTTTCATATAGGGCTACACCTGTATGGCTCTGATACCAATAATTAAGTCTATAATAAAAATAAGAAGAACACTAAGAGTTCTATCAACTCAGAACAGAATAAAAAAGAGTCAAATAAATTGTTAGAAATCTATTGCTAGCTTGTAGTTATAAAATTAATGTTAATGTAAGTTATCCTATAATGCCTTTGTCATCAATACTATTTCAAATTTACAGCAGAGCCTGAGGCTTGAAAATGGAAAGCATGCCAAGATATAATAAGATTTGAACAGGAAGAAAGCTCTAATTTTCCTACTATAAAAAAAAAAATCAAGAGAAACAAAATATATAAAAAAAGGTCTTCTGCAACCTCAGGGAAAATACCCAGACTTTTTTCAGCGTAAAGCTTCCCTGAGACTTCATCTGAGAATATGTTAGCACATGTAACTGGACTGGGGCCTGGAATCGTTGCATCAGACTGACTGTACACTGGGTAATAAACCACAGAACAAATGACAAAGCAAAAGAAAGTCAAGGCTCTGCGTCAGCTGCGAGTCAGTCATGGAAACAACAGAAAACATGGCTGGAAGGACTTTGTCTCGTCCATCCTCTGCAAGGCATCCAACCTAAACTATTCATAACAGATACTTATCAAATGCTTGTCAAAGCAAAGAATGAAATACTGCTACACTCTGCAAGCACTGGGAAGAAAAGAAGGGCAGCACAGCATACTGCTGGCTTCTTTAACCTTTCCCCTGATCTGACAGATGCCCCAACTCTGATGCAGGAATCTTCGATCCGGAGCAGCAGGCAGGGAAGTAAACCTGCTCTGACAAGACAACAGATGAGTGGCTGGAATTGGCATAAACTTCTTGCCTTAGAGAATGAAAAGGGCACCCAGGGCAGCAGCACAGCTGAAAACACAGTCTGAAGCTCCCAAAACATACCAGAAAGGAAATAAAGATATTGGAAAGCTACAGTAAGGCTAGACTACAAAGCACTGAAGAAACTTATTTTGTTCTAAAAAAATACTCAAGCACATGGATAATGCATAACATCATTTAATTCAATAGCACTAACTAAATTTTAAGAGTTTTTCCATATGTTGCTGAAATGCTGCCCGTGCAGCTTCCCACTGATTTGATCCAAAGCCCATTTAAGTTAATCAAGACCCCTTCCTCCAGCTTTGTAGGAATTTGGATTCTAAGGGAGGCAAAACTACCTGAATCTTTATAGCCTCACCCATTTCTACTACTTCAGGAAAATTATATGGATTTATAATTGTTAGATTTGGGGTTTTTTTCTCCCTTACTCATTAGTCTTTCTCCACTTACACGTTTCAGAAGACATGTTCTTAAAGTTAACAAAGATGCAAAAATGGGGTTCCTACAGATCCTAAGGAAACCTTCTACCTCACACTAAGGAAATCTTAAGGAAAGCATCTATTTGATTTTAATGAGGTTATCTACTCTACTCCAGTTAATATTATTTTCAGATATATGAAAAACAGTCATGTATTATCTATCGAAAACTGCATAAAATATTTCAAATATGATTACCTCTATAAAATTCAAACCACCAAGATGCTGATAAGACTATTAAACATAGGGACAAAAACTAGACACATTATCACATTTCAGTCCTTTAAACCACTTCTGTTTACTAACAGCTATTCCAATTAACTAAGTGGGGTGATCAGAAAGTATGAGCAGGCTTTAATGCAATCATTGCACTGGTCTGAAAAACACACTGCTGTAGCTCACTGGTTGAGTCAGCTGTATAAAAATCCTCTTTGGCCATGGAACTGCATTTCACGTCTGCAATGTAGATATACCTGGGCTTTAGATTAGAAAGAAAGAAAGAAGTAACTCCATGTGGGCAAACACAGACTGCAATTCTGTAATAGCAGAAAGTCCTCTCGCAGACTCACGTGCAAACATTTCCATAAAAAACCAACTAGGACCATTCTTCACTAATGGAAAACATTAACTAAGTACCTTATTCACACGATTCACTCTTAATATATACTGCTGCTTCTCAAAAGATCTGACAGCTTGGTTGATGCAATTCCTGATGCTGTGCTGCTCCTTGCCTCACAGCCGCTGTATTTCTGCATTGTAGCATAAACACAATGTTCCATTTTTAGAAAGAGTTCGCCTGGGAGAAGGTTTGAGTCTAACACAAGATGAGGGCTCACAATGGCCTGTGACACAAAACCGGAATAAAGAGATCTCTGACATTTCACTGATAACACATCTTTGCACAGCCGTGTGCAAATGTTTTAGGTGTAAAAATAATGCTGTACAAAAACAAACCTTATAAATTTGGTCCACAAAGATTTAAGACACGACTGTCTCCTGGTTTGGGAAACATCATTTCTATTTCACATGAAGCAAGCAAAACAAAAAATGAGGTATTTACATCTAAGCTTCTCGAAAAGAAGTAGCCATGTTGAAGGAGGACGTGAATTGCAAACCTAAATCTCAGACAAACAAGTTGGAAATATTTTGCCTAAGTAGCCTGGGCAGTCACAAACATGTTATGTGGAGTAGCCGAGAATAGAACCATAATCTCACATGTCCAAGTCCTGAGCAGTTGCAATTAAATCTTCTTACCCTGATTTTAATAAGCCTGTAGACATGCCAAGAAGTGGATTCATGGAATGCAGGCATTCAGCAGTCATAATTTCACATGGAATTTCAAAACCTTCTGGAAATATAAAATGCTTTTATCTTATAGTCTCTTACACAGAGGTTACGGGAATAATTTCAAACATTCAGTTAACCACACCTGCCTTTTTCTCTTATTCCATCTCTCTCTCACACTGGTAGAAAGAAGGTAAACTCACAAATTGCCATGAAATTCATTGTTTGATCTGCCACTGAAACTGCCACAGTTGCCATTTCCTTTCATTCAGTACTTTCTTAGAAATGGGGACTAAATACGGGATTAACATAAATCTCTTCCAGCTCACTAGGCTGGTAGTTCATGGAGAGTTAGGATATAGAGATAACTTCTAAAGCTAAAAGAAAAGTCAAGAGAATACTATATATATTAATAATAAAAAAAAAAAGACTAACTTCTCTTCCTAAATTGTCCTTTCTATCCCTGTGTGTTCAGCAAAGAAAACATTTAATATCAAAACTGGGGACTTGATATCACAATGACATTAAAATTTAAGTAATCTTGGAAATAGGTGTGGACACTATGAATTTTATAAGTTTTGGAGTCAGTTTATAAATTTGCTTTGGGAATCATTGGCTGTCGCTAAGCTTTGTGTTTTAAAAACAATTCTTCACCTTGGGAAAAATAAATCCAGAAAATGATACAAGCTAAATGGAATCTCCAAAATTCTAGTGCAATTTCTGTGCTTCTACAGACACCAACTATATCTTAGGCTCCTAGTGAAAAAGAAGTTAAAGCATCACTTTCTTTGTGCCATAAATCAACTCGGCCAAACTCTCCCCTGGCTATTTTTCTAGCAATTTCCTTTTATCTTGACTAAAAGCTCCTGTTATTTGCTGAAGACAATTAGCTTTATTTGCAAATCCTTCAGCTTCAGATAATGGGACAATCAGTTCCTGTACTACAGCTTAGAAAACCTACTTCCTAAAAGCCTGCGACTATTTGAAGAACATTACCCACTCGAAGAGAAACACAGAACCACTTGCCATCAAGCTGAAGCTGAAAGGAGCTGCCACAGATCTCAAATCCTTTCCTAATAACTGCAGAGAGAGTAGCAGACATATAAACCACTTTCAGTGGAAGAATGGACTGGATGACCTAAGGTTCTAAGACGATAAATATTTGGAGATGCCTTACTGTGTGATGTTATACACACACACATACAGATATCCAACTGGTCATCTTTCTTTTACTGCTTCAAGACAGTTTATGTAAAAGTAGATTTTCTACATACATATTTTGGGGAGATACTGCTTATCACAGCATCAAGATATTGGTAAATTTTTATAATAAACTTTTCCCCATTCAATCCAACATAAAGGAAATATTGTACCTGATCAATCAAAATTTTTAATGGGGTCTAATAGAGAAATTAAAATGGCAATGCAGGGCATTCTCCCAACACTCCCAACTAAACCCTAAACCCACAGAGGATTTAACAGCCTCAACACAACAGAAAGCCTCACTGAGTGCCCCTATGCTTTGGCAGGTAAATAATTTATTGATGTCAGTAGAAAATTATAAATTGATACAAGCTGTAAAGAGACTGAAAATATATAAACCACGTAAACTGGTTTATATTTGTCAGCCTTGTAGGTAATGTGGTAACTATGATGCACGTATTTCCTCATTCCAAAAACATATCAGTGTTCCCTTGATCCACGTGCTCTGAGCATGTCAGTAACTTTACCTACTGCTCATATAAAATCACAAGAAAACTGCTCTGTACTTCCTGAACTCTACAAGAAGTGGAACTTTCACCACGTCATGCTAATGTGACAGTGTGATGCAGTCAATCAGTTCAGATTTTAAAAAAATGTTTCAAAAATTAGACTTCTGTATTTTACACATTTTTAATCTTCGCATTGGAGGAGAAGGAAAAAAATTTGGTGAAGCAAAAGTTTTCTTCTTTAAAGAAAACAGGGTCAGAGAATTGCTTGTTTATTATTGTCAGCAATGTTTTCACACATAAAATAGTTCTCTCAAATAAAGCTTAAAACTGTCTATTATCTCAAAATGGCTTAGTCCCTCTCCCAATTCCCAGAGTAAGGAACCCTATATCCCACTATATTTCATTATATAGTTTCATTAGTATAAACATGGTTACAAATCACAGTAATGTAAAACTTGCATTGGCAACCTCTCAATTTGAGCCACAAATGCCTGCATTGGAAATAAATGTTCAGGGTTTTTTTCTAGTGTAAAACACACTACAGCTTTAGATTCTGTGGAAAAACTGTCAGACATTTTGGTTGGGGTTTTTTGTAGGTTATACCTATAGTGTGGAAATAATCTTTATGTTCTAATTTGTGCAGTGTCTGGCACAGTGTCAGCTAGTTCACAGCTTGGGCTTTGAACCATTACAGCAATGCAAGAAACAAACACTAAAAATACATAATTATAGATAATTCACTATATCCAGCGTCTCTCACAGCTAGGACTTGAGCTGGCTTCAAACTGGAAGCCATGCAAACATATTACCACAGCACTGTACTCGGCCTAGCAAGTCCAAGATCCCAACAGGGATCATCAGCTTGAGCACAGCACTGCACTAACCTGCCTGTACGGCTTCCAGTCTGCCATGGGCTCACATCCCACTGGCCTGGAGCCTGGGAAGGTTGAGTCTGTCTGGAGGAACACTCATAGTTATTTAGAGCAGCATGAGGAGCCATTCAGATACAGAAGCTCCACTTGCACATTTCTCATTCTACAGCCACGAGTCTTCACACGAGCAAGTCAGTCCAGACCCACTTGTAAACTGCAGCTATTCTGCTCTGCTTTGGCATGGCAGACTAGTCCTTTTTCCTAGAAAGTCTGCACCACTTTAGCACACTAAACAGGCCATTAAAAATTAAAACAAAAGAACTGAACTTCACAGCATTAAGATGCCAAACTAATTTTCCATAGCTTCAGATCACTGAAACACAGAGAAACACAGTAAGAGTAGGTAATACCTTCTTAAAGTGCTCCATGTATCAGTCCCAAAGAGAAAACATATTCCATGACAAAAGGTTAAAACAAAAAGAAAATCATCTTTCTGGATATGGACTGATAACATTAGAGAAGGAAGTGGCAATCACAGATTCATAGAATTAGCTCTGACTTTGATTGTGTTTCTTCGAACCGGTTACATATGGAAAGAGATCACCACATTATACAAACAACATTCCTTCTGTCTTGTGACAGGACAATAGGCAGAATGAAGGCATTAAAGAAACTACCAGATTTTTAGTCGTAAAAATCAAGTGCCTTAGACATAACTGTGTGCTGTTTTGTGGTATTGCTGAATGCAAGTATAGGAACAAATCCAGACACATGCATTTCTTGATTCAACTTTCCAAAAAACATTCAGTGCTACAGAGGGTGACTGCACTTTCCATTATAAGTGGTTTCATATTCCCCTTGTAGAGTTCCAATGCTGACAACAGGCAAAAACTTCAAGGATAATTTCTTAGGTTATGGTCACAAATCCCCGTCAGTTTTTTAAATAAACAAATATATAACTATGTGCATACAGCAGTTAAGGGAGGGAGAAGGATTTTACTCTCGTGGAAGGAGGTGGGTAGATAAATCCTGGAGATCTGACACTTTCTACAATACAGGAAACTCTGGCGTAATCACTATTTCCCTCAATGTTTCTTAGCTCTTCCAAGATCACTGGTCATGTGTCAACTCTAAATGCCATACATTAAATATCCTGTAAATCACAGACCTGTCAGGATGAGATTTTTAACTGCAGAATTGAGTCAAATTAAGGTATTTCAGTAGCAATTAAGGTAGTTTAGTAGCAGTTAAAATGAAGAAAGCAACAACTCTGACCTAGCAGAGGGGCTCACTGCCTGCTAGAAATCGTAGGTAACATTCATTCCTTCCCTCCCATTGTTTAGGGACTTTCTGAGTCCACCTTTCCAAGTCAGGCAGAAACTGCAGTAAAAATCAAGGAAGCTCAGCCCACCTAAAAAGCACAGCACTGCATTCTAAGAAGAAATGTCTTCAGACACTAATGTGGCACTCAAATGTTGGACGTGATCCACTGTAAACAATATGTTTTATGTAAGATTTAACCAAAACCATACCCTGTTTTCTACATTCCCACAATCTTGGATTATTTAGGTTGCTGGCACAGAATTGCAGCTTTCCTCAGGACAGTCAGCCCCATGGGTCAACTGGATTCCTTTGAATATTATTAGCTATAGTTTCTGAAATTTTAACCATAACTCTCTTCCACAGAAATGTTTGCGAATTTTTCTAGAACGAATCCAGGCTATTTAATTTTTCATTTTCTGGTGCTGGTTCTTCCTTTTTTTATAAAGTTTTTCTTCTTAATTTGACAATGAAGTTAAAAAGACTGGAAATAATTATTATAACGCATGACACTACAACCAGTACCTATATTCTCATCTTAACTTTCATATGCACACCTTCCACAGTATGGTATTTTCTAGAAATCTCTACCCCCTTCTGGCGACTGCAGCTAATCTTCAGAAACAGAGCCATAAGGCAGGAATGGACTTATAAATTAGACTTCAGCCTGAGCCAGCTGCTTTTTTCTAACATTATTCCCTTTATGACCATCTGTCCCACCTGCTAACACATTTTTCCCCTCACACAGACTTTCCACTACAATGATTTGCCATCCTGGCTGACATACAAGTATCAATAGAAAAGAACTTGGATTAAATCCAACTTTGTGCCACCCAATATGTGGAGCTTTGGTAAGGCACCCGCTTGACTGCTGGTATAATTAAATCTGCCTTAAGTCTGCTTCAGTTTATGCCCAGTTCACCTATGACCCAAACACTACCACAGTTGGTTGCCACTTTATCTTCCTTCTGCACTGCCTCAATGAGTGAAAGAAGGAGCTTAGTGTTGTTACACAAGAGTCTCCTCTCTGTAAAGCAATTCTTGCTCTCAGATACACTAGCACATTCCACTGAATGAATCTACTGAGATTTATCTTGTCTATTTGTTGAAGGTGAATTCACAAAACTCCACACTTGTGAACTCTTGGGGTTTCAAACCTGGCTGCATGCCTGGTTTTGTCAGCATTTTCTGAATCATCCTAAATTTTCCTCCTTTGGCAGAATTGCCAGAGAGACACAAGGCAAAGAAATGAGGAAGAGGAGAACTGGGAAGGGCTGAGAATGAGGAAATAGAAATTAAGTGCCATGTTGCTACATGGTGAAATTCTGTAGTCCTGGACTCTCAAGAATTCTTTGCTGTTCTCAATGACATCAGCACTGGTATAAACCTTATCAAGGAGTCCAATTTAAAACATTTATTCCGGCACTCATTTTTCTTATCTGCTTAAAGCCTGACAACTGAAAGGGAACTAGCTACTTTAGCATAGTTCAGAAGACTGCATAGCAGCGACACCACCCAAAAAAATCAGGAAGAACATGACAAAGTGTATAATTATAATTTCATTTTGTGTACTGCTGACAATAGTCAGAAATAACAGGAAGGGGACTGCTGAAAAAGCACGAGCGAGGTCACCTTTTTCTGGGTACTACTTTTATATGTCTGCAAAATACAGATGAGGCTTTTTAAAGGCTGTAAATCAGGGAAAGAGAGGGAGAGAAAGAATTACAGATGTGTGACATAAGGAATAAAGGCAAAAGAAGTATAAAAGGCAGGAAAAAAGGAAATGAGCACAGTGTAGAATTCAAAGGAGCACGTGCTGACAGGCTTCACATTTCCAACAGAAAACTGGAATTTGACATCTGTGTCCACACAGTGTTTAAAATGAGCTCTTAGTTACTTCCACTGCATTCAGGAAGGAGGAAGAAGAAAAGAATGATATCTTAACTGAGCTCAGTTCTAAGCATAAGATTAAAATAAAAAGAGAGGGATGCAATTTCATGTCAGTTCCTGGCAGCTGCTCAGCATTCATTATTATCATAGCTCTGTTTGCTTGTGGAGTGCTCATAATGTGGCAGAGTTGCAGAGTGCTTTGGAGTCCTTCTGAGATCCTTAGCTCTGCAACTTTAGGACCAGATGGAAAAAACCTTCTTTTGAACACCATTCATAATGCCAAAGTTTAACAAATAATAGAGTGCTACAGAAATGTTGTTTGGAAAAAAGACCTTAATGGGGGAAAATCAATCTTGATTTCTATTGCATTCAAAGCAGATAAGAGTAAAATTAAAGTCACCTATCTCATTTTAATTTTAATTACTACTAACCTTTTAGCTAGTACCAGAAATTGTAATAAACTTCTTCTTGTAACATTCTTAATTTCTACATAGAAAACATGTTCAGCAAATGCAATTTACAGAATTATTTACAGAATTATGACAGTCAAGCGTGTCAGTAGCTCTGAATGCCTGCACAACAATCATTACCATGTTATGGATACTGGCTAGCACCATCCACTGAAACGCTTCAGACAGTCATCTTTTAACAAAAAACATACCTTGAAAGAGTCAGTCACGTGCTTTGCTGTTTCTCCTGAACATCCTCCTCCCGTGCACTCATTCTGACAGCCCTAGAAGAAATAAAACCAGAGGAAATCAAACTCAATGCACATTGCAGAAACATTGAAACACATTCAGTTAACTCATTTTAGGGACAGATTGCTCTGAATGACCATTCAAGCTTCATCTTCAGTAAGTATATTAGCAAGAACTTTGTGGTAGTTTCCTAGCACAACTTTCCACCCTCTAGGTTTTTAGTTATGTTTCAATTGCATTATTTTGCACAACTGTGTTTCAGGGCTTTCTAGGAGAGACAACATCCTAGATCAGATTATCACTCTGAAGCGCAGAAGGATATGGACAACATCACAAGTCTTTCATTCAAAGCTAAAAAAATAGTGCTTTTACACAATTTCATCAGAGTCAAGTTTCTCTACTAGAGTATCCACCTAACAGATTCACTTTTGCCTGTTCTCAGAGAAGTCTGAGTAGGCAGAGTGAAAGGAAAAAGAAATAATTGGTTTTATTTAATCCTTCATTAAACAAAGACAGTGATAAGGAATGCCCACCTATACGAATAAATAATGAGAATATTTTGAATTATATACTATGTTGAACTTCAGGCTTTTGCCACTGACTATGTTAGAAAGGAACTGGAACAAAAAAAAAAAAAAAAAAGAAGTGCTAGTTCCAGGAATCCTTCTGTTCAGCAACAGAGGGATCACACAGACAGAGACACTAAGGGATGTTGTTGCCAGGGCTGACAGCAAGAGACTTTAAGAGACTTTCAACCCTCCAGGTGAAAAGCCCTACTTCGCCTCTACATTGGCTGCTCACCTCTTGGTGGTTGCTTCCCACCCTGCCCTTGCTGCATCTTGGGTGGGAAGTCCCAGGTCACAGGTATAATTCCCTGAAGGAAAGGTGCACAGGAAACCTTTCATGGTCAGCCTGTGAGATCCCTGCTCCAAGCTCTTAACCAAGGAGCAGCCCCCACCCTACAAGGAGGGCTCCCTGCAGGTGGATGGCTGTGTCAGGGAGACAGCAGCCACCAAACTGTGTGGCCAGGGGTGGGACCAGATGGAGCATGGGCATTGAAGCGTGACACACACAAGGCAAATAACATTATTCTTTTCCCTTTCTGCAGATCTTGGGGATATGGTATAGAAAAAAAAAAAAAAGGCAGTATCTTCAGTGGGCCTTCAACAGACTGCAGGCTTGCTATCAACAAAAGAAAAAGCCAAACTCCCAGCCACAGCAGATCTCACTTCCTGTCCCCTTCCCCCCAAGGCCCCAGGGAGCCCACAGCATCCCTCCTGCCTTCTCACCATCAGCTTTAACCCTTCTCTTCCTCTTTATTTTTAACCCTATACAGAGAGACAGGCAATCATGGCTACAGGATCCTTCCTACCCACTAAAGGAGAATCTGTCGAGAGAAACCACAAATCTCTTTACAATGTACCAATATGCTTTTTCTTTTACTAAAAAATATGGGGGGTTTAGCTTGAAAGCTTAGTGTTTTCTACTCCAGAAGGACAAGACTTCAATAGAGTGTTCACTGGCATTCATGTCAAACCTTAGCAGGACTAAAGTGTTATCCAAACCGAGGGACTCTTTGAGGGACATTGTATAATAGTATGTCCTTCAAATACTTCCAAATTCAGTGTAAAACCCCCAGAAGGCCTTCATGACACCATCAGTTAACAATTGTTAAGTATCCTGCAGATTAATTAAGCCAACTGACTTTTCTTTGCAGTGGAACGAATTAGGATGGAGAGCGTGCTGGTTACCAGCTAACACAGATGGGAACTGCCAGCTGTGGAACAAGAATGTCTCAAGGAGCTCCAGTTCCACTGCTGGCTTTTGTCTAATATCCAGCATGCCAAGCTGGATTTTCTAATAATAATTACTGATGTCAGCAAATACTGACAAATGCTCAACCATTATGCTTCAGTTTCTCCCCGTCTCTCCTTTATGAAGTTGCCCTAAAGCAAGTGTTGGCATCAACACAGAGAGGACAGAAGCTGGATACAGTTTAATATCCTCTTTTATGATCTTTTTTAAAGATACCAAACTAGTACATGAGTTTCAAGTACAGACCACCTACAGGAGCAGCCCCTGAGGGCTCAGTCATGTTGCCCTTCAGTTAAAGGTTCCCATTAAACTGAGTGAAGCCAACAGCCCAGTTTTTGGGCGTGTGCCATGGGGCCAATCCTGTTCTCCATGAAGTCATTATGTTTTACAGATTTAACTCATGTTTAAAGCAAGTAGCTCACTGCCTTTGTTAACCGCATTGAGATTAAATTGAGTTAATCCCTCGGCACTAGAAATGCATTACACAATTACTTTCTAATTGATGGAGTCATATTTTAATGGCTCCATGGCTTATAAATCTGAAACCTGCTAAATGCAATAGGAAAAATTGCTCCCTGATTAAGTGCCATCATTGCCAAGGGATATATGCCAAGCATAAATCTGCCCTTTGTGTTTAATAGCGTGGTACATTTAAAACTGCATCCATTAAAACAGTGATGTTATCCTAAAGATACATTTGAAGCCACTGGGTCAACATCTTCTCAAAAGTCACTCAAGACTGTATAAAGTTGCCATGAAATTACACAAGCATGACAGTTTTACACAAGCATGACGTATTTCCTATGTCATGTTGTAGAGCTGTGGTATATGTAACCACTTTTTGTAAATTGAAGATAGAACAGTATTACAAAATTTTCCTTCAAAGATACTGAAAATTAACATTCATTTTACCATTCCTGTAAAGCCTATATGAGGAAAAAAAAAAAGCGTAAAGCATTACACTAGATTAAACGCTATTAAAAAAATAGAGTGTATGTGTCATTTTTCACTGTGAAATTCTACTACATTTTACGCTTAATAGTTGTCATCTTCTGCTAGAGGTTTCCCAAAATTGGACATTCAGCTCCTCTATTTGGTCTTCAAACTGCCTTAGACATACATCTTTTCAACATCTTTTAGCATCGTGACCCTGCAATCACTGTCTCTTGGCTACCCTGCTGTCTTTGGCACACCTTCTCTACGTCTTCTATGCAGTCAGATCAGTTATCCTTCAGCTGAAAGGCCATTCTGCTACAAAAATAGGCCCATCTCCTCCCCAGATTCTCTAGGTTTCCTAGAATACATGAGTCTGCCTTCACTTGTCCTGAGCCTTCACATTTAGTGGTTTTTGAGACACCAATTCTTTCTTCTCATTTGGGACTATCTGTTCTATAAACTGCAATTCCAACAGATGCTTTGTCAAGCTGCTGTGCTTGGGTTTTAGATACACCAGTATCTCATTGGCTCACCTTCAGTAATGAAACAGGAACCGAAGATTATCAGAAACTTCATCACTGTAAACTTATGCTGCAAACTGCATTTCTTTATCTATAGTGCATGAGATCATTTAATTAATAATAAAAAATAAAGGTTCCAGTTCTCAAACATGTTTTGCAGTTACCTCTATGTGCCATGTGCTTTGTCAACCTTTTTCAAAGAAAACTGATTCTTTAATCAGTTCCACGCTCATTGATTTTCCCTGTTTGGTAACTCTTCTCACTACTGGGGAACAGAAAACTTTCCCTAGCAGAAGGCAGGAGTAAAGAAATAAACTGCCAATAATTTCTGCAGAATTCACACTTTCAGCTAGAAAATCATTTTGGCCACTTTTCAAAACAACTCAAGGGCTGCAGCTTCAGAAAATCCTTAGTCATCTTTTTTGGTTTCACCAGTCAGTTTATCGAAGTCAGCCCACAGACAGCTCCGATGCCTCCACTCTGAGTGAGAATTTCATCAACAGCACCACCACCCTGGTAGAGAACTACCACTGACAGGGAACATCTGAAAACCCAAATTCATGCCCATGAAAGAATCACAGACAGTGCTTTTTGGGGCAAGCATTGGCTATTCAGGGAGGAGGAGAACCTAAAGAAGCGAACAAACAACAGATGCGCAGCTGTGACAGCACAGAGTTCCTTCTACCAAGGCAACTCCATCTCCTGCTATGCAGAGAAACTTAAAGCCAGGACTATCTGGTAGCAGTCATCAGGCCCCAGCAAAGTCAGAGAGGGAGTTTCCTCTGCAGTCGTATGAAAGACAATTTTCAATAAAGAAAGTCCTTTCTGAGACATTTCTCCAAGCTAAAACAGTGTCTTACTGCTTTTTCCCGTGCTTGCTTCTGGCTACTAAGTGTCTAAGAAATATTTCATCCTTTAATTTGCACTGGAAGGATAATGAAATTAGAACACTTATCAGATTGCAGGAATATAGCAAATCAGAATAAATTCAGTGCCCAACCCCATATTATGGTACTGCCAGAGGCAAGGCAAGTGAGGGGTGTGATGACCAGCACTTTGTCATTCAAAGCCACCCAAATCACAGTTGCCTTTCTGGACCAGGTATAGAATAGACTCCAATGTGCACAAATGCCATATATTCTGTGTATTGCTACAGTCTTATAAAAGCACTACCATGACTTCAGAACAGCTTTCATCTCTTCCAAAGAAATGTTAATACGTGTTGGCAGCCACACCACGTAAAAGATGAATTTGAAGAAAAACGAAACAGTAATGATGTTCACAGCTTAAAAAAAAAAAAAAATCCACACACTGTCAGACAGAGAGAAATTCTGAAAAACTGCTGTAGGGTCGAGTCTTATAATACTATTTTTAATATCAACTAAAATATGTATTTATTTAATGACATTTGTGAAAGACTTCCAGAGTTTAAGAAGGTCATTTATGGAATCCAGCAGCCAGGTACGTTAACCTCAGCTGTCATGGGAGAAGGTGCATGATATAAAAATATTTTAATTCTGTCTTTATATTGCAGGTATGTGAACAGGAACATATACCTATATGTGTGTTACCGTGCAAGTATCTCCAAGTATCTTCCTTGTGCTGGGTCATTTACATGACAGGGCAGCACAACTTACCCACCAATGTCTTTTAAATCTGCTCTTTACAAAACCAAGACGAAAGAAGCAGGAGGACTTATTCTTAAAGGATATTTCTGACCACTTATCAAGCCAAACAGAGACCTTTGAGGTATCTTTGTTAGACTGGTGCACTCTCCAAGCATTGGCTTGACACTCTTCAACATGAATTCAGAAGGTGTGCAGCACAAAATCAAGGTGTGCAGCTACAATGATACACCTCAGGGTACTCACAGATCAGCACTGGGGGCAGGGGAACAAAACCAAAACCAACCAAACATAAAAGGACAATTTGTTATAAGTGGTTTCAGTGTGTAGCTTTTAACTGAGTTCCCGAGAATTTGTGTTGATTTCTGCACTTTCAATACACTTTTTAAGACTACTCTTCCTATCATACATCTGCCCTGATGCCTTGTCAGCTTGACATTATCGCCTTATTGTGGCTGTTTATTCAACCTTGAGCTGGCACTAATGTTGGTTAAACAGTGAGGCAGTGCAATAACAGTACAAAACAAAGGAAAATAAAAGGCAACCAGCACAGCAGAAAATGAAAGCTTCCACACTACTTAGTGATAATTTTGCATCAGAACAAAGGCATCAGGCCTTAGAACATAGAAGAGTTCCTTTGTGTAAGAAAGCTGCATTGCATAAAGTAAGGTTGAATTGAAATAGACTGTTATTAAATTAGTCCCAAAGACTGTGCAGGCACTTATCTGTGGCTCTGGCTTGAAGTTTATTTGCTTTAATTAAAAGCAATTTAAGTAGTTTGGATAAAATTGAAATAAGCTCCTCTTAAAACAAGCATCACTCTTTTTATTATGTCTAAATAAAAGGCAATTCAGGTTATATGAGTACTTTCTAACTTATTGGTTAGAAAAACCTTAAAACGGAGAACATAAAGAAATGAAAATATTCATCTAGCCCATCCAAGATTCCTATTTAGTAACATTTATAACTACATCACAACTGTCAAAGAAGACCAGGTTGCGTTCAAGAAATTAAATAGACACAAGACAATGTTGCCAATGTAAAAGTCATTTCAGTCAGCATTCAGATGAGAAACCTCTCTTGGAAATAATGTCAATTTTCTGACTCGGTGCTTAAAATAATATTTGAATTAGTTCAGTAATGCCTAACCTGTTGTACAAGAAAGCTTTTATCAGTTTACCTGGAAGATAGCAAGGCTAGGCAAGGTGAAAGATTACTTCTGAAATCCAAGACAAGGTGAAAGATTACTTCTGAAATCAAAAAAGGTTGTGTGCTTGGCAAACTTAATTATCAAGAAGGCTAAAATAAAAGAGTTCACTAGAAACAGAAGACAGATTAATTTGTTGTGACTGACTCTAAGGAGAACATGAGCAGGGATCTATTCAGCTTCAGGCTAAAATTAGTTTGCCAGAAAAAATTGCTGCATTAGCTGTGACTTACACCCATACAACATGGAGCCTGAAGTGTGATCCTTCCCAACTGAAAAACACTGAAAACCTACCACCAGCCCCATGCAATGCAGGACCTAAAGCAGCTGTAATCTCTGTGTGGTGCCCCTTTAGGCATTAGCTAATTTGGCTTAATACATTTCCTGCATATCCAGACAATTGTCCTTCCTACTTCTTCAGAGAAATAGGCAAGTACCCTAAAGAAATGCTCTTCACAAATGCAGTGTGCTTTAACCTTGATTTCTAAGCCCACCTGTTCACACTGTTCTTGTTTGTTTTCCCTTCTGTGACCCTCCTGTTGCTCTCACTCCCCAATGGTGTTTCCTCTGTCTTCACAGTTTACTGGCTTTTCCCTTCTGATGGAGCAAAACAGCCTCGTACAATTAGGGGAAGAGGCAGATGACCTAATGGAGCTCTTCCATCTCTAACTCCTATGAACAGTGCCTCTAAGTGACTCTTTTGTTGGCTTGTTTGTCTGCTCTAGCATTAATTAGGTTTTTAACAAGTGCATTGTTTGCTAGAATGGCATAAAGAAAAACATGTTAAAGCCACCAGCTGGATCTAGTTGACCTATAAATTCATCTGCCTGTTTTCTAACTAGACAGTGTCTCGTGGGTCTGTGATATGGAGATTGCACAAACAAAATAAGTGAAAATTCTGAAAAGTCGCCATGGTTTTGCTGTGTTTAGGCCCAGTTCTCTTTGAGATGTGACCTTTTACATCAAACTGCCAAAAACAAAGGGTATAAATACTGTCACATAGTTTTCTGTACCACTCTAGAAGGGCTTTGCTGTTTACCACAAGGAAGCTTCTCTTCATTATAATTTCCCTAACAGTTCTCTTAGCCCATGTATTCTATAATGCCAGGTACTAAATCAGCATTTTAAGATCCTATAGTAAAGTTAACCAGGATGCATTTTTAACTGCACTGCTATACCAGCAAAGATGAGCCTAAGCATAATAAAAATTAATCTGCTTATTTTCCTCAAAGATTCAGTTGCACAGGTTATATTTCTTATTCTGAAACAGCTGTTGAGATAAATGACATATCTGATTTAAAGATGCATACAATATAGCTTGCAATTTGTTTGTGAAATTGCCTCGTGGTGGAAACCACGCAGATCCTGCAGCTGATGACCAAGGCAATTGGCTTGATGCAGTTCCCAAATGAAAATGTAAATAACACGAAGGCACAGAGAGCAGAAACAAATAAAGTCATTGTCTGAGGGTTTAGAACTGGAAGCAAGACAATTTAGTGCAGGAGACCAAAGCTTCTGCAGTTTGCAAATAAATCATTATAGGCTCCTGGGGGGGAAAAAAAAAATACACACAAAACCAAACCACAGCAGAGACAGTGATGGATTCCAAAATGAGAACTGACATGCTTAAAGAAAAGAGCTAGCAAACAAAATCCTGTTTTTAAGGACACAGTCCTGTTTGCAAGCTCCCTCATAACTACAGCGGAACCAGGAGAAATACGGGGTCAAGCCTGAATCACTGGCCTGTATAAGGGGTCATTTGTAGCTATTCTCAGAGTGCTTAGACCGTGTCCCATTTAAGTCCATTTTGCACTGGAATAAAGGTTTACATAAGACCTTTGCTGAGCAAAGATGAATCACACACTGAAAACAAAAGCTCTGTGGACGAAAAAGAAAAAGACTGGTTTTGGAGGAGGAAAGAGTTACTTTTTTTCACCACAAGTCCTGTGCACGGTCCAACTAGAGGTAATAAAACAGTAACTTACACAGCTGGCTCTCGAATAACATCGAGTATAACAAAACACTCTGCAGTTGCACATGTGGTGGCTGGTCTGCAAAGGGCCGACACAGGCTGGCTTGGTATCACATCTTGCCCTGATAACTTCACGTGGCCCGTTTAATTCGTCACCAAGTATCAAGTGCCACTGCTGCAAAGGCACAAGAAGCATGACTTTCTGCAGTGTGCTGGCTGTCAGTGCAGTTATTTCCTGTTCCCTGCTTCCCAAGCAGGTGGTTTACCTGCGAAGAATCCAACAGATGAAGCTGATAGAGCATGGCAGCAGCTATCTAACCTGGGATCTGAACGGGCTCAGGTCTGCAGGTACACTCTGCTTCACTAGTCAGAGGAGCACTCCTTATAAACGTGCTTCTTTGCTATGCTGGTCTTCTCAAATGGCTGAGCAAAGCCCCTGGGTTTTGCTTGCAGGCAAAACTGTGTACACCCAGATGTGTGTTCTGCCTGGACATGTGGCCACAGTGATGAAGAAGGACCCAATCTTGAGCTTTCAAGGCTCACAGAGATCTAGGAGGTCTCTTTAAACAAATAGTGCAAAGCAGGGTAAAAAAAAAAAACCAAATCACATGAGAAAGGCAGCAAGCTTTGTCTACAGGTGTTGCAAACACTGTGTTCTCTTGGATTCTGATAGTGGGCTGGAACTGTTTGTTCCAGATAAAGAACCAAGACCTTTATTGTTTATAAGCTTTAAATAAATTTTCTCACTGTAATACCTAGAAGCCTGGCTCTACAGTCACAAAACCTAAGTAAAGGAAGGTAGAAACATCTGTCCCTTCTACAGACAGGAAATTCAGGCGTAGATTGTCCCATCCCACACCTCACACTGGCTAGCAGCTGCTTCAGGGAATTCACTGGGAGGCGACAGGTGCCAGAATGGGGCGTGCACAGCTCCCCAGGAGCTAAATCTGTAGCTCCTTTTCCTTAGAGAGATGTACCCATCCAATCCATTACAGTTCTTATTAGGGAAAAGGAAAGAATGTAAATGACCAATGTGGGTTTGGCTGTTCACTTATGCAAACTGCAGAAGACTCACCTATATTGACTTCAGCAGGTTTTAAGTCTGGCATGATAGATTTGAAGCAATGGGAGATCTCTCCCTGGCTTTTACCAAAGCTTGGGTTGTACCCTTGTGACGCATCTTTTGCTGTGTGTTCAAACACTGCCTTGTTTTAAATAGACACAATTCAACAGAGTAGAAAGGAAATTGAAGATTTCCCCTTGATATAAGGGGCACTAGGAACAGAGCTAACCCAAAAGAAAATCCTTGGGACCTGTCTGAGGACAGCATGTCTAATAATGTTCTTGTTCAAATAACAGCAGAGATGGAGCATATTTGCATGATAGATGTGCAGCTCAGAATATTCTAGGGACTTCCTTGCTTTACAGTCTTTGGGTTGCAGTCAGTGGGTGCACCAAAAGGTAAGGAGCATAATCCACCACACCAAGCAAATGTAAATAATCCCATGGAAGTTTACTAACAATCCAGGAAAAGCAGGGCACAACTACAGCATCACTGTACAGTGTCACACATTACTCCCGTGAATGAGGACAAACACCAAGATAACACCAGTAAAAAGCTGCTTTTCTTGATGATACCTTCTCAAAAGAGGTAAAATGTTTCAAAATAGTGATAAAATCAGATACTCCACCTACTTAGTATGTATTCAACTGTGTAACAATTCTAAGGCAGGGGGAAAACCTGGATTATAAGACTCCAAAATTTTGGAGCTCCGTTACACTTACTCTGTGTCTTTTCCAAAAACCCTGTGAGCAAGCCCTTCATCTGAAGTCCCCTATCAGTTGTTGACAGTGCCCAGAACAAACTGGATGCCACCCAGGGAATTTGAGAGTAAAATATCACCCAGCACATTAAAAGTGGCCTTGGAAAAGTGCGGTAACAGATACTTGTAAAGGTGTCAGCATTAAGAACACAAAGCAAAGAGAGAGGTCCTTTGCCCAAATTACAGCCTGGTAAAGGAGCACCACAAATGAGGAGTGATGCAGTCTCTGCTAGAAAAATGGTGACTTTGACATGCTAAGAAATGGCACTGTAATGAAGATGATAAACAGGTCTATGGCAAGTAATGTGGGCTTGTTTTCCTACAATTCCACATCTCTGCCAATGATCAAACAGCCCAGCTCAGCTCCACAAATGTAAATTGCTAAATGACTTGTAACACCCCCATGAACCAGGGGTTTTGTCCAGCTTCAATCCACATGAACATCAACGCTCCTGACCAGAACATCTCTGGTCATACATCATCTTATATCTGAATGTATCCAGCTAGCTAATTGGAAGCACCCTAAAACAGTTTAGAATTGCATCTGATTTGTCCACTGTTGAAATCCAGTTCACCTGGAAGCAGCAGGACAGAGCATTTTACATGTATGTTCTAATAAATATTTTTCCCAATTGACACAATAAAAACATTGCTGGCTGCAGCACAACACCTTAAAAGAAAATCTCAAAGGAAACAATGATAAATGCTAGATTTTCAGATCAATGAAGAACGAGAAAAAATGTTGATGTTACTGAACTTCTCTCTCCAGGTATCAAGAAGAGAATAAAACTGTAAATGCCAAAAATTATCTCTGAAAAAGTGTTGACAGGCAAAAGATAATATTAAAAATACTAAAAAAACCCTCAGATGATATACTTATGATGGATCAATGCCTCAAATATATGAGCAAATGAATACAATATGACTTTTTTCTGCATGCATGTACACATCCAGCTGTACAGGTGTGCCAGAAATGATGCCTGTGTAGCCACTATATAAGATCCTATGCTACAACTTCTACTTCATGCTGTGAAAGGAATAAACTTGGCTCACATTATACTCCATACTAAGACACAACTATTTATTTTTTCTAGCTTTTGACTTCTATACTTCAGGCAATACTTTCTAGCAGTTAGGAGGAGTGTTGTCAGACTGTAAGTAGGCATTGCCACAGTACAGGGCACAAATCAAGACTCACAGTTTTGACTCTCAACACTAGCACTGACTGTGACCTTGATAATTTGATGATATTAATAAATCTTGATGTTCTATTAAAAAAAATAATTATGGTACTCCTGAATTACAAATCCACAAATAAAGTTTATAACGAACTAACTATAGATCCTATTAAAAAAAATTACTTCTGCTTCTATTCATCCAGGAGCAAAAACTTAACCTCTCCACCTGTTTCCTCAAAGTTTAGAATCAGGGAAATAAAACCTGTATCATACATCTGGTAAGAAACTTGCTTCACAGCTAGCCTGATAAATATGTTGAGAATATCACAAGTCTTAAAATCTGCTACGAAGTTTTCTTTCCCATACTGTTTTGGTTAAAAATTTCTATTATTTTATTGGAGGGTGAGAGACTCTCTACATTAGCTAGAAATTATAAGATATAAGAAAGAAATTATACTATTACTGCTGATTTTAGGTGGACTTTATGTGATTTTTAATGACTTCCATGATGATATGCAGTTGGACAAAGCCTCGAGAATTCATAATTTTTTAACAGTAGGATATGCAATTTTATATGGTAAAGTTACATATTACATTTGAGATGCAGTCATGTCCACATTACACAAAATCAAAAGCATCTCTTTTATTCAGTTTTTCGAGTGTTTCATTTTCCACGTATCAAAGGAAAAATTCCACAATTCAGAACTTTTAACATCAAGTATTACAGGAGTGAAAACTGCCAGACAGAACCTTCACAGAAGCTGTAAGAATTCTAACCACGAACTGAATTTTACTTGCAGTCAGTTGCATTGAAAAGAAGTAAAAAGAAGACTTTGTAAATTCAATTAAAAAAAAAAAAAAGAAGCCTTTTTATTTTTTTAAGACAGCACTTTTCTTAAGGTTGGTGTTTTTATAATAATGTTTAAATCTCTGAGATACCCCCTTAACTTTCCCTTGATATTAGTAACTTCCCTAGGAGTGCTGACATACCTCTTCCTTTTCCATGGGCAGCAACTACTGGTACAGTAATTCATGTTTAAAGAGTTATTCTTAAAATACATCAGGAGAAAAAAAGTTTAGTAAAGTCAGGATGTATTCTGAATATGAGAAAAAAAGTTCAATCTCTTCTGTAAAGCACCTGGACTTCCTTGAGACAACAGAGAGGAAAATACTGCTACTATACTGACACATTAAAGAAAGTACCTTCTGCAAAGAAATCTGCCTGCAGTGGTGGCTTTAAAGACCATCCTTGCAAAGAGTTCCTTGTGTTGTTAAAAGCCAAGCAGTCAGGGCTCAGAACAAACATGTACTGATCGACATCGCTGTGACAAAAACTAAAACCTGATTTTAAAAAAAAATTTCAGTTTCTAAGCTTTTTTCCCAGGACCACAGGAAAAATCCAGGCTGGAAGGGACCTCAGGAGGTCTTTAGTTCAACCTCCTGCTCAAGGCAAGGTCAGCTCTCAGCTCAGACCAGGTTTCTCAAGGCTTTATCCAGTTGGGTCTTGAAATTCCCAGGGAAGGAGACTGCACATTCTCTCTTGGCAACCCACTGCCTGACTGTCCTTGTGGGGAGAATTTTTTCCTTATATCCAGTCTGAGCCTTTTTAATTTTAATTTATGCCATTTTCTCCTGTCCTCCTAATATACATCACTGCTGAGCCTGGCCCCATCTCTGTAATTTTCCTCTAGATTTTGGAAGGCTGCTATTACATCACCCCAAAGCCTCTTTTCCAGACTGGACACACCCAGTTCCCTCAGACTCTCAGTGTCAATGTTTTTCAAAAAGCTCATTCTCAGAAAAGATAATGCAAATTCAAACATTTATTACAGAAGTGATAACTATCGAGACAACAGTCTAAATGAAATTAAACAAGAGGACATGACTTGTGTGGTACTGATCTCTCCATATCCTAGCGGAAATTAATACAATCAGAATCTTGTGGAATTAAACCCTATTTGTACACCGGGGAAAACAATTAATTTTCTGTGCTTACTAGGAGTGTTTTAATCAAATATTGTGTGGGAAATGCTCTAATAGGCAAACTGAATTAGCAGTAGCTGTGTACCTACTGAGAAGTCATGTGTTGTCCTTCATTAATGCTTCAGGTATAATCTAAAATAAAACCTGGAACACACTGCACAGGGAAGTAAATGAGTAACTTTGTTGGAATGGTATGATGACATTAGCTTGCAAAAACAGTAATAAACAATGGGCCAAAATGCACAAGAAACCAGATGGGTAAAACTTCTTGATCATTTCAAAGACAGTTTCAACTATTCCCATTTAACTTTCATACCATTTGATATACGTGCTGAAGGGCAACATCAGGCCTTCCCATAAGCATGGCACTGGATTTTCCTCTGCAACAGCATATGGTTATACTTGCTAAATTGCCCTTCTGCAACAGGTGCTCTATTTCATGATGTGGTATCACCTGCCCCTTTAATGTATAAAGTCATAAAGCAATGAAGCTGTTTAAAAGGTTAATGGGGCCCCCCATTCACTTCATCCTATGTAAGAATCAGAGGTTTCAAGCTGCAACCATGTAAGTGACGATGAATGACAAATTAGGATCACATAATACTTTGATTTATGCTCGACTACCACCTAAAGCCAGAAATTTAAGATGAAGGTTGGGCGTTTAATCTCTCCATTACAGCCATAGTAGCAGCTGGATGGCCACAATTTATTATCAAAAGCCACAATCAGCACTGAGTGCCTTGAAGTCATAGAAGCCTCTGACGACCTTATCTAGCACCATGAAGTACATAACATGTCACTGGCTGAATGTGCCAGTCCTCATGTGTGGCCTCAGAAGGCTGATTGTGCAAATTTTACAGAGAGAATTTACACCTTACTTCCTTCATTCTAACCCTGAGGGTCCTGCCCTAAAACCTACTTGTAACCTTCAATTCCTTATACATTCAGCTATGATTATTCATTTAAGAAAATAGCATAGCAAAAGGAAGTAATGAAAATAATGTCTGTTCTGGTTCTTTAGCATGCCCACATCAGACAATTTGTTTTAAAATGGGTGAATAAATTCAGAGCACCTGAGTGTTTACACAATTAATGAACTGATTTATCTCCTTTCTTAACACTACCTTCCCAGGGATAAATTAATGACTAATAAAATCCATTTTAATTATTTTCATCTATCAAATTCTACCAGGGATATAGCCTGTGGACTATTTAGCAAGATGCCAGCTACCTAATGACTTTGCAACCTTCTTTTTTACCTATGATTTTGCAGCACATTTCAATGCTCAATTTCCTTGGGAAAAATCAGCATATCCACTGGATCACACAATGTTAGGAGTGCTAGGCCTGTCAGTAATAATCAGTGCATTAGGTGGACAAGGCAGGACTGCAGAAACCAGAGGCGTAATTCATTCCTTATGCACAACATTACTTTAAACAGAACAGAAAGAGAAGGTTGTGGTTGGGCTGGAAATAGTTCCAAGGAAAAATGGAGGGTTGTGACTAAATGCAGGAAATGATGAAGGGAGAGATGAAGGGATAAAGAGGTGTAATAATGTTGTTGCCTACTGATACCTTTATAAATGTCTCAGGTTTTGCATAAATACGATAATCAAATCACAGTTTTCTGTACCTCTGCTCTACAAACACACAGTGACAGCCACAGCCCTGCAGAGCTGACAGTCTGAACAGAGGAGGCAAATAAAGGGGAAAGGGCTCAGACAGAGCTGACTTGCCCAAGGCCACATCGCTTCCAAGTGGCAAGAGTGTACTTTCACTGCTGTAGCTGTTGCTTCCCTCTGTGTTTTCTACAGTAAAAATAAAAAGCTAGGTTTGTGCAGGTGAGAAGATTCCAATGAGACGTCAGTGCTGCTTTGAGTAGACAGGCTGGTAGGTCTATGGCTTGCCAGCTACTTGGGTTTTTTTGTAAGGCCATGCCAGAGCATTCCTGCCAGGTGCTGGACAACACCTTGGAGACTGGGATCATGCCTTCTTTCCCAGACACACAACAGGTACATCAGAAATGATCTAGAACACCACAGTCTGCCTCACTCCTTGACATGCTTCATTCTGAGTATTGTGGCTGTGGGAGCTGCCTGGGGACGTTTCAGACCAGTTTTCTGCCACTCTTTAGTTGCAGAGAGGGCGAATGGGGCTACAAGAGCCTCCCAAGGCTTCTCCAGGGGCTCGCCTGTCCCAGCCCTGCCGCCATCAGTGCCACCTCCACCAGTGCCAGAGCCACCCAAGGGAGAGCAGTGCTGGTGAGCCCTAGGATGAGGTGTGAGTAACACTTGCCATCACCGGCAGAGAGGAGCTGGGGAGACACCTGCCAGTCTCGTACCTGTTGTGCCCATATTCCATCTGCTGTAGTTACCCAAGGAAAGCAAATAACTCAGTCCTGTTTTTTCCTCAGCTGTTAGCTTTGGCATCAGGCTGCAGCTGTGTAGTTGACAGTCAGCCCAGCACAGACCTCTTTCAAAACCCAAGAATTATTTTTAGTGCAGCTGTTCCACAGGGTGTATCTTGGCTGTGATGTTTCCTCACTCTAATTGAAAAGCACCCGTGCTATCTCCGTGCCCTTTGCCTTGACAAGGAAGACTTCTTTTTAATCCCCAGATCAGCCTCACTAAGCAGAAGAACATAATAAACATGACATTTATAAAAGGACAGTCCCCACAAATGCTCATCTGCCACATCAGTGTTTGCTACCGACAACTCCTCTTCCATTATTTAAAGTTAGTTGTGAAATTACTCAGAACCTCTAAGCACATGTTACTGGGTTTTACCCATAGTCTATTTTAGTACAATGGCAGGCATAAGTCCTTTAATAAACTCACAGGCATAGAAAGCCTTGATGTCTGCCAGGAGACCATACCCTTTGCAGGTTTGTTTTGCTGTTTTGTTGTTTTCTTTTTAGTCATTGAGAGTCCCCTGTTAGAAATAAACAGAAAGAAATCCCCCCCAGAGGAAATTATACACCTTCCCTTCCCCCCTTCTCCATCCCGACTCATTATTTCTCTTCCACACAATTACCTCTTTTCCACACATGCTGTCTGCACGGAAAGAGGTACAATCACACACATCCTGCCTCCGAACCTCAAACAATACATCTTTTGGGGACAGAAACCCCCTCCGCAAAACACAAATAACAAACCGGAGCATTAAAATCTTTAAAATACAAACCGATCAACTACCCATTTGCCAAGGAAAAGCTCCGCATCGCCGGACGGATGGACGAGGGGATCTCGGCAGGAAACCCGCTCCGCTTACCTTGATCATGCTGGCGGGCGGGGGGGATGTTCCTGCCGGGATTTCGGCGGGATGGAGCCGGCGGATCTCAGCTCCCCGGGCGCGGATGCAGCGGCGGCGCTGGGCGGGCTCGGAGCAGGGCGGTCCACCCGCTGCTGCTGCTGCTGCTGCTGCCGGGGATGGGGCTCCTGCTGCCGGGGATGGAGCTGCTGCCGGGGATGGAGCTGCTGCCGCCGCCGGGCTCCGATTGCATCAGCGGGCGAGGGCGGCGCGCTCGGCGGGCGCTGCCGAAGCTGGGCGAGGGGCTGGGGGCCGCCCCGCCCCGCTCCTCCCGCGGGCACGGGCACAGCCCACGTCCCACGTCCCACGTCCCACATCCCACCTCGGGAAGCACCGGGGGCGACCTCCCGCCCGCACCTCTCCGCAGGGTCATCCCGTCCCTAAAATGGCCCCGCGCCGCGCGCTGCTCCTGCCAAGCGGAGACAGTAATTAAGTGCTTTTGCTGGGAATTGTACTGAGGGCAACACGCTCTCAGCCCTCTCTCCCGTAACAATCGTTACCAAACTCATCCTTTGCTGTCTCTGAGTCATTTCCTCTGTCTGGCGCACACACACCAACACCTCGCAGCTACCCCTCCCACCGTCAGCAAGCCTTGGGCTCTCCCGCTGCCTTCCCCATCCACCGCTATTTCCACGGCTTGTGCCGAGTCCTCCAGCGCTGCCACCCAACACAGGAGGGGCCCACCCGACCCGTTTTGTTTGGGGACAGCTGATGTTTCCCAGAGGGGCTCTGGGTCCTCTCCCGCTGATCAGTGCCCAGTCCGTGCTGGGCAGTACCTTCACAGCTCTTCACACCCCAGCTGGCCAACATCGAGCCTCTAGCGCTGATTTCTGTGTGTAGATACCCGCCAGGCAGGTGACCAGCACCTGAAGACAAAATAAACATCAGAGGCCGGTCTACTCTGTTAGTTCTACCCATGCTGCCGCCAGTGAAAGTGTACAGTAATAATACAAAAAATCATTAATTTTTAAGAGAAAATCCCAGTGTAGCCGCGGTGTAATGTTCACAAAGTGCTTACTGCTTTCATTGTAACTGATTTTACGTTCGAGTCTTTTCTTCCTCTACTACTGTTCTTGTAAAGATTTTCTCCTTCTGATCTGCTTGAGAGCAGTTGTAGAAAGCTGTTTTATCTCACTGGTACTCTGTCAGCAGTGCCAAGTTCTGCTTTGCAGGATGTACATGAATTATTCTCTCTTGTATAGTGCCAGAGATTGGTTACATAAGTGTAAGCAGGTTTTTGTTCCTGCCACTCTTCAGCCAGGTAAGAAATGAATTTACAAGCGTTTTGGATTTCAAAGAAACACAGGTAAACGATGCCACCCAAAACACAAGTTCACATGAACAGTGCTGTTTTAGTAGCTATTTAAGAGAGAAGAAAGAGGGAGCAAAAAACAAGAGGCAGGGAAGGCAGCAAAGACACATCAGGTGGATACAATTAATAATCAGGGCACTGCTACTCAGTGCTCATGAGAGCAATTCAATCTGTTCACAAGGAGTTATCTTCAGATTTCAATTCATAATGTAGGGAAAACCATGCTGGGTCAGGCCAAGGGTCCATTTAATTCAATACCCTGTCTCTGGCAGTACACAATAACAATGCCTAGAGAAGAGTTTCAAGAAGAGAATAAGCATGTAGAGGCACTTTCCTGATATGCTCTTTTAGCCTCAAGGGATTTGTACCACAGCAGCTTCCTGAAAGATGAATTCTCTAGGCTGAACAGTTCCTCATGGATTTTTGTTCTATTAATTTGTTCCTTGAAGCCATGTAAAATTTGGTATCTCTAAGATCTTGTGCTCATGAGTTCCACAATTTAGCTCTGCTGTGTGGAAGAATGCAAAATTTTTGCTTTATTTTGAACTTGCCACTTGAAAGTTTCACATCATTCTCCATTTTTTCTGATACTGTGAGACTGTAAACACAAAGATCAGTTCATCCCCTCTATGTCATTTGTGATTCTACAGTCTGCTGTAGAATCCTCTGTCAGCCATCTGATGGTTGAGTGTTAATGAAGAGTCTTAATCTTTTTGGTTTACTATAAAACTGTTCAATAACCTTTATCATCCTTGATTTAAGATGGGGATATAAAAGTACACAAAACTCTCAAAATGCAGGTCACCATATTTGTTTAATTTGCTTTCCACCCTTCCCCCCATTTCTTTTCACAATGCTTACAGTTCTGTTTCCTAATTTGACTGTTCCTGATTACTAAACTAAACAGATATATTTACAAACTATTTAATTCCAATGTTTCTGGGTAACAGGTCATTCATAACCCCTGTTTACATAAATTTAGCTTTTTTTTTTGTTTTGTTTTGCAATGTGCATAATTTTATACTTACTGGCACTTTTATATGCTATTTTGACAACTGTGTACTCAATTCCACAAGGTCCTTCTGCAAATAGCTCTATTTTGGCTGAATTGCTTAACACCCTTTTCTTGAAGGCTTTAATCTCATAGGCAAATTTGTCCTTTCTCTATTTCTCTCCATTTTCCATTTTCTCAACTCTCCTGTTTCTTATCTTTAAACCCATTAATGAGAGCAACCATAAAAGCACCTTTCTTGGGGGGCTTATTTTCTACGAGCCTTTGGTAAGAGACTTTGTCAAGTCCTTTGGAAATCCAAGCAGATTGTATCCATTGGACTTCTCCTGCCTGCACGCTCATTGAATCCTTCAAAGAACTTTCTAGATGGGCAGGTCAGGATTTCCTTTCAGAAAAGTCATGCTGAGTCTGCCCCTCAACGTGATATTTATCCACTTATCTTTTTGCATTCATTATTACAGGTTGCACATTTTCTCCAGACTCACTTCAGTATCCTGAATCCCTCTGGAAGAAAAGTTGTTTGAGTGCAGTTTTACTGTTTCCAGAGCTCAGCTTGCCAGTCTGAACAGTACTGTGCTGTCAGCTTTTTTTCTTTTTAAGTTCTCTGCAACATGCTCCATTGTAGAGATGCATTTCAAGTTATCCTTAAATTACTGCCTTAAACTCCTGAGTTACAGAGCAGAATCCGTGGCCTGAGCAAAACTAAGAAATAGAAGAAGGAAAGGAAAGGGAAAGAAGAAACATTACCTGACCTACAGAGGATCGGTGCAAAGCCAAACCACCAAGTTACCTAGGATATATAATAAAAAGACTTTTTTTATTAATCTTTTTATTTTATTCAGAGCCAAATTGCCCCTGAACTTGCAAATTAAAAATCAGAAAAGGGATACAAAACTCAGAGAAGCTACAGAACTTACCTTAAAACTTACATCGTGCTGCAACATATGAAAACCTGATGTTGCCATTAGTAAATGTGCCATACAGACATATTTTTGCAGTGTTGGTTTGTATAACCTCGGTCTATTACACTTCTTTATGTAACACTCCAGAAGTTATAAGGCAAGGGGCATTGCAACTTTACCTCTACTCCTTCCCTCAGTTGTACTGATCCATCAGTAAGAATTTACCTTTTCTCCAGTTTGAATATTTCATTTTCATAGAACAAGCCATTGTTCATTTCAACACCGTTTCATTTTCCATTAACACCAAGAATTCTGTGAACGCTTTACAGCATTGTTAAACTTTAGAAGTTTTAATGAATAAATTTTTCACAAATATGAGAGAATTAGGTAATTTATATGCTCCAAGTCCAAAGTATTTCTACAAGTTCTAGGGATTCACAAGGGGAAGACTTTGTGTCATGCACATTATCCAAACCAGAGCTGAGTAAACTCACCTTTAAGTCACAGAAATATGAGGAACTGCTCTTGTGAAAATGAAAAGGCTCTACAAAATAAGGCCAAAGGAGGAATTCTGAAAGAGGAAACTTGTAATTCCATAATTCTACAAGGACAGAAGCCGTTCTTGATACACTTTCCAGGGTTTTCTCTCACAACCCTGGTCTGCATAAAGAACTTGGTTGAAGGTGGGTAGGAACCAGGTTTTCCATTTAAGAGAAAGCTGGCATTCTGAGAATTTTTTTTCCTTCTGAAATGGAATGAAAACTTCCTGTAGTAAAGTGTGGGGAAACCAATTTTGATTCAAACAAAAAGTATAATTCTGAACGAAATCTGTGTTTCACTTTGATCCTGATCTTTTAAAACTTTGAAAGCTCTTTGTAATGTAAGTCCTCTTGAAATGTGTTCCAAAGTTATTAAAAGAAATTGTATATTTTCAAAAAAATCAGAATGTTATGTTTTGATCTTTTTGAAATACTTTGCTTCTACTTAGCTTTTGTACTAAAACACAGTCTTGCATACTTTCTACAACTGCATGTAAGAGCATTGGCACAAAACTTAAAATAAGGAAACATGAACTTTAATCTACAGTATTCTTCAGGGAAAGCCTGTGCCTGATTTCAGCCACAAAACTAAAACTCACAAGAACAATTAAGAAGGTAATTGCAGGATATGATTTCCATATAGCTGCCTTGCAGAACTGGGAACATAGTTGTGGAAAGTTTTTAAAGTGAGGGAAACAAAAACCTTTGGATGAGAATCAGCTTGGTGCTGTAGAAATTTCCTAGCAGGAAAAAAGTATTGTGTAAGTACTATATGTGTATATACATACAAAGTATTAGGGGAAGATGATTTTTAAAATTGTTTTTACTTCAGAGAAGGACAGGTCCTTTAAATTCTTCTGTTTGGGGCTGCAACAGAATGATGAGAGAAGCTGAAATAATAAGCCATATACACAGCAAGCAATGGCTGCAATTATTAGTTCTCTTCTGGGAGAGGAGAGGAAAGTTAAAATTCTTTTGTAGAAAGATGAAGGCACTATTGGCTGTCTCGTAGTCACAGGCACAGATCACCTTGTGGAAAGGCTCAAGGGGGATGTAAAGTTCCACTGGATGCTATTTCCAGAGAAACAAGATCTTTTTGGAGACGCACTTTCTCCTGGTGCTCATTCCCATCCTCTTGCCGTTTTTCCATCTCCTTGGGCACGTCAATTCCACTGTGTGTGGGCTCTGCTGTAAAATGGATTAGGAGAGGGATCTGGGTGTAAAAACCACAGATAAAAAGCCCGGGAGTCGGAAGTGATTGTTGTAGATGCTAAAGGGCAGGAAGCGTCTCAGCTGGCGCCCTCACAAAGCTGTACAGGCTGCACAATTACACCCGCAGAAAGAAACATTGAAAAAGGAGAGTTGAGAAGAGATAAAAGGGGAGGCAGCCTCACAACATCTGACAACCAGGAAAATGCTAAAAAAAAAAGGCTGAAAGGAAAAGTCGTGCATGTGTGAGGGTAATTGGAACCAAATAAACACAACATCTCCTGCCCTTTCATTCCCACCCTCTCAGGGAAACAGCACTTTATGCATTCTTCCTAAATAAGCATTTTGTGAATGTGTCACTTATTTCTACCCCAAGAGGCAATAAAAACATTGCGCTCTGGGAACTGACCGAGAACAGAGTTTGTTTCCAGCATTTCTTCCAGGCTTCTGTCTTCCAGCTACTCACCTCACCTCTCCTCTCCTCTCATCTGCCTCCCCATGGGGCTCTTCCAGAAGGTTCTGTGTGGCCACACCTTCCTCACCTCAGCAGGGCCCGGCTTCCTTCCTGTCACAGAAGGTGAAGTGTCAGTCACACTACAGAGCAAAGCCTTCAAAAGGCATTTAAACTCCCTCCAAATGCCTTCAAAGGGCACTTGAAGTGTACCAGAGGTGGGAAAGGGGGCACGGGGAGATGCCATGAGCAGCAGCAGTGGAACCCACCCCAGCTGGCTCCGTTTGAGGCTTTAGCACCTGGACCAATGAGGTGCTAATGAATGAATTCTGAGCTCTCATCAAAGTCAACCCACTCCTTCACATTCGAAGGGAAGCACCAGGATTCCTTGCCAGCCCATTTTCCCCACTCAAGGTCACTCCCAAGATTCCATAATTGCTAAGTCACTTCTTTGTACCCCACTCAGGCCTGCTCGCAAAGTGGCAGAAAAGTGAGAGAGGGGAAACATTTGATGTTTTGTGCTGTTCTGGGTTTTATTTTAAGGGGGGAAAGAAGCAAGTTGAGGCTAATTCTCCACACAAGTTCATAGAATAACAGAACTGTTTAGGTGGGAAAAGGCCTTTAAGATCACTGAGTCCAACCATTACCCAGCATTGCCAAGTCCACCACAACCTCCCTGAGTGCCACATTCACCTGTCTTTTAAATACCTCCAGGGATGGTGACTCCACCACTTCCCTAGGCAGCCTGTTTCAGAGCTTGACAACCCTTTCAGTGAAGAATTCTAATAGCCAACCTAAACCTCCCCTGACACAATTTAAGGCCATTTCCTCTTGTCCTGTCACTTGTTACCTGGGAAAAGAGGCTGACCCCCAACTCACCACAACCTCCTTTCGGGCAGTTGTAGAGAGTGTTAAGGTCACCCCTGAGCTCCTTTTCTCCAGGCTGAGCTCTCCCCAGCTCCCTCAGCTGCTCCTCATAAGACTTGTGCTCCAGACCCTTCCCCAGCTCTCTTGCCCTTCTCTGGATGCACAAAGTCAGACAGTTAATGATAAAAGCCACTCAGCCAGGGCACATGGAAGACTCACTGCAGAACTGCCTGGTTTCAGTATGAAAACTGAATATTTGAAGACTGGGGGATTGGTGGTTTTTTTGTGTGTTTTTGCTTGTTTGTTTGTTTGTTTGTTTTGGTGGTGTAAAACATTTGGAGCCAAAAACGCCTTTTATTTCAAAGTAGTAGAATTAAATTACAGAAATCAATGTGAAATCTTGATTTTCCTGATGTTACTGGAGGAGCTTTGGAGTGCCTGGAGAAAAAGGAGGCAGCGAGGCAGCTGAGCTGTGCCAAGTGGAAAGCCTGCTTTCCCATCTCCAAAGTACAACCCGATTGCTTCAAATCCTGCCAGCCCGGAGCGGGGCTGACACGCAGCATTCCGGCACCGACAGCTCTCTATAAAAAGCTCAACATCCTCTTTGTACTTTAAAGCCACGTTGAGGTTCCCTGGTCTAAATTAAGTCAAGCTTAGAAAGGCTCCAGAAGCCACAAACCAGCCAGGAATTTTCAAGCTGTTTCCCAGGTCCCACTTACCTGCAACAGGACTCGGAGCTGTTGGCTTGTGGTGCAGCTGAATCAAAAGAAGACGATAAAAGGTATGTTTTGCCCTTGAGCACAGGAGACATCACCCCATGACCCCTTGCCCAGGCTTTGCTGGCACCATGCTGGTGCTCAAAGGGAGCCGGTGATCCCCCCAAGTCCCAGGGCCACTCCCACTGCCCTCACCTCGGGAATTTCGCTTCCTCGTGGCTCCTCCTGGTGGCAGCGGGGAGACCCCTGACCGCAGGACCATCACCAGCTAGGAACTCAATGCTTCTATAAGATACTCCGAATTTATATATTTTTATAGGAGATCCACCAGGTTCCCCAGAAAAGCGGTGCTCAATGGAAAATGGTACCTGCTGCAAAGCACACAGGAGCACAGATGGATTTTGGCAAGCACACCTCTGGGCATGGGCTGCGTCTGGGGGTAAACTATTAATTAAACTACCATTAATGACTTGTAACCAACACTAAGTGCATTTCTATAAACAGATATTGGTCCATATCCCAAATTATCAGTCATAACACTTAATCTGAGATAATGAATTCCGCACCAAATTACTCCATGTCAGTCCTGTCATTTTTCTGTAAATTTTTATATTTTTGAGGAGGATGCTTTAGCATATAATTGTGGTGAAATTAGGCTTGGCAAGGGATTACAGCAGCTGCATAATCTCTTTGTTGGGCTAAGCATGTGATCCAAGTCTTCTAAAAGATGCTTTAACGTGCCAAGATCAATACCAGAGGGGTAAAGCTTAGAACAAATGGGCTACAAAGGACAAATTCTGCTGGGTAAATCAGTCTGGTAGTGACACACTAGTGATGTCACAGCTGGTAATGGCAATTTGAACAGCCAAAGCAAGCCAGGATGCGGCAGCCACACAGAGACAGGAGTCCAAGGGCTGGCAGTGACAGTGACCTCTGAAGAGAGAGCTGGGAGACACAAGTTTGGTTTAGGGACATGGACTCTACTCTCCACCCTAACTGATAATCAAAAGAACCAGACAACAAGTCTGGTAACAAGTAGATGAGTCTGTGCCTTGAAACCTGGTGAATCAAAAATTTAACTTAATTCCATAAAACCTTGATTTTGACATCTGCCACAGGGGCAAGATTCTTTTCTTTAGGTTGCTTTTGACTGAGACTCTGAACTGCTGTGGCACCATACTGTGAGCAGTAACAAAGCCAAAGTATTCCTGGTTAATGAATGGCCTCTAGTCACTGAAGAGAATGGGCCATGAGCTATCTACAGATTAAAATTATACCTTATACCTCTCACAGTTTAACAAATGTAACCAGACATTGCTGTGAATTTGTTTTCTTTTATATTAGGAAGTGCCAGTTCTTTGGAATCCTTACCATAGAACCAACTTTGGTAAAGGTTAGTCGAGAGGCTGGAACTTTAGTCAGAGTAAGTTTTGAGGGCACTAACTGGCACATAACACCAACACACCACCTCAACAACCAGTTAAAATCCTTGCTTTGCTGTTCTGCTCCCTCTGAAAATGCTCAGCAGTGGGCTGGAAGTTTGCTGAGCACCATGGAATGGTAAACCTGCTTATCAGGTCACTCTCTAGCATACAGGGAACTCATGGTCATATCCCTGAACTAAACTGAAAGTCTGCTCTAAGTTCTAGACACGTGCCCTTTCTCTCCTGAAGTTTCACAGTTATTTCCTCGGAAAGGAGGTGGTTTAATAAAGAAACTATTTCCCACATAACTGTAACTTCCACATTTTGTTGCGATGTGTTTAAAACTGGAACACCAAAAACTAGGGCCATGTTTAAGTAAAAGGTTTATTGTAAGAAAGAGAGAAAACCTTTCCATTTAAGATTAATCCAAGACACTATTTACTGTAAAAGTCACAACAGTGTACGATAGCCAAGCAGTAACAGCATGCACCCCCTCCCTTTTGGAAAGGAAAACTTACCAAAAGACTTTCTTCAAATGTGCATGTAAAGAGACACGAAGACAAATTATAGAAAAAGGTACCCATTTATTCAAGGTATGACAAGGATATTTACAGTATTCATTTGCTCAGAATAAGATCCATCCTTATGAGTTTTAAAGCAGCGATTATAAATTACATTTAAAAGGGGAAACGTTCCAAGCATGTTTCTGTTAGAGATATTTTTACAAGGACAGAAACACTTTAAGGCTAAGTTGTTTTGACCTTTGCTGCCACCCACATTTATCTTGGCAAAACCGTCTCAAAGACAACATTACCTTGAGGGATAAAGACTATGCTAAATTCAACATACAATTCTGTTCCCTCGGACACTTTTCACAACAGTTCACGTGTGACAAAAAATTGACTTTTGATTTAAAACAATGACTCAATTATAAGTGAGATGACCTGCCTATATCCTGGATTTTCAGAGAGCTAAAACATCATACACAGCAACACATTAATCACCTCAGAAATACATCATCAGCTTCCCTGTTGATGAGGGTACTTCAGCTCACCAAGCAATTTGCTGCCAGCCAGGGCTCCATAGTCATGTGGTGCAATCCACCTTTCCCATCACATTATTTTTTGAGAGACAAGAACAAAACTTCCAGCTGACTTCTAAAGTAGATGATGAACTCTGTCTGCTTTAAGCAGCACTTGGTTCCCACAGCACAGACTAGTGCCCTACCAGAACAAACAGGATGAGTTTGCTAAGCTGCTGTAGTGTTATTCTGTAGTCACTGTAACACACAACAGATCTACAGGAGCAGTCAAAATTGGGTTATCTAAAATGGTTTATCTCTTGAGGTAGAGCCCACAAATCATATTTAGTCCTGTCTGTAAACTATACCACACATGCCATCAGGCAAATATAGCCATTTTTGATTATTTACAGAATAAACCCACTGATTTTTTCAGATGTCATTCACTGACAATAGCTGTAAATATAACAGCTTTTTCTTTTTTTTACTGAATAATTTTGTGCCTGTTTGAGAAGGAAGCAAATTTAATATTGACAATAGTGGATTGTAGCCATTTATATGGTTGTAACGAAAATAAAACATGTCATACAAACAAACTGCAGAGCAACATTCAAAAGGGTTGATATATGAGGATTTTTTTAAGTTAAAGTTATTTTGGAAAATTTCAATTTTAACTGCACAATAAACCAAAAAAAACCACCAAAAAAACAGTCATTAGACCTGTAAGGCTACATAGCTACTTGAAATACTACTCTGGGGTAATTTGTTTTAGGATTAAGTTTGAAAAGACCGTGAAACAACAGAAACTCCCAAGGCCTACAGAAGTACAATTCACTGAGCAATCCTGGTTTCTTAGGTGAGGACACTACATAACTAAGTCTATTGAAAGTGTACAACGTTAACATTCCAATGACCTCTTGAAAGTGCACAATTTAACATTCCAATGACCCGTGCATTAGTAGGGGACATTTATTCCGGGTTAGCCAAGAATCCTCTGTAACAGCAAAGCTGTGGCTGTGACGGACAGAAGTTTTAAGTTATTTGAAGATAACCCAAGTGAAAAGCTACAAATATATGGAGATTGGCACTTGACCTTTAGCCGGCCCCAGTTGCTCAGTTTTCTCCCCAGAGACTCACGTACACAGAACTTTAAGTTTCCATTTTATTACTGTAAAAAATAAAGTCAATGTGTAGTTCCAGAGTAAACAAAGAAACCTTAGTTTCGAACTGTTTAAAAACAAAGGTCCAAATTCTGATAAGTTACATTTCACAGGGTTCACATCAGCACCTCAACCTAATGCATTTTTTTTGTGAACTAAGCATATCTTACACAGTTTTCATGTTACTGACAAGGGGCTACATTCTCCTCTGGATGCACATGTAACATGACTCACGGAGAACAACCTGGAGGGAATGCAAACCAGTTTCCACAGTTCCCTATTGAGTTCTACATGTTCAGAACCAACATTTAAGACCGAAGTTATTAAAGATTGACCTTTTGCATATTCCGAAACGGAAGGCAAATACAATCAACCAACATTTGGCTTTGAAACATTAAGATAACAATGTTTTATTTCAGCCACATATTTACAAAAATGTTTGTAACAGGACTGCGTAGGGTTTCCTTTTTATTGTCATAATACACTTATAGATGAATAGTCATCTTAACCTTCATGCAAAGACGCATCTCTTGTTACACAAGAAGTTTCCTGTTGGATTTTTTGCACTCTGAGGATAGCAAGCAGAGGGTTTGGGTAAGGGTCACCCTTAAAAATGTAGGCCTGTTTGCTCTACTGCACCTTCAAAATAAGGAGGTAAAGCACAGGCACCGTTAATTCCACAAGGGTTCATTGCCTCTAGCATGTTTTCCAAAACCAACAAAAATAGTCTTGAACAGTTGTAACATGGGTTATTCCATGACTTTCACCTCTTCAGTTTACTTCCTGAACTCTGGAGTTACTTTCCTAGAAGCACACTTGCCGAGCTTCTTTTCTAATGTATTTTGTTGACTATACATTTTAAATTAAACTGTTATGTAAAGAACGTAACAAGCTTTTTCCTTTGTACACAACTTAATCTTTGTGCTGAGTATTCTTCAAAAGGATTTTATAAATAATACAGTAAGTTTAGAATCAGTCTTCGGCCCTCTCGTCATTATACCATGTTGTTGCTCTCTCCAACTTTATCTACAAGCTGTAGAAAAGGAGACAAAAAGGTTTTAAGCTGAGGAAGTTTACGTACAGTGAAGCTACTCTCAAATATTACTTGCTACTTGCACAGTTAGTATGTGACTGGAAATGAGAGTCAAGTAGTACTCACCGAGGTCTCATGGTTTAGGATTGTGAAAATTAAAAAATCTTACATTGCAATTGTGTTTCTGCATGACATGTTTGTCTCATATAGACATTAACAGTGCAACATGAAGATGCAACAGGATGAGAAAGGAAATAGAAGAAATGCAGATAACACTGCCAGCTTAATGGTTAAAACAAAACAATACAGTCTCAGCCACACATGCATTAGTAGACCAAGGAAGATATTTCAACTGACCATTACTGTGGATTCTCTTCTGAGCCTACGTAGGCTTTGAATAAAACATTAACAATTATCTTTTTAAAACAGGATTTAACCCCATTATGATCAAATTAAATATGACTAAAAGAGATCAATTGATAAATGAAACACTCAATTGATCATGAGCCAGAACTTGGCCTAACTGTGAGACTGGAACAGATGATCTTGAACACTCATTTTTAAAAAACAGCCTATCCATCCAAGTAATTCCCCCTATTAATTTTTAGTAGCAGCTATTGAAACTGTTGCTTTCAAAACTAGAGTTAAAAATGCTTGTGTTAAAACATACAGAAATTAGCACAGTAAAAGTAGTTGACTGAAACACCCTAGATTACCATCTTTCTGGCACCAGTTAATTGTCTTCAAATCCCTGATTATTTTGTTAAGAAAATGGAAACCTCCATTTGAAAAAATCCAAATTGTAGTAATGGCAAGATGTAGCCTGGTGCAGTAAACCTTAACAAATATACCTGATGAATGATTATGCACCAGGAGGGTTTCTGGATTTGCCATACAAGCTGAAACTTAACACTGTACTCTACTGTTTGCTTTTACAGGCCACTTTTTGTAAATACATCCAAACACTGCACAAAGAGAACAGTGTCCTCCTCGTCCTATGGGCAAAAGGAGAGGCACAGGGCAGTGGCAGGATTTGCCAATCTGGTCACCCAGGGCCAAGAGTGAAGCAGAAAGAACCCCAGAGTTCCAGGTCACAGTCCAGGGCTCCTCCCACTTCACAGCACATAAGCAGAGGCAGCTTCTGAAACGTGTCCTTCTGTTTTTACATCTAGAAGTCTCTCCCTGGGAATGAATGTGATCTGTGTGGTGCAAGCAAGAACTATACAGGAATGCACTCAAAGTCATTGCTCTAAAGTTATATTTGCTTTATTTCTGATGCATTTCTACTGGTGCTGTATGAATGGAATAAAACACAGCAGAAGCTTCAATTGTTGCATGAAGTACTGAACACTTACCGAGCTTATACCAGGTAAATTCAAGAGATATCCAAGAACTGGAACTCTTCTAATAAAGCCAACCACCACAGGAAAGAACCCCCTTCAAGTAAGATACCAGAAGATTGCATTAGTTGTTGTAATTAAGCAATTCTCATATTGCTATAACATGAAAAAATAACAGGTAGTTTTTAAACCAATTAATCTTGGAGCTTGTTAGCAGCATACTAGTTTACCAAATATATCAACAGACATTCAGCAAAGAAAGGAGAAAACCAGGAAAGAAACACCTTATTTTTAAACTGACTTAATTTCCTTCATAGCTGGCAACGCTCAGTCAGCTCATGAAAAAATAACTCAGGGGAGAATACCCAACTTATGTCAACAAAACTGATGCTCCCAACTGATTCCTCAAAATTACCACACATGTTTTGAGATAATTTCTTTTTACATTATAGGAAATACATTCTTGTAAGACCCGATATAGAAACAACTGAAGTTAGTTCTGAGTAATTAAAAGCATATTTGGTACTCTTGACATTAACTGAAGAAAATAAAGCACGACAGAGTTGCGTATTCACTTATTTCCCAAATTTATATAAAGTTAGAGGTTTGAATCATGGTGCCTGTCATAGCTGTCATAGTGTAGGCCTTGCACTGTCCACTTTGTCTCTGCAGCAGGAAAACAGATTTCCTATGGCAGTGTCTCAGCTGTTTGCAGCCAACTGCAGCAGCTCAGCTGGGGGTGGCATTCCCACTGATCCCGTGGTGAGCGATACATTCCCTGAGTACAGTAGGGACTAACGTGCAGTGAGACCTCAGCCACAGTGAAACAGTGAAGTTTGACAAGTCATCATCCTCTTCACCACACTGCTTAAAAATATTTTGTTGGGTAATATCAATACCAAAAAGTTTTTCTTGGAGATTTTCTCGTTTTGAAGATTGGATCATTTCAGTGGGCCAGCAAATTGTGATGCAGGGCACACAAACCACTTGTAGCGGATAGAAACAGCTGGTGTAGCCAAGAATAAGGAATAGTCAGTACAGGAAGGATAATAATGTTAGCCATAACTCTGGCTGCCTGTAATCTGAACAAGGCTCCAAAAGCAGCTTAGATCACAAGAGAAACTGTCCCATAATAGCCAGGGAAGTTTCTGCTATGCAACCAAGCAACAGGATCCTGAGGGATTGGATAAAATTATGCTCGAGGAAAGGTTCCATTTGTAATTTCTTCAGAAGGGAACAAGTTGCTGAAAACACCTGAACAAGACTGAAGCAAAACAAAAAGCTTTGTTTGAAGTAGTTACCAGCCAACCTTGAGGCAAGGGATTCAGATTCTAACAACTAGTAAGCACTAGAAAAGATGGTCATAGAATCAAAATCATTAAGGTTGGAAGAGACCCTGAAGATCACCGAGTCCAACCATTGGTCTCCAATGGTCTTGAGATGTTTTGAATCCAGATCAGATAAACATTCCCACATGGAATTATCTATCCCTTGTCGATACTCTTCAGAGTAAGGGATAGTTCCAGTGAACTAGAGATAACTATTGACCTCTTATAAACCCTCCAACATTATTTTACCCTGTAGCCCCTGGCTAGCACCACTAGATAATCCATAACCCTACCTGCCTACACATTGTAATTTATAATTCTTTTGAGATCCTTTAAAAGGAGGGTGTTTTGTTGGAAACACACTCTACTTGCTTTGTACTGGCTGATTAAACCCAAGTGCTACGTGCAAGAAGTGACAATGTATTCAGTGAAATACTGTGATTATCAAAGCACTTGCAGTGATAGAATTCAGAGTAACACAGAGTAGAATAAGAAACATATATTAAACAGGCAAAATTCATTTTCTGAAATCTCACTGTCTTCAGTAGGAGCCAAGTTAAGACTTTAAAAAAAAAATTAATCTAAACTAAATAGAAGATCAGCAAACAATTTTACTGAGTGCAAAAAGAACACCATGAGAACAGTGGTCTGACTTTGGTTAACAGTAACTGTATTATTTAGCCAGTTGCTGAATATTCCAGGGTCTGTTACTCAATCAATAAGCACTAATGAAACAGTCTTCATCTGGACAGAAGTCCAAGGACAACTAAAAGCCTCCCTTTTTACTTCTTAGCATATTCTGTGCTTTGTTCTGTAGCGAGTACGGAAGTTCAACCACGGAAATAAAGATAAAAATACAGATATGTATGCTAGTTGTAACAAGTCAAATTCTTTCACCATTACAGTTGCATTTATGAAGAACTTAAATGACACATTGTGAAAGTTACAACATGTATCAAGTTTGCTGTTAAAAAAATTAGAATTTCCATTTTTTCCTTAACTCAGTTGAGATGACACTTAACCAAACCAGCAGTTTTGATTCTATTAGGGCACAGGTGTCATGAAACATGACAGAAAACATCTTTCCACTGGGCTGCCATAGTAATGAAATGGTTACAAACCTAAGGATGGCAGTAACCAAGTATTTTGCCACATTTGTTAAAGAAAAGAATTAACTCCCCACCAAAAAAAAATACCAAGTATCTGCTTTTTGTATGAGGAAATATTTAAACCTTGAACTGCTAACAATTTGGGCTCCCAGCTTTACAATTCTTGGTCAGACATCAACTGAACAAAGTCAGTTTGACATATGCCTCACAAACATTAGCAGATTTGAGTCTTGGAAAAATATTTATCGACTTTCCACCTCTAGCAAATGTAAATTAACAACTTCATTTAAAATCTGTCAAAACAAACATTTAAAGAATGCTGCTTTGTCAACTGTAACACAGAAGCACTATATGAATACATTTATTCCTAGATACACCAACACAGAAAGTTATTTTGAAACAGGACTTACCTGAATAATAGGAAGAACCCATAAATTTCAAGGATCATTCCTATTAAAGGCCAACCAATGAGAACTATGAGCACACCACCCAGGAAGAAGCCTGTGGCTTTCATTTTGTGTTTTTGAAAGAAGAATCTAAACGTTCTTTCTAAACCGATAACAAAAGACAAGCCAGCCACAAATAAAACCTAGAAAAGACCAAAGAAAGAAAATAGCTAATTATGTCCCCAAGTTTAGGATGTAAATATATATATGTTTTACAAAATTAGACTACATTTCTTGCACCACTTCTTTTAATACCAGAAGACAGATGGTGAGAATGAATTTACTATTGATTTTCTTTTTGTAAAGTCCATCTTACAGCATTTGCAGCTCTCAGCTGCTTAAAAAGTGAAGAGTCTACCTTTGTGGTCTCTGACAAACACACTCAAGACAAAAGACCTACTGACAACAGTTACATCTGTCCCGTCACATAAGTACAATCATTACCACAAGTGGTGCTGAAGCTTTGTACCACTGACAGGAAAGGTTCCTAAAAACTAAGAACATAAAAGCACCTCTGTTCTGTAGCACTGACATCTTCAACAGCTTGGACTGATCCACCTCATAGTGCAAAGGCAAAAAAGGAAAACAGCTGAACAGCATTATCAGTCGTTTTGGGTTTTTTTACTGTGTAGAGTCTTTCTACTGTTTATTTGTTCCAGCATAGACTGAACACTATCACTCTTGTCCCAACTAGTGAGAACTATTTGTAGTGTCCTGCAGGAACAGGACTTGAAATTATTTCAGCTTTTAAGCACAAATCTGGGCAAAATTTTTTCTCAGAAAGTGATAGTATCTCAGATTTTATTAAGGATTATAGATGAAGTTTAAGTTTATATTATTTAATAAATCACTTTCTTATCACCTCCTGCCCTTCCTAATTTCCTTAAAAAAACCCAAAAGAACCTTTCTGCAAGGCTACAGTACCTTTTCTTGCATTATCTTTGGTTACCACATAGCCTGCTTTTGGCTCTTCCTACCTATGTTTTCATCATTTTCCCTAAACAGGATCTTGTATTTCCACCATACATTAGGAAAAGAAAAAAATAAGCATTATTTTATTTTCTACTCTTCCACTACACACTTGATGGATGGTTCACAGCAATGCTTCAGCTAATGCACCCAAAGTCAGGTACACAATTTCCTATTTCCCTTCAGTGAATCTCAGTATTTGACTGAGAATGAACCTAAGCCTGCAGACTTTTAGGCATCAGCAAAAGAGGGGGTGAACATCTACCAGGCTGTTCTTGGGCTGGCTGGTGAAGCTGAGAACAGCAGAGGCACAGAGATTAATTATCACATGCAGAAAACACCCTGTCATTTTATATTTGCTTTGGATTGGGAATTTTGTGTACCAGACCTAGGATTTATTTCCTGTGCTGCTTTATGCAACAACTTTGACTCGGTAAAAGCTGAAGATATTAAATCTCTCTATTGTGAAGGCTCTTCTAAACCCAAATACCAGTAATTCATACTTCTTTCTTTCCTTATAAAGCACAGCAAAGCTACATTTGCCAGCACACAGAGAACACATCACTATTCTTATCCAAATATATACTTAAAATTGACAGTTATCTTACAAGATCACAAAAAAGCGCCTCAGTAATGACAGCCAATCTAAAACCCACATTTGCAGCAGCACAACAACTGTGGAACAAGCTGCTTCTTGTCTGACCAACATCCCTCAGGCCTGACCCAAGGTATGATATTTAGATCAGTGTGAGCTGTTCTAACTTCAATCAGGAAAAATGATTCACTCACATCATCCAGCATAACTCTTCCTTTATACCAAATTCACCACAGCAGTTCTTGTGATCCAGCTTCGAACTGATAACAGACTGTTCTATTTTTAGTTTATCTTTAATATATCACATACTTAATCCTAAAGACTGCAGAGAAGGCACTTACATTTCCAATAGCCAAAAGAGCTTTGTCAAAGAAGAGTATCATTCCAAAGAAGAGAAAAAACACTCCAAAGCCTGTTAGTCCCATTCCAATCTCTGAAAAAAGAAACAAATTTAGGCACGTAACAAAACATGGTACCAGGAAAAAGTCAAGCATAAAAATTGTGAACAAACTTAGGATGTCCAATCTAAAGATATTTTAAATTTAAACGCTTCCCCGAGGGTACAAATATAGTAAGTCTTGTAGACATCAATTAATTCAAAACCAGACAGATCTTTGGAAGCTGCTTATCAAAAAGTCCATATTTGGAACCATACACTGAAATTTAATGCAGCCAAAAATCATGCATACATTCATATGGCAAAGACATCCCTTTTGATTTGTTGCTGCTGTGGAGAAAAGGATTGTTTTGTAAAGAGACAACAAAACTTTGTTTTCTGTTTCCAGTTCTTATCCCATTATCTTTACCCAGTAAGGTAAGTACCCCGGTCTTTTCCATCCTCCTGAGACTTCACATTCCACCTCCCATAGCCTTGCACAGCAGTCCCACTCCCCCCAGCTTCTGGAAGGAACACAACTCAGATGAATCTGCAGAATTCTTCCAAGTTACACTTGTGCTGACAGCTATCAAACACTAGCCTGGGTCTCCAGACACTTGCCAGTTTTCACAAAACTAGTAGATTAACTAAATATTGAGGGACTAATGTTCAATTATCATTGTCATGTTTCTTATTTCATTTTCCATAATTAAATGTTAGATTTTGATACGATACATTATCTCCAGACTACTAGTGTTGCATAACAGTTTAATTTTATGTGATCTTACCATGCAGATTTAACTACCTTTTGCAGTTAATGTCTTGGCTTATATTGTGGTGGTCTGGGCAGTGCTGGGTTAACAGCTGGACTTGGTGCTCCTAAAGGTTTTTTCTAACCTAAACAATTCTATGATCTTTGAGTTTTGTAAAAGTTGCTCAAGAAATACTGAGAAGGCAAGAGAGTAGAATGGAAGGTTTGTGTGAAACAGTGGACTAGAAGTGTGAAACTATGATTAGAATTACCACTTGGCAATGGCCTCTAAGGTATCTTGAAGACCATACTTAGAAATACATCCTGCTTTCAATTTTAAACCTCTAAATCCTTCCTTTTGACTCTCACACAGACTGAATGGGAAAGAAAAACCTGGAACAGCAGCAACACGGCTGCAAAAATCTTTGCATCTACCCATGCACTCACCCTTACATTATTGCTATCCCTGGGACCAGAGAATTTAGAAACCTTCAGAATACATAAATTCTATACCAGCCCTAATACCACAGACAGGCTGGCAGCCCAGAGTGTCTGTATATATATGTATTTGGAAGTTCCAAGTAGTTTTGCATAGTCTATCCTGAAACACAAAAAACCCCCCCACCCACAGTGTCACAGCCTTCCCTGCTACTGTTGGCCAGAGCTACCTAAATATATTTTAATTACACTTTGGACTGCAATTGTAGATTGAGTTGATAGTTTGCTTGAAGAGCTCAGGAGCAAAGGAGAATCATTCTGCCTGCTTCAGAACTTCCATTTAGTTATTGCAAATAAATTTCCAAGCAACTCAAAGAGGTTTGTTACAGCAACATTCCACTTCCCAGACTCCTGCAAGGGCTCAGCTTTCAGCAAGGCTGCAGGGCACGTGATGTTAAAACTGTAGCTCTACATTATCTCAGGCCACTTTGAAGTGTTACTATGAGCATTTTAACAACCCACAATTAAAACCGCTAAGTAACCTGCCACAATCAATTTACTGCAGACGTTCTCAGCACTGCTTTACAACGAGAAACAGAATTGCAAAGTGCATTTTCAACGGATCTGCTGACTGAAGGCAATATAACAATTGCAATCTGCCCTTTTCTCCAGTACTCTTTGCTTCAGAAGAGCAGAAACAGTCTGTATTCTGGAAGGGAAACACTTGGAGGCAGGACTCAAAGGAATGAGCAGCTGCCAGAAAGACAAATATGCAGCCATGGGAGGTGAGCATTCATTCCTCCCGCAGACACAGCACAAGGTATGGATCTGGCAGGGAGGCAGAGGCCAACTCCCAACAGCTGCTGCAATCACCACTCTGACACTCCTGTAATCACTTCTGCTACAATGGATTCAGATTCACTTTAGCAGCCACCCATATTCTCTAGTTAGTGGAGGGAAAGGGGAAAAAAAGGAACACCGTTGTCATTGTCCCAAAATAACTGCTGGAAGACGATGAATGGCCCAGGACTATTATTCTCTGTTGCTAATATCTCAGCAGAAGGTATTACTGACTTGATTCATATCAGAATGTGGAATTGTATTCGACTAATGTTCTCAGAGGAATTAAAAAAAAAAAGTGCTGGCATTTTGTATAAAATCTTTTCAACAACAGATTATGAATATTTATAGAGGGAGCAAACTATTTTTAAATGCTTTCTCCTGTGCCAGAAGAGCTTTCCCACATTAGTCAAATACAACATTTTAATGCCTAGAACTGCAGACACATAAACTAGCCAGGTTGCATTTACTCTGTTTTGTTTTTTTTTAATTTATTTTTAATTATTATGATTTCATGAGAGGAGTGAGCAAAACTTCATCAATGTTTCTGCACAAATCCCATAAGCCGTGCAAGAGAACTGCAGCACTGTGTCAAAACAGCTTAATAAATATTAAGACTTAAAATTAAGCTACATTTCTTGTGAAAGTTCGGGGCAGGCAATGCACATTCTCTGCCTTTTTAGCACAAAATAAAATGGAAATGGGCACTACAGGCTCTCAGAAAACAAAAAATTACTGGAGTTTACAGATTATGAAAAGTTTCAATCTTTATCATTTTGCTAGCAGCATTTTTTAGTATTGAAAACTGAATTTGCTAGGAGAAAAACTAAGTGCATTCTTTTGCAGTTACTGGTGGTTTATAACACCGTTCAATACACTGCTTAAAAATGGTGTCCTAGACTGCAGCTGCAAATTTAATTTTCCAAGCATCAACCAATGCAGTGGTTCTCTCTAGGTATTTGACACACTACTCCACCAGTGACACTATGGCTAACTTCATATTTTTAAAGACAGAAGTGAGTTTAAAAATGCCTGATGAAAAATCTTCAGAATTTCAGAAAAAAATGTGAAAAAAACCCCGCATAAAACCCCCTAAACTTCACAGTGTTTTATTTACTGCTCTTGGCTCTGACAGTTAAAGCCTACAGTGGAACTAGATAAGGTCCCAAATGAGGAACTAGGAAACAGTGAATCTCTTCCTGAAGATATTTTTCTTTTTTTTTTTTCGCCCAGTGAATACTCTGGACAGGTTAGGGAATGAACAAAAGCAAAGCCCACATGGATTTACTCAACCAGAAATCTCAAAAGTAACCCAAAGGGTTAGTACCCATCCCAGTAACAGAGCACAGCACTTGAATTTCTCAAGAAATCACTGACCCTGAATGCTGCTAAGCTTTGCTGCCTGTCTTCATCTTTGGCCTTGACTGGCACTCCAGTACCTCCATTTCCAGTATTCTGCAATCAAACTTAGCTATTTTAACTTTTTTTTCTACATTTTTCACAACCTCCTTCATAACTGATGCTGTGGTGCTTATCAGGCAAACTCCTTTCCTTTTGTGGCAATCAAACCAGAAATGCATCATGCATGAGATGTTAATTTAAATCAAAGACCTCACAGACTCCTTTACCTTGCAGCTTAAACTCTCATCACACAATCATCAGGGGTGGAAGGGACCTCTGAAGATCAACTTCCTTGCCAAGGCAGGGTCACCTGGAGCAGGTGACACAGGAACACGACTAAGTGGGTTTGGAATGGCCCCACAGAGGGAGACTCCACACCCTCCCTGGGCAGCCTGTGCCAGGGCTCTGCCACCCTCAGTGTAAAGCTGTTCTTCCTCACATTGAGGTGGAACTTCTCGTGGTTTAGTTTATGGCCATTGCTCCTTGTCCTGTCGCTGGGCACCACTGTAAAAGGGCCTGGCACCATCCTCTGGCACGAACATCTGGCACCCGCCTTGGAGATATTTATGTGCATTGATGAGATCTCCTGTCAGCCTTCTCCTGACTAAACAGGCCCAGCTCCCGCAGTCCATCCTCACTAGAGAGATGCTCCAGATCCCCTCATCCCCTTTGTGGCCTCTGCTGGACCCTCTCCAGCAGCTCCATTTCCCTCTTGCACTGAGGAGCCCAGACCTTCACACAGCACTCCAGATGTGCCTCACTAGGGCTGAGTGGAGGGGCAGGATCACCTCCCTCGACCTGCTGGCCACGCTCTTCCCGATGCACCCCTGGATCCCTTTGGTTCTCCTGGTTGCAAGGGCACACTTACGAACCTCTTTACTTCGATTTCTTTGTACTTTCCCCTTAAGCATATCTATTTCCAAGTAATTCTATTCACTGAACACAAAACTATAGTCATACACAAGTAGTTTTTATTTCCCACTCCAGACTGAGCGTCTGGTCCTCACCTCGCAGCCCCCTCAGTGTCACTTGCAAACACCTGGTGTGATAACAGCACCAGAAATGCAGGGAAGCCACTCGCACCTAATTGTTTCCAGGCCACTGACGCCCACAGGGAGGCACACGGGAAGACTCGAGCTAAGTGATACTTTTGTTTACCACTCGGCTTTCATTCATTTATTTATAAGGACCGGACAAGGAGCAATGGGTACAAACCGAAAGCGGGGAAATTTAGGCTGGATATGAGGATGGAATTCTTTATTGTGAGGGTGATGAGGCACTGGCACAGGTTGCCCAGAGAAGCTGTGGCTGCCCCATCCCTGTAAGTGTTTAAAGCCAGGCTGGATGGAGTTTTGAGCAACCTGGTTTAGCGGAGGTGTCCGTGCCCATGGCAGGGGGGTGGAATGAGGTGATCTTTAAGGTCCCTTCCAACCCAAACCTCCTGTGATTCTCACAGCGCTCGCAGCCCGATAAACGCCGACAGCGCTGGTGACAGAGCCCTGCCGAGGAGAGGGCCCTGCCCTTCCCTGCATCCCCACATCCCATTCCACCCGCCGCCTTCCCTGCCAGCTCCCGGCACGGCCGCGGCTCCCACAGCGCGGGGGTGCGGCCGGGCGAGCCCCGCCGGCCCGGGCTCATTCCCACCCCGCCGCTGTTCCCGGCGGTGCCCGTGGGATCAGCGGGATCCGCTCCCGGAGCCGCCGCCGCGCACAAAGGGCCCACCGGGCCCTGCGACCCCCCCAGCCTCGCCGCCCGCAGCCCGGCCGGGCACCGCCGGCAAAGCTTACTCTGCGTGTCGGACAGGGAGATCATGGTGGCGGCGGGAGCGGGATGAGCGGGACCGGGATCGGCGGGATCGGGAGCGGTGGGAGCGGCCACGTCTTCCGGAAACACGCACCGCCGGGTGAGACGCGCCCGCCCATTGGGCAGGGCCGCCGCCAATCAGCGGCCGCCTTGCATCGCCGCGCGGACGCGGCGCCACGCGGTGATTGGCCGAGGGGCGGTGGCGGCGGAAGGGGCGGGGCCCGGGGCGGCTCAGGTGGGACCGGGGTGGAGGACCGGGATAAGGGACTGGGATAAGGGAGCGTGTCCCGGCACTAACTCGTGGGCTGGGCGGCGTCAGCCCGGGCTAGGGCTAAACCCGACGTGCCTGAGGAAGCGACAGCGAGATGCGGAGAGTCCTGCTCCGCCTGCACGGCCCCGGCAGCCTCTGTCCCTTCCTCCATCCTTCCCTCTCTCCTTCCCTCCATCCGTCCTGCTCCGCCCTGCGCCCGATGAGCGAGTGCTTCTCTGCTTGTCCCTGGTATCCTCCCTCCCTCTGTCCGTCCATCACTCCCTCCATCCATCCCGCTCCCCCCTGCCCCGCACCTGCCGTGCAGGTGCTTCCCTGCCTCCCCCGGCAGCCTCCCTCCCTCCGTCCCTGCCTTCCTTTCTTCTCTGCCTTCCTTCCCTCCCTGCCTCCCTCCCTCTCTCCCACCCCGCCTAGCAGGTGCTCCCCCGCCCGGCCGTGCCGGCCCCGTGCCCGCAGCTGATGTTCGGGATGGAAAAGGCTGAGACGGCCCGTGTGTTTATTCCGGCATTGGGACGGGTTGCCCGGGGAGGTGGTGGAGTCGCCATCCCTGGATCTGGCGCTGGGTGATGCGGTTTAGGGGTTACGGTGGTGGACGGTTGGACTGGATGGTCTTAAAGGTCTCTTCCAACCTTCATGATTCCATGATTCTGTCAGTATCCCTATATCCACACCTCCCTGCTGTCGCTTTGGCTCTTTTATGCCCTCCTCTTAATAGTTTCTTGTTGTTTTTCTTTTAAGGTGACCTCCCAGATTTCCGTATGGGGGATTTTGTACCCGGCTGAACTCCCGCTAAGGTGACACATCCTGCTTGTGTAATTTCAGGGTTCTGGGCGTGATAACCTTCTGTTACCATCACTTCTCAGGGTTGGGGCAGGAGGGGTTTGGTATGGAGGCTGGATGAAGGAGGAGTAACAAGGTTTCCAGTACTGGGAAGGTGTTTTCTGTCGGTGCAGAGTGGGAGGTGATGCTGGTGACTCACCTGTCTGCCTCAGGCCGTTGTGTGTCTGCTCAGAGGCCTCTTCCCTGCTCGTGGGCTCTTTAGAAATGGGATAAATTCACAGGAGCTGAACTGTTTTTACAGTGGGGTAAATCTGCCAGATGGACAAGATACTCCCACTTGCCTTTCCTCCACTGTGGTTTGTAAGCTCTGAGTTTAACTTAAGTTTTATGAGCTCATATTAAGTTTTCAGGGTGAGTCAGTTGGCACTTGGGGGTCTTTGTTGGCAGTGGTGGTACAGAATTCTAAGATATGCTGAGCTACTGCTTTTAGAGACAGGCGCTAAATTAAAGACTTGTGGAGCTTTAGCAGCACAAAGGGAAACTTCCATAGGTAATTTTCATTCCCTTCCCACTGCTTGGATAAGAAAATGGCTCATGTTTCCTGGGCTCTCAGCCCAGTGATATTTGTGGGGTTCATGTTTACTGGGCAATAGCAGTAGTGTAATGCATTTTACAGTGTGTCTGTGCCACTCCTACTGATTTTCTGGATGTCCCTGCTTGCTCTGTACTTTGGGGACACTAATGTTTCCATATATGTTTGTGCAAGTGACAGGTGGTATAAAGACAGAACTGTGTAGCTCAAATTTTGTGTGTGACCTGGACACTGCTGAGTTATACAATAGTCAACTTCATTCTGAAGTGGGAACTTTTAACTTACTTTTAATCATAACCTCTTCTGGCAAAGTCAGTGTTTTATTCACACGTTATCTTTAATCTATATTTTCTCCCTGTTTAAAGGAGTACAGCAAAATATTTGTTATGGTAGAATCAGCTGACAGTGAGGATCTGCTGAATTTGTTCCCTTTCACCTTCCCTTGGCTTCCATATATGTAATAGTTCAGAATTCAATAACAGAGAGAACATCAAATTTCTTAAGTTTGATATTGTTACCATATGATATGACAAAGAATGTTGATCAAAAAATGAGCCAATAAATAGAATTCTAAGTTAATTTCACTGATGATCTAATAAAAACTAATCCCCCTTCTCTGAATCAAACTACCTTTCTCCATCTTCCTAGCAGATTCTCTAGGTGTTATGGTGGCTGCTTCTTTATAATTTGTTCAGGCTTTTCTGTAAAATAGTATTTGAAGAGGCAAATAAAAAGATAGGTCAAAGGTATGTGAGTGAGTGGTCTGTGTATGACTCTCAGAAAATTTGTGGCTTGGATACTTATCACTTGGATTCATTTAGAAGGCTGTCAAGCTGTTCCCTTGGGAATTGGTTGTGAGTTTGTCCCTTTTGAAGAAAGGAAAAAGCAGTTGTCATCTAATGGGGCTTGTTTATGTAAGGAGATTAAATGAACCAGTACTTAAACTGTTATATTAACATCGATGTTAATGAAGAATCTCTTGCAGTAAACTTGTTCTAAGTTTAGAAAGTTTGCTTACAAAATATAGTTTTAAATTTATTGATTTTATTTTCTTCTTAGTAGCAGCTGCTTGGTTAAATAAGGTCTCCCAAGGATAACATTGTTAATCTCCAAAGATGACAGCTGTTGCAGGTAATCCACACTTAGTACTCAATATGTTCATTTTGCTTTCTTTTAGCTGACAGACACTGTCTCCTGATGTTACTGCTTGTTATTTGTATGAATGTAATGTATGCAGAAAAGAGTTTGTGGGGTCTATCCTATTATACTTCAGATTTGAAGGAAAAATTTCTTTTACTGGCTAACTTTTATTTCCTAGATAAAAACTAAAACAAAATGCCCCATCCCTGGAAGTGTTCAAGGCCAGGTTGGATGGAGCTCTGAACAACCTGGTCTAGTGGGTGGTGTCCCTGCCCATGGCAGGGGGCTTGGAATGAGATGGTCTTTAAGGTACTTTACAAACCAAAACATACTATGATGACAATCAAGCTTGTCAAGGAAGTTGCTTGGTTTTCAATATTCTGAAAACCTGCTTCATATTTTAAGATACTTTTAACTCCTGCTGAGGTAACAGTGGGCATTTAGGAAGACAAATGTCCCTACTTTGTGCCATTTGAAAGGAGGATATCTTTTTCCATATCATACATGTTTGCTTCCACGAGCACGTTATCGTATCTGCTATGGTTGGATGAAAATCTCTTATTTTGGGGGTTGTCGGGGGAGGAAATGATTTCTTCTTATGGTTTTCCAACCTGACTCTGAAATAGTGATACACACTTGGCATTCAGGGGTGTGTGTTAACTATTCTTTTAAACCCTGAGGACTGGATTCTAGAATGCAATCTGTAATTCATACAGATGCATAATAGGAAGTAAAGAGGCAAATTCACTTATGTAGCCCAAGATTTTAGGGAGTAGTTACTCACTTTTTTTCAGATGTGTAGGGTTGCTTGTCTTCAAAAAAGTGTTTTTTCTCCATATCCAAACCTTGTTGTTCAGTAGATCCTCTTGTTCTGCATAGGAGGGAGATCTTGATGTGTGAAATGTAGCTTTTTGAAACGTCCCTATTTCCACACCCAGAAGACTTTAACTTGCTGAGGTTAATGCTGCTTCTCACATGTAAATGCTTTCTATTAACAATGTTCTCATGTTGTGCTCACCTTGGGATTGGCCTCATCCTTGTGTTCATTGGAACTCTTGCAGCTTTAGTATCAGGCTGCAGTGTGCTTTCCACTGCTTGACATGCAGCTGCAGGAAAGAAAATAATTCCAGATGTTTCTCTGGAGAGGCACTGCTTTTGAGAAACTGGATTTTTATTTTTTTTTTCTCTATTAGTCAACACAGGCAATGATAGTGTTGCATATCTCTCATACAGTGTATCAGAGATGACAGCTTACAGTGCACCTGTGTGTGTATGACCTCCTAACAGAAGAAATAAGTTTTTAAGCCTTGACAAGTATTTTTACATGGCATGTACACTGTTAGATGTTATCATCTTCTCAGTGCCCCTGTCAGGCTGTCTGTCTCTCCAGATGCTTTTTGTTTATGTTTAGTTTGGGATTGTTCTCAACCAACAAATTAAATGCAATTTAAAACTGGGATTAGCACGTTACCGAAATCTCTGCTGTGCCTTCACCTTGCTTTTCCTTGCAGTGCTAGAGGAGGTGCTGGCTTCCATTGAGAATGAGCTGCAAGCAGTGGAGATGCAGATACAGGAGCTTGTGGATAAACAGCAGGAACTCATTCAAAAGAAGATGAGAGTGAAGAATCTGATAAAACAGTCCTCAGGAGACGTGGAGGCAGGTGGAAGTAAAGACACCGAAACCTCAGCCGAGGCATGGAACAAAAAAGGTTTGCAGAGTCAAATTCAAATATCTTAACAGAGAGGTAAACTAATTCAGTAGGGGAAAGTGCATTCATAGAGAGTTTTGTTTGGATAATTTTATTGTCCTATTTAATTTTCATCAGCTGGGTGACCTGCTATCCTACATGGGGTAACGTTTGTACTCACTGGACATTTCTAAATACTAATCTGAGTTCTGAGCAGAATTATTACAAGAATGGCTTGTCACAACTACTTCTATTCTTTCCTTGTTGCAAAGTCACAACTTGATTTGATTTGCTCTAAGAATCCCAGAGTAAATTTTTATTGCAATGCTCGTGTACTTAAATTATATTGCAGGGCTAAGAGTTGGACTCGATTCTTGTGGGTCCCTTCCAATTCAGAATATTCTGTGATCCTGTGATATTGCAATACTTACATTCCCACTTTGTGCTCTAAAAATAATTGCTCTGGATCGTCTCAAGATTTGAGAATAACAGTTTTGCACTCTGAGTTCTTTCCTGCTTGAGTGGGTAGGACATTGGTGGTGTTTGACATGGGTTATGCAGCTTCACCATCGTTCCAAATTAATGCAAATTAGATAGATGCTGACTGCCAAATTAATGTAGAATACATTAGTATGGTGGAGTTAGTGCAAGAGGCAAGTGCCCCATGGTGGTCTGAGGGCTGCTGTCCTTTTGGAAGTGCTGTCTTTTCAAGTTCAGAGATCTTGGATAGTTGGTGGGTCTTGACCACATTATGCCTTGCCAAATTTGACTCAGATATTTTAATTATTTTTCCCTTCCTTTTTTACTTCAATTGCAATTTGGAAATGTCTGTATCTATTGTATGTATTTGCTTTTTTTGCTTTTTAAAAAAATGAAATTATTGTGTAGTTTAATCCATATTTATCTATATTTGAGAGAACTGCTATGCATATGTAAGAATACTGATACTTTATAATTGCAAATTGATGCTATTGAACAAATTATTTGTTTTGGGTAGCTCTGTGCCTAATTCTTTCCTCTTGTGCTTTGAAAACCAACATCTTTGCAATCCCATGCTGAGTGCACATTGAATAAGAGCAGTGGCTAAATTTAGTCCCAGTATAAAGCTCATGGAAGTCAGTAGGAAGCTTTTCTTGGGTATAGAGAGCCTGGGATCTTGGCTGTGCTCTTTGTAAACTTCTTTGTAATGTCCCAGAGTTTAATTCTTGTATTGCATGTGGTGTAACCTGGGGTTCCCACAGCTTTTCTGCATTTTAATTTTAATGGCATGAAAAAAGTTCATACCATTGCATCTGAAACTTAAGTTTTTTACAATATTATCTCTTTAAATAATGCAGTCTTTAGCTCTTTATTGAAAAAAATACATTGGAGTGATTATTTTGGGGAAGATTAAACTTTCCCCCCACCTTTTTAGTAAATGCTTATTATTGATGGAATATATGGAAAAAAAAAAAGGCATCCCTGCTTCATTATACTATTTGTAATTGCTGCATTTGTATGAGGGAAGGGTTTGGACAACTGTTGCAGGGCTCAGGGTCTGGTTTGATTTATTTCCAGGGTGGGCTTCTCATTTCCAGTTAATTTTGGACTAATGAGTTAACATGGTCATTAGGGCTTTGAAGTTCTTCATCTGCTTGTGAGTTTTTTTGCATTAGTTCACATTTATGTGCAATGAGAGCTTTGATCTGGGGGTGGACTGTGTTTACATTTTATAGAGTTTCCAAAAGTCCACCCTAGAAACTGGTTTAAATGGACTCAGGCTGTGTATGGCTTTTTCTGTGCCATTACTGAATCTTTAAACACTTTCCCAGAACTTAAAATTGTGTTGCTTCCTGATTTAGTTATTGAATATGTAAATTACCCTTCCTTCTTATATTTCAACTTGCTTATGAAACATGTTTGTTGTTGTGGTTTGTTTTTTTTCCCTTTAACAGATTTTCCATGGTATGAGAAGATAAAAACTGCACTGCAGGGCAAATTTAAACTCCAGAAGTTTAGGTCACTGCAACTTGAAACAGTAAATGCTGCAATGGCAGGAAAGGATATATTTCTTGTCATGCCTACAGGTGGTGGCAAGAGCCTTTGCTACCAGTTACCAGCTGTCTGTTCTGATGGTATGTAAGGAAAAAAAAAGGACATACATAAAGAAGTGCATTTATTTTCTCTCTTTTATAGGTATGTGGAAAATGACCACTATGCTGGTGTCTGATATCACAGTATGGGGGGGAAAAAAGAGCAACTGCATGAGATAGATTTGCTAGAAATATTTGCTTTACTCTCTTTATTTTCTCTGAAGGAGCAATAGCTGCTTTAAATTATTTAAATCTAAATCATATCTCCAAGGCACATATTTCATCAAGATTCTACTCAATGCATTTTATTATTAAACACTGAAAGAACTTTTAAAAAGTTTGTCACTATTTTTTCTTTCTTTCCTTTTTAATTCAATACACAGACTGTAAAGTATTGAAGTATGGATATCTATCATTTGTCTCTTCCACTCTGAAGCTTGAGCTTCAGATTATTTGGGATAATAATTTTTAAAAATAAGTATCCAGTTCTGGTTTTTAAGCTTTTTTTGGTGGTTTTGTTTGATTGGTTTGATTTTGGTTGGTTTTTTTTTTTTTTTACATAACCCATCCAATTGCATGGAACTTTATTTATTTACAAAGACCAAATTTACCATTACCTACCACTGCTTAGTTCTGTGGTAGATTTCCCTCATGACTCAGATATCCAACTTGCTTTGGTTTGTATATTGATTTTTATACTCTGTTTGTTGCAGCTCAGTTGCTTGTGGTCTAGATCCTAAGAGGAGGTGCATGTGATGGACATTTAATAAGAATTATCCCAGTGTGATCTGGCACTCACTTGTCAGCTATTTTGGAAGGGAATCTGCTGCTGTGTATGAAGCTTAAGCTTACATTTGGCAGTTTCTCGAGAGCAGGGCTGATGCATTAGTAAAAAGTATTAGAGGAGATATTTGTGACATGTGAAGAGTTCAGTTGGCACAATGATTGATTGTTACAGGTTTCACACTCGTGATATGTCCTTTGATATCTCTTATGGAAGATCAGCTCATGGTTTTGGAACAGCTTGGTATTTCTGCAGCTTCATTAAATGCCTCGAGCAGCAAGGTATGTTTAACTGCCAAGTCTTCGTGGTTTTTGTGCTGTATGTGCTGGTGTCTCACCTCAGTGTTGCTTGTCAGTATTGAATGGATGACACAGATTTACCAGCTAATGTTGTTCTGTCAACAGTATCTTGCCAGCAAGGTGCTGTGATATGGGTAATGTGAGTGAGTATCTTTTGTTCTTGTTTTAATGACATCAACAAACATGGAAACCAACAGCTTCCATGGAATAAATAGGTTTCTTGGGGCTGTTTAGAGGATGTGAAGTACCTTTGGCTGGTGTGTGTTGTAAATTTTTACTTGGTTTCTAGGCTTGGACTAGGTGATTTTTGTCCACTAGTAACATGATGAGCCCTGCAGGCTTTGACATTACTATTTATCTCTCTTTAGGATGGAAAGATGTTCGATCCAGAGGCCAAAAAGCAACTTATTTCCCAACTTAGTCTGTTATTAGTCAATTGCTTTTTAAAGTAAAATATATTTTCCTGACTAGCAGGAGGCTGGGATCATTAACTTTGCACGTGACACTGGATTTGATAAGTCAGTGGCTTGATGCAGTGTGCAAACTTGAAGCCTACTTTGAGGCAAAGCACTTTGAAAATTCAGTAATAAAGACCACGGTTGTGTGCAAGAAATTATTTTACACTTGTAGTACCACTGGCATATTTGGTACATTATCATGGCAGGGGGGTTGGAACCAGGTGATCTTTCAGGTCCCTTCCAACCCAGGCCACTCTATGATTCTGTGATGATCATGCTTCTACTGTATGATCAGATTATGGCAGAGAATTATCCCAACTGCCAACTGTTACAGTTTACTGGGAAAATACTGATACCACATGATGAAGCAAAGACAAATATTCAATACTCTGCCTTTTCAAAGTTCCACCAGAGATTTTTCCAAGTATTAAAATGAACATTTTATATATAACAATCTTCTCCAGAGGCTTACAGTAGTGGTAAACACCGTGTAACAGTTTGTCAGTCTCTGTTAATTACCCCTTCTGAATTGCTAATCACCTCATAAGAGCCTTAGCACTAAGCAACTTGAGCGTGCTGTCCCAGTTTGTTACCCGCTGCTGTCTCCTTTTGTTTTGAACAGGAACACGTGAAGTGGGTCCACAGCGAAATGCTAAACAGGAATTCACAACTGAAGCTCATTTATGTGACCCCAGAGAAGATTGCAAAGAGCAAGATGTTCATGTCCAAGCTGGAGAAGGCTTACCAGGCCGGGTGTCTGGCTCGTGTTGCTGTGGATGAGGTCCATTGCTGTAGTCAGTGGGGCCATGACTTCAGGCCTGGTATGCTCCTCAGAAACCCAGTCTGCAGGGTTATTCAGGCATAATTGGGCCTGAAATAAAGCTGCTTTCTTCATGTGTTGAGTAAATTCTTAGTGTATCACTAGGACCTCTGTTGGCTCAAGGAATTTAATTCACAAATGACTGTATCCTTGCCCAGGAGCTAAGTGCGTGCAAATAGGGATGATTTCAACTTAGATTTTTCTGTCAGTGTTCTGAAAAACTCCTTATTCATTTCACTTTAATTGGAGCTTCATAAAATCAACGTTTTTGGCTGCTGTCTCTAATATGGACAGTACAGTTATCTTTAATCTACTGCTACATGAAAAAGTATCATTCTGTGCACTGTTCCCTGGCACTTTGGGTGACAGAGGTAGAGCACTTTGTAAATTCATGAGATATATTTTAACCACCTCTAAAGCAATTGGAAACAAATGCCCTTGACTTGCAGGGGAAGAAAGTGTGCTTCAGTCTCTTCCCTGTCTTGGCAGTTGTAGAATATTGTTACTGGTTACTGTTTCTTTGCCTTTGAAAGAAAACCTGATTTGAAGCAATATGACCTGTAAAATCAACCTTTGCAGTTTTTCTGAACAGTGTTGTCAGAGCCAAGAGCCATGACAGTTAAACAGGCAATGTGGCATTTGGATATGCACCTCTGGCTGCGTTTCTGTTTTAAGGCAGCAAGTGATTGTCAGTATTGAGCCTTTAAATTCTTTCCTTATTACAGTCTGGTCTGTGTATCCAAATTCCACATTGCTTATTTATTAGCAAAGCTGTGTTTACTCAAAAGCTGTTTGTAAAAACAGATTGGCAAAATAACCCAAATACTGGTTAATGTGATGCCACTCACTTTTCCTAACTTGTCTGATAATTGCAGCCTTCCAGTACCTGAAGGGAGCCTACAAGATAGATGGAGAGAGACTATTTACAAGAAAATGTAGTGACAGAACAAGGAGAAATAGCTTCAAACTGACAGAAAGTAGGTTTAGATTAGATATTAGGAGAAAATTCTTTACTGTGAGGGTGATGAGGCACTGGAACAGGTTGCCCAGAGAAGCTGTGGATGCCCCATCCCTGGAAGTGTTTAAGTCCAGGTTGGATGGGGCTCTGAGCAACCTGGTCTAGTGGAAGGTGCCTTGCCCATGGCAGGGGGGTTGGAACTAGATACTTTTTCATGTTCCTTCCAACCTAAACCATTCTGTGATTCTGTAAAATTGAATTAGAAGACATCTACTTTGGTAACTGCAGTATTATCCCACTGGATACTATCTACATAAATATATTTTTTAAAGTTTGGATTTGTGGAGAGAAATCTATTTCCACATTTGTTTTTCTTTTTTCTTGCTTAGACTACAAGTCTCTTGGTATCTTGAAAAGACAGTTTCCCAATACTCCCTTGATTGGATTGACAGCAACAGCTACAAATCATGTTTTAAAGGATGCTCAGAAAATTTTGCAGGTTCAGAAGTGCATTACCTTTACTGCCTCGTTCAACCGGCCCAACCTGTACTATGAGGTAGGTCTTTGTTCAGCTGCATTGCTGTCGTGTTGCCTCCTGTAAGGTACAGCTGATGAGTTTTAGAGTAGATTTTTTTAGACTAGATTTTAATAATCAACAGCTTTTTAGTGATTGATGGTGTTATTTGATTGCTTCATGTTGCTGAACCCCTCTGCCGAGGGGCTTGGGCTGCTCTGTCTGTGTGAGCAAGGCTTAGCAGACAGCAGAGTGTACAGGAGAGAGGCAGGCAGCAGGCTCAAACTGCTGCAACCTGCTGGAAAATATGTCCTCTGATGGCAAAAATTATTGTGTCATGCTGCATTTTCAATTTGGCCACGGGTTCTTTTATTTTTCTAGATGATGAGGAAAACTTATGGGTTTGTTTTTCTATGGACTTTTGAGTTGTAGTCTGACTGTACACAAAAAGAATTTTTGTTAAATGGCAGAATAGTTTTGTTTGTCATACTGTAAGAAATAGAATAACAGGATTGTTTGACACACTGTGTGCTCACTTGAACTCTGACATATGTGTATTTTACTTCTGAGGTTCGGCATAAACCTTCAAATAATGACGATTTCATTGAGGACATAGTTAAAACCATTAATGGAAGATACAAAGGACTGTCAGGTAAAAAATGTCAAAAAAAGTGCACATATTATTTTTCATAATCTTGAATGTTACAGATGTTGGGATGTTTTCAACTGATCCTGAAATGTGTAAAGAAATAAATTCTACCTTCACATTTACATTAAGGATCCAGCATTAGAAAAAAATGAAATTTCATAAGATCCATACCTTGAACAGTTTCTCTCCTCATTTATTAGTGTTTAAATCTCTTTACTGCCTACTTGTATCTTTTGAAGTATTGAAATAGAATGTTGATGTATATAGAACAATGTTCACATAGATAGGAATAACAGGAATTTTTAAGATCATAAAAACATTTCTACATGTGTCATTGAATATCTGTGTCAGGAGACTTAGTATCTTTGATGCTTCTTTTTCATATTTGATTATATGATTCATCTATTATTTAGTGCCCCCAATGGGTGTTATAGGTTGATTCATGTTGAAAGCAGAACTGTGTAAGTTGGACTTGGTGTAATCAGTGAATTATGTATTGCAAATTAAGAGGAGGGACATTTTGCAAAGGCAACAGAACCTGGTTTTCTGGAGCAGCAGTTTATCCCTGTCTCTGCTGTGAGCTCTGTGGATGTGACGAGCAGCTTCTAAGGAGCTGTGCCAAGATGATCACAAGATGATCATGGCCTTGTGTGTAATCCCTGACTTAGCCCAGACTGACTAATGACAAAAAGCAGATTTATCTGAAACCTCAGGTGAGATGCCATAGATGTCATAAGGAACAGCACCTCTTTACATAAGCTTTCATAAGCATTGTCCTCCATTAACATTAATAGAACACTCCTATGATTGTGTGGATTGACAATCATATTTCTTCTTTAGCCTACAAGTCCAAGCTGATAATTGAGGTTTCCTTCATGGATACAAATACTGCAGACTGAATAGACACAAAGACTGTATAATTCTTTTTATGCATTATTTTTAAGTTAATAAAACTTTCACAATTGTTTTTGAGTGTTGGAGATTGTTTGGCTTTTTCAAGGCATTACAATGATGGATCTTTCACTTTTGTGCAGGAATTGTTTACTGTTTTTCTCAGAAGGATTCCGAGCAAGTTACTGTGAGTTTGCAGAAACTGGGAATCAAGGCAGGGACTTACCATGCAAACATGGATGCTAAATATAAAACCAAAGTTCATAAAGGATGGGCAGCAAATCAAATCCAGGTTAAGTAGATACTTTTCTTGGACTTATGTCTCATTCAAACAAATTGTGTTTTGGTACCCTGATGGTTTCCTAATCTCTTTTTTTCAGGTTGTAGTGGCAACTGTTGCTTTTGGCATGGGAATTGATAAACCTGATGTGAGGTTTGTAATTCATCATTCTATGAGCAAATCCATGGAGAACTACTACCAAGAGAGTGGACGTGCAGGTGGGAAATGGCTTTTGCAAGGCCACCATTTACATCCATTACACCAGTAAAATTGTACTTCAATTTTTCAGCCATTTGTGCAAAGTCTCTTGTCTCTGAGACAGGTTTCAAAGTGTATAATGACACTCTGCCTCTGTCAAGAGGCTTTAAAGCAAATATAAACTGCATTCATGATCTCAGGCCTCTGTTGCAGTATAACAAGGAGTAAGTGGGTACCCAGCCCTTCACTCAGCACTTTTTAATTACTTGATTTTTATGACAATCGGTGGCTTACCAGAATGGATGTATGATTTTTTTAGTTATTTTCCTATGTCTAGAAACTGGGCTGTGTGATTTGCTCCAGTTGTCTCTAGATGATGTCTAATCATCATATGAATTTCAGTGACCACAAGAATACAAGTAGGATGGAAAGTGTGGAGCAGGGAACTTTAAGGAGTGATCACTGTATAGCAGAATAAATAGCTGTTATGGCTAAAAAAATGTTTAGTGGTGTTCTGGTTTTTTGATCTTATGCATCATTACTTTTTCAAAAGCAGAGTTGAATCTACATGGAAAAAAGCTTTTCAGGGACCTTGAGGGGCAACTGGTTGAGATTTTAATTTTGTGTTCATTTTTATGCATTGCAGGTAGAGATGACCAAAAAGCTGACTGCATTTTGTATTATGGTTTTGGAGATATATTCAGGATCAGCTCAATGGTAGTGATGGAAAATGTTGGGCAAGAGAAGCTCTATGATATGGTATCTTACTGCCAAAATATGAACAAGTAAGTTACTCTGGTGGCTTGGTTGTTTAGTCTTTAAATAGTCTATTTTTGTTGGGTTCTTTAGAGGGCATTTGAAAAAAAAAAAGCAAAACAACCCAAAACAAAACCAAAGCCCAACCCATCACCAAACAAAACCACTCACAAGAACAAACTTGCCAGCTTCAGGATAAAATTTTGGAAGAAGTGAAATACCTGTCAGCCAACACTGTTTGGATTTCAAATCCCATCCAGAGGAAAAATTGGAATGCTTTGGTTTTTACTCTAATGTACAAGTGTTTAATGGCCATATAGAAATCCACATGTGCTTAATGCTTTATCTACTGCACTGAACTATTGAGAATACTTTATAGAAAACACTTGTATCCATGTTGTGGACTTTGTTAGCCTCGGTCTAAGAATGAGTTCATATTCTTAGGATTTTTCATTCTGTTGAAATTGCAGATTATACTTTTCTGCTTTGACCAAACTGTTCCTACATCAGTGTTAGCTCATTATTCCTGTTGGCATAACTGACAGGGGATACTGTGTTGCAATATTTGTTTTCTGATTTTTTCCTGAGATAATTCTTCATGCTGGTCTTGAGATATGAGCTGTCCCAAGGGCCCCTCTTGTTTCCATTTTCATGGTTTATAACCCTTGGGTTCCATAGTCCCTCTCTGCTCTCCCAGGTGTCGCCGGGTGCTCATAGCCCATCACTTTGATGAGGTGTGGGATTCTGCAAACTGCAACAGAATGTGTGATAACTGCTGCAGAGAGAACGGTGAGTGAAGGACAGAGAACGTGGGAAAAGATGGCTTAAGGAAATATATCTAGTTTAGAAAAACTATAAGCAAATTTTGTGAACTGTGCTTGTAATACCCCCTGTTTTCGAGGCACAAATTTCATTATGCATTTCAGCTTTTGGTGTTGCCAAGTTCAGGGTGTTTAGCAGGATACTTCCTGGTTTGGTTTTCTGCCAAACACTTTGGTATCCTTCAGTCTCAGCTGTTCCCCTGTTCCCAAAAGGTAAGCTGGGGCAAAGGGAACGTTGGCTTACTTGTTTAAAAAAGATTCTGGTAGGAGTCAGGTTTTGTTTTAGGGTTTGGGTGTAAAAGGTTTATTTGAGGAGGAGCCCCTTGCTTTCTGCATGCCAAACTGTTCATATTTAGGCTCTGAGAAGGTACAGTTTGCACATCCTCTCACTACTTCCCTGGTAAAATCCCTGAGGATTTCAGTGCCACGTGCTCATGAATTGTACCTGTGTCAGGACTGTGCATGACAGGTGTGCAGAACAGCTGAGCACACTAACTCAGGGCTTTGCTCTGTGTTAGCCCTAACAGCACAATGTGTGTCCAGCCTGTGCTCTTCCTTTGGAAAAAAGCTGGGATCATAAGAGTGAAGGCACAGAGGGAGGTTGGAAGATAAGCTGAAGCAAGACCAGCTGCATGATAAGAGGATGGTTTCAGTAGAACGTGGTTCTGGGATATCAGTTCTTTTGCTGTTTTGGCCACAAACATCCTGAGGTTGTTGGGGAGCTCATTCTTGCTTTAATTGTCATTTTTGGTACTTGTCAGAAAGCTGAAAGTCACAAAAGATGCACAAAACATCTGTTGCTGCATTTATAAAGTGAGCACTGTGGTTTAGACATAGGAAAGCCCCGAAGAAGCTAGAAACTGAAAGCAGTGCTGAGAGAAAATTGGTCTTGGGCATCTCTAACTGGACACACAAAACCACCTTATAATTCTTTAAGGACCAGATGTATATTTGTAATATGAGGAGATGGTATTTTGCACATATCACATACCTGTTGCAAAAAGGATTTGGATAATATAGTGATCAACACTTGAAAAAACTTAGGAACAACTCTGTATTCAAAGCTATTCTCATAACTAGACTTAATTTCCATCTACATGTTTTGGGATGTAAAGTAGACAAAAATTTAACTTTTTTTTTCTTTATACAGTTAATTATATAATAAAACTGTTTTGCAAAATCATGCAAGTGACAATGTCTTGTTATCTTCTAGTTAGAAAGGGGGTTTCTTTGAAATTTTATACTGGGATCAGAGGTTGGGAAGAGTAAGGAACTGGCTTGTACCCAAGGCTTACAGGAGCCATGTGGTGAAATATAGCTGAGATATATCCTGTTTACTGCTGGTTCACCCCCAGGGCCTTTTGATACACGAGCAAGGTCTGAGGAAACCTTGCAGCAGTACTCGTTTTTCACTACTTAATTCTTAGTATTGGAGGAGGCAGTTGGGGTAATTCTGTGCCATAATCTGATCATGCACAAGAAGGGTGATCATTATGCTTAGAATAATTATTGGTGAAGCTTATTTTTATAATGTAATTAAGACCTTTTTTTCTGTCTCATTTTGTCCATAAGTGTCTTGAGAGAATAAATGTGTCACTTATATTCTTCACTCCCTCTGTGCTCTCTGATCTTATCATAATAAACACTGTGGGTGAGGAAAAGGGATCCAGCTGTAACATAGTAGCCACCTTGCAAATTCCGTGCTTCCTAAATGCTTCTTTGAAATAATCTGTGTGGTTTGTAACATTAAATACAAGTAGAAACGTTTGCCAGATTGGAGTTTCAATAATGAAGTAGAAAGACAGATGTGAGTACAAATATATCCTAATGGTCAGAGGGGAAAGTTACAGCTTTATTTGTTAAGTTACAGTTTTAAAACAAAAAAAAAACCCAAACCAGAACATTGCTATTATGCAGCAGATATGCATTTATCTATCTCTAAATATATAAAAGTATATACATGTATATATGGATACTATCTAAATAACCATAAATAACTTGCTATTTAAATATTCTTTCACTTTTATCTGCAGCATGTGAGAAGATGGATGTAACAGGATACTGCAGGGATCTAATCAAGATACTTGAGCAAGCTGAAAGCATGAGTGAGAAACTCACCCCACTGAAACTAATTGATGCGTGGTCTGGGAAAGGTGTGTCCAAGTTCAGGGTGGCTGAAGTTACTCCACCAAAGCACCCTCGAGAGGAACTGGAGAGAATTATTGCCCATCTACTGCTGCAGCAGTATCTGAAGTAAGATGACTAGTTTTGTTTGTTTTGAATTTTTTAAACATCTAGTAGTCATATTTCTTTATTCTTTCGTTACTTCTGTATAGCATTAACAGATACATTCCACAGTCTTACTTTTAGCCTTTGTTTCAGGTGCATTTAATGTATTTTTAAAATTTCACACATATTACTATATTTCCACTTCAAAAACTGGAGGAACATTTGCAGTGCTGCATCTTGGGCAATTTTAAAAAGCTGTGGTCTTCTGTATTCGGGTTAAACCTTTAAATCTGCAGCAGGCTTCATTTTGGACAGGTCTGCTGTTTATATAGATCTCATTCACCTTCCATGGATAAGGAAAGCAAAAGGGGTGGCCCACATAAAGTCTAAGTCAGGATAGGCTGGCAAATGTGGAAAGTGGTACCCAGAAATGTTAAGAAAGCATAGTGAAAATAACAGTCCTGCTTTTGTAAGTTGGCTGTCAGTGTTTTGTCTGCTCTACAAGTTCCAGAATATGTACAAATCAAATATTTAATCCTTTTATTTTTGTCTTAATTCTTCTTTGCATCTGTTTGTACAGCTGACTTTTTTTATACTATTAAGAGAGTGAGAAGATGACTTACTACATCTTTTTTTCCTCATTTTCCTCCATGTCTTCCAAGAGGTGTCTGAGTGTGTGTGTAAAGGTCCACAAACTGAATTATGTTAAATATTGACCAGACTGGCTCGAAGTTAACTGACTGTCCACTTGAATAAATAAAGCAGAACCAAGCTGGTACTTGGAACATTCAACAGAAGGGTTCATGTGTCCCTTTTGTCATGGAAAGGGTTGTCAAGATTGAACAGGATGCCCAGGGAAGCGGTGGAGTCACCATCGCTGGAAGCATTCACAGTATGTGTGGATGTGGCACTTGAGGACGTGGTTTAGTGGTGGTGCTGGGCTGATGGTTGGACTTGATGATCTTAGAGGTCTTTTCCAACCTTTTAATGATGCTGTGATTTTTTCCCCTGCATGGTCAAGCCTGTCTTTGTCTCCAACCTTCCCTTGTAACACTGATTTAATTCATGCAGGGAAGACTTCAGCTTCACGGCATTCGCTACAATATCCTACCTGAAGGTGGGACCCAAAGCCCATCTGCTGAGAAACGAGGCCCATGTCATCACTATAGAGGGGATAACAAACAGGAAGAGTGTTCACAAGGTATTTATATCTCTACTGATTTGTTATGTAGATATCAGCTCCATTATAGCTTATTTTAATAGTTTGGTATCTGCTCAAAGTATTTTTGTAGCAATGCAATCAACAGGATTTAAAACAGGCCTCATAAGTATTTTCTCTTGTTGTGCAGGAACGTGGAAAAAGAAGGAAAACAATGTTAGAATTCTAACAGAATTGTTTATAACTTACAGGTCAAACCATCTCAACCTTCAAATTCGAAAGGAAGCAGCGAAAATGCTCAGACTGTTTCAAAGGCTGTCCAGGATTCAGTGGGGAAGAAGTTACAGGAGCATAAGCGGCCTGGCTGTGGGTCTAACTTAAAAGCAAAGAAGCCAAAGCTTGAGGCAGGTGGAGTTGACCAACCAGTGGTTATTGACTGAGTTTCACAGACTACATTTAGGATCTAATCACGTTTACTTCTCCATGGACAATGCAGTAAGTTCAGTTTGTGCTTTAGTAATTTCTTTTGCATTTTTTTAAAATAAAAACCAAACAGGGAAACAAGTTATCTAAAAAAAGTCCAGCACTGAAGGGAAAAATGTTTCATAGAATCATAGAATCAGCTGGGTTGGAAGGGACCTCTGTGATCATCAAGTCCAACCCTTGATCCACCACCACCGTGGTTAGTGCCATGGTCTAGTAAGTGCCACATTCAGTCTCATCTGAAAAACCTCCAGGGATGGGGAATCCACCACTTCCCTGGGCAGCCCATTCCAATGCCTGATTACCCTCTCTGTAAAGAATTTCTTCCTGATATCCAACCTAAACCTCCCCTGGTGCAGCTTAAGGCCATGCCCTCTTGTCTTGCTGATAGTTGCCTGGGAGAAGAGACCAACCCCACCTGGCTATGACCTCCTTTCAGGGAGTTGTAGAGAGTGATGAGGTCTCCCCTGAGCCTCCTCTTCTCCAGGCTGAACAACCCCAGTTCCCTCAGCCTCTCCTCATAGGACTTGTGTTTGAGTCCCTTCACCAGCCTTGTTGGTCTTCTCTGGACCTGCTCCACCCCCTCCATGTCCTTCCTGAACTGAGGGGCCCAGAACTGGACACAGAACTCCAGGTGTGGCCTCACCAGTGCTGAGTACAGGGGAAGAATCACTTCTCTGGACATGCTGGCCACACTGTTCCTGATCCAGGCCAGGATGCCATTGGCCTTCTTGGCCACCTGGGCACACTGCTGGCTCATGTTCAGCCTCCTGTCAATCCAAACTCTCAGGTCCCTTCCTGACTGGCTGCTCTCCAGCCACTCTGTCCCCAGCCTGTAGCACTGCAGGGGGTTGTTGTGACCAAAGTGGAGGACCCAGCACTTGGCCTTGTTGAACCTCATCCCGTTGGAATCAGCCCAACTCTCCAACCTATCCAGGTCCCTCTGCAGAGCCCTCCTGCCTTCCAGCTGATCGACACTCCCCCCCAGCTTAGTGTCATCTGCAAATTTGCTGATGGTGGACTCAATCCCCTCATCTAAATCCTCAGTAAAGATATTAAACAGAACTGGGCCCAACACTGATCCCTGTGGGGGACACCACTAGTGACCGGCTGCCAACTGGGTGCAGCCCCGTTCACCAGCACTCCCTGGGCTCAGGTGGGAAGGGACCTTGACAGGTCTGGACCAACCCCTCCTGGAAAGAGAGTCTAGACAAGATTATCAGCCCACTGTCCAGTTGTAGAAACACATCCCTGCTGCCTTCCTTTGAATATCAGTGTTTCCAGGAACAAGTGGCTGTGCTGGCAGCCTGGTAAAGATCCACCAGCTACTGCTGACTGCAAGCATTGCTCAGCACACACAAGGTTGGGTGCTAGATTCAGTTTTATTTATTTACTGACTTTTAAGGTCTTGGCAGCCAAAGATCAATCAGAAAGGCAAGTTCAAACTCATTAATAAATGTTAAGTTCTAGGGGGTGGCATTTTGGTTCTCCCCCTACCCCCTAACATTTACATGTATAACAACTTAAATATAAACCAAACATCATTCATGTCCTTCATCTTTATTTTTCTGATTAAATCGTGACAGTGACTAAAGCTCAGTATTTCATCCATCATTTAACTGAGACCTTTGCAAAACTTGGAATTAATTTAATTAAAAAGAGTCATTCTCTTTAGAGTGATTTTTTTGGGGGAAGTCTCAATATGTACTGAAACCTTTGCAGTTAGTGGAGTACAATAAATTGTTCCCAGTGTGACACTAAATAAAGAGCAGGTCCCAAGTAGCAATTGTAGAACCAAACAAAAAGCTAGAGTGAAACAACCCATGTCCCTGGGTGGCCCTATGAAATCCATAAAGGATATTAAGCATAGCTTAAATTGTTGGGCTTTATCACCTAGGCACTAAATTAAGCCTAGCAACTAAAAAAGGAGGAGCTTGGTTGAAGCAGGTCTGTCCAGCCACATGACTATTATTAAAGTGCATCTTTCATAACTAAACATGCAGCCACTGGGCCAGTTACTACTGAAAACAAACAGCTTAAACCCCCACCGGACACTTAATAGTAGATATTTTGTCAGTAGTTGTAATTTAGTTACGATCACATCAAGTCAAAGTGGGAGTCTATACTTGCAAAAATTCCTTCCTGGAACTAATGTGCAGGACAGTGGTAAAGAGGAGCAGACAGGAAGTGACCAGGACCTGTATTCCCCAAGAAGACTTTCATTAAGCAAATGTAGTAAGTGCCTATTAGGAATCCCATCGGGATCCGGGACTGCCATTCAAAATGGCATCTTGTACCATCTACCACCTCAGCCTGATCCACAGGCTCCTTCCAGGGAAGGCTGCTGCAGGTGACCCCTGCCAGTGCTGCTGTTATCCTTCCTGGGAGTGCACTCAGCCCACTGGTCCTGTTGGAGCTGGGATGGGATGTACCAGTGCAGCTCTACAACTGGAGAGCTGAAGTGAAAAACAGTTAAAAAGCTGCTCTCACCTGACATCTTGTCATGCCAAAGCATGTGTTCTGTACTTAGCTGAGCAGTAAATACATTTATTTGAAAAATAAACTTATGGGGGGGAAAAAAGAAAAAAACAAAGGATAAGGCATCCATCTTGCTGTGTATTTACAGCCCATATTCCAGGTGGTGAGAGCTCTGAGCATCCTGTATCCTAAAACTGTTCATCTGAGCCAGCTGGACAGAGCTGTGGCAGGTACTCACTGGTGTGAGCAGGGGAGTGGTGCCAGTGGGATGGCAACAGGCTGCCTGACTGCTTGTAAACATTCACCTGAGCACATGGTTTGAGGAAGCAGAGGCTTTCCTGACCCTGGCCACGACTCAGCCTGCCCAAGGCTGGAGGAGCTTTTGGCAGGTAAGGCCACACCTTCCCATGAAGGCATCCTGGCTCCCGGGGTGGCTCATGGGCTGATCTGAGGGAGATGCCCAGAAATGAGCCATAGGGAAACTGGGCTCTGGTAACCACAGCAGGTGGAATGGGTGATTTGGGGAAGGGAGCTATGAGGCAGGCATGGGATTTAACATGTTTTTCTTGCCTTTAAAAAGGCTCCCTCACGTTCCAGTGAACACAGCACTATCTTAAAATGTGGCCTTCCCTGTGCTGCTGAGGCTGTTACAGCCCTGTTTTCATATGCTCATCTACACAAAAAGTGTTTGCCAACACCAACCCACTTGCTTTTGTTGCTGCACTTCTACACAGATTAAGCTGCCAGTCAGTATTTTGACAAGATCAACACAAAATCTTAATAGGGAATTGCATTTATCCCTCATTTCTGGTAATCCCGAGAAAACAATTTTACTTTGTATCAAAACTATACAAAATGGAAATGAGGTTTTGTTCAATCAAAATAATCTTCTATATCGATATCTGGGTTCAGGAGATCTTCACCATAGGCTGAAAGGTCCATCTGATTTAAAATTAAGTTTTCAAAGGTTTCTTCCAAGTCCGTTTCACCGATCAGCACAGCTCCCACCATTCGGCCGTTCTGCATCACTGCCTTCACGTACTCCTGTCCCTTGGTACATCTCAGCATCAGTTCGTGGTCTGAGCCCAAGCCCTGAGCATTGTACTTCCCCAAAACCACCACCTAACAGAAGGAAAAGGAGGAAGGAAAAGCGCTCATAAGAACATTGCAGTGGCTTTTAGTATTTCTGCTGCCAGCAGTTCTAGGCCTCAAAAGACAGATGTAAACAGGGAAGTATTCGTCCTTAGGGACCCTCCCACAACAAAACCCACAACAGACTCAGAACTCTTCACCTTGAAATATCATACACAAAACCCCACAGTAAACGAGTTATCATGCTGAACTGTGTTGAATTTATCCATGAGCAGAACCTTAATGAAATGGAATATATACAGGGATACAAGGCAGATCACTTGTCATTCACCAACTGCAAATTGTAATGTATCTGTAAAGATTTTAGCTCTTTTCAGTTTCTGCACTCAAGGTTAGTATGAATGGAGACAACCTGAGCTAACATTAATTACTATGTGAAGAAAACTGTTTTGTCAATATTAAAGCACCTGCTCAGTGTTAACAAGTGAATATAAACTAGCAATCTGTGTTACCCAGTGCTTTAAGACCATTAGACTGAATTTACTTTACCTTGTAATTGAAAAATTTCGTAACGTGAGCAAATAGTTCAAAGCTGAAATCCATGTCAATAGATTCCCCCAAAGTATCTGCTGCCATGCATTTTGCTGCATACCATCCCATCTGCCGAGCTTGAGTCCACAGTCTCATCTAGAGAAGAAAATTGGAAAGATTTAAATCACAAGACACGTGTGGCTGAGCACAGGCCGACACTCGCTGCTCTCCTCAGTGCTCACTGCGTGTTTCTGGGATGCTCAGGAGGGCTGGACAGCTCAGCTTCCTGCCACCCAGAGAAAGTTACCTGTCACCAACACACCCAGGATTAGCTAACTTGCCTAGACTTTCCCTTCTGGGAGTGTGTCACAGTGTGTGATTTGCTCTGTGGGTCAGACTGACTGTCTCAGGCACTCGTAGGGTTGGACGTACCTGGTGCCACACGGGGCTCGGCTCCCAGGCTGCCGTGCAGATGTCCCCAGCTGCGTACACATCTGGCACCGACGTGTGCATGTGTTCATCTACTTTGAGTCCTCCATCTTCCCCTACAGCAAACTGAAGTATTTGCACAGGTCAGCAATGAGAGAAGTAATAATTTTAACTGTCATTCAATTCATCCACCTTAAGCGATCATCTCCTTTGTTACTTTATTATTTAACATGAGACTATCCCAAACGGCAAGACCTCCACAGAAGGTACAGAGCATTAAGATTATTTCTAGAACACAGCACAGGTTTTTAAAATACTATTACTCATACCTAGGCAGGGAAGTGACAGAGCTTGCCAAATTTCAAATCACACTACGTGTGTTACGGGGACACCCAGTCTTAAGATTTCATTTTGTATTTTTGCCAAGGTGAGAAAATACCAATGCAAAAACCTAATTCCTGATCTATCCTTATAATGCAGGCCTGGAAATCTCTCATGGTTCAACATCAGATCTATGTTTTCAGCATTTTCTTCTGCTTTAGTCAGAGCATGGCATTTTACTTCCTAATCAGACGGAACCACTAAACACCAAACACCCCAACATACTCGTTTTGTCTGGGATAATTTTCTTAGTTGTTGCTGGTATGGGGCTATTTTTTGGATTTGTGATGAGAACAGTGTTAATAACCCAGGGATGTTTTAGTTGTTGCTTGGGTAAGCAGAGCTTACCCAAGACCTTTTCTGTTTCTCCTGCTGCCCTGTCAGCTCTAAGGCTGGGCCTGCACAAGAAATTGGGATCGGAAGCAGCTGGGGCAGCTGACCCCACTGACCAAAGGGGGACCCCAAGCCACATGATGTCCTCAGCAAGAGAAGCTGGGGGAAGGAGGAGGAAAGGGGGACATTCATAATTATGGCACTTGTCTTCCCAAGTAACTGTCGTGCCTGTAAACCCTGCCTTCCTGGGAACGGCTGAACATCTCCCTGCTGATGGAAAACAGTGAATGACATTTTTTTGGTTGTGTGCACAGCTTTTGCTTTACCTAAATTGTCTTTATCTCAAAGTGAGATTTCTCACTTTTAACTCTTGTGCCTCTGTTTCCCCTCCCCTCTGTGGGGACCCAGGGAGCAGCTGGCCAGGGTTCAACTGGACACTGAACAGGGACACAGAATGGTCCAAAGGCTGAAAATTCTCATGGCAGCTACGAACTCTGGAATCATCATCCACGTTTGGATGTTGATTCAGTGTGACTTCCCTTGGTGAATATGAGCACTGCTATAGCTCAGTGTCCCAGATGAAGAATACTGGAAATAACTGCTTCCTTCCCAGGAGAAGATGTTAAGATTCTTAAAATAAGAATACGCTGCAGAATTAACACAAAAATTATTCTACTTTTTTCCACATCAGCCAATTATACAAGTGTTTTTCTCTATTTGTATAGGCTTAGTTTAAGAGCTATATACTGTGTATATACACATGGGGAGCAACATAATAAGCCAAGACCAGAAATAAAATACATTTTTCTCATGCTGGATGTTTCAATATCAACATACCCGCCTCATTTTGAGATGCTGCACAGTATTCAAAACCTTTAGCAATCTGTATTTCACACCAGAACAGAAACATAAAAAAAGCATAAAGCTTCTTTCACCTTTCTTAAAAGAAACTTAAGCTCCAGAAGAAATCAGTATACTTACATTATTGCCATCCAGGAATGGTTTAACATTTGGCACTACTCCAGTTGCACTGACAATGAAATCGCAACCGTAAATTTTTCCGTTAGTTAATTCCACATATACAGGCCACAGCACTGAAAAAGGGGAAAATTTTGCCCTGAGAATGTAACCAACAGAAATTATTTTATTTATTATGTTTTATAATTGGATATGAAATAAAAAGAAAAAAAATCTTTTGAGATAATTTTCATTCAGTGGAATTTATAGACAGAATTATTCATGAAACAAGGAATATTTTCTTCTAGTTTCAAGGTTTACTTCAGTTTTCAAACAAAATGTTGGTGGTTTTTTTCCTTCTGTTTTAACTAGACTATTAAAATGTGACTTTACTGGACTGGGACAAGGAGGGAATGTTTTGCATACAGGGTTTCGGTGACTTTATGGAAAAAGGGTCTGACCCATGAAGTTTTGTAATTTAACTGTAGCCCATAAATTTGATACTGTAAGTTGCTAGACCCCCATTTATAGAGATAAAGGATTTATGTTCCAAATCTGTATTTGCTTGCAAACAAGATCAAACATGCTCCAGCACTGATTTATCTTCAACACATTGTTTTTAATCAGCACTGGCACTTACCCTGATCTGGTTCTACATTTTTCTCTTCTTTAGGAAAAGTCAGAGAAGTCCTCTGCAGTTGTATAAATTCTTGCTGTAAGTGTATGTTCTTCACTTCACATAACATTTCAATATGTACTTTATGAGAAAACTAAAGAAAGACAAAGTTGTAAACATAATGATTAGCAATAACAAGATTTTTAATAGCAAGTACACCTTCACCTAAGTTGACATTACTAAACTGAAAAAAACCCCACCATATATCCCATCCTAAAGCATGAGACATTAGCCAGGTTCCCATGCTTTTTCCTCTTTTTGGCACAGATCTAACCATAGCCAATGGCAATTTACCTGCTTTTTCAGATACATGATTTTTCTGGCATGCCAGAAAACATATTCAAGTTCCCCTGAGCTTACAGGAAGAGAATTCAAAACTTATCAGAACAGAAAAAAGTAAATTCATCTTTTCTATTTTTCAGGATTGCAAATACTTCGTTTTTCTATCATGAGTGAAATTCGGCTAACAATATTAAGTTTATGGTCTAAAAGCCATAAAAACATATTCTATTCCATCAACCTGTGTTTCAACCACTTACCTCTATTCTGAGCTCAAAACAGAAGGTGGAGTTCCCTGGTTTTTGAACTATTTTGTGGATTCTGGCCTTGAACTGCTTTATTCTCCACTACAGAAACATTTCCACAGCCTTCAACAGCCAAACCACCACCAATTAAGCTGCTGAATATCCTGAACATCCTTTAGTTGGTGTTCTAAAGCCACTTCTGTAGAATCTATGACTGATCACCTTTAAAAGGTCATTTCTAAAAATGCAAACCAGATGCAAATACCTGACAGCTAAGAAATTAATAAATAAAAAAATGGATTAAAAATATGCAATGTGAGGATTTTTACTTTTTTTCAAACATGAAACTCCATGTCCATGTCCACTACTGATTTTGCATTTTGTTATCTGCTGTGACAGGAGGCTGATGTTCAATCCTACTGTTCCATTTTGCACATAAGAAAATGTGTATGTGGCAGCTAAAAATCAGGACAATAGAAGTACCACTGCTTCTGATCAAAGCTAGGATTGACAGCAGTCCTATGGAAATATGCAAGCCAACATTTAAGTTTCAGTCTGAAGAGTAACTTGCTAAAACTATGCCAGTGGATCCAGCTAACCACCTTTTTCCTGAAGCAGAAAATTTTACTTTATTTGTGTTAATGTATTTTGCTGTTTACTTCTTACAGGAGAACCAGTTCAAGCACATTTTATTTTTATTTTTATAATAACCCTGAATGTGACATTTTGTGTTCTGTCTTCATGCAGTTAAAGCAACATTCAAATGAATGTGTAAGCAAGACTGTTCCACACCTCTTTAGTCCCTTTAAGATGTAAGCCCTCGTGCCAGTCAGGGCCTAAGGCACTGCCCAGTTTGTCAGATGTTGCTGTAGGTCTTTCTTTTTCCTGGCTTCCTGAAGGAAACAGATGGAGCATATCAGATGTAGTGTGCATACCTGCTTGCCCACAGAATTCACAACAAGGATTCTCAATTAATAGAAATACCATTGGGCTGCCAAAAGGGAAGACAAAAGTGTAATATCCAAAAAACCCCACAATTTGCAGACAAATCAGACTCCAGACCAGTATTTTTAACACCTTTCAACTTCATATCTCTCATTACTTCACTGCCTCTGAAACATCCATGCCCCTGTTATGTGCCTGCACTATCAGCCAGCCAGCCCCCAACTGCAGCAGCTTCTGGAGACCCACTGTAGACACTTTTTTGTAGCTTAATATCACTCATATTTAAACTGATGTCTGCTTGCTAGCAAATGTGCAATTCCACTGCACAAAACATTACTAAATTAACTGATTTCAGGACTGTCTTTAACACCAAATGCTGCTGCTGCAGTGTTAGGAGTCTAAAGCACCACACCTTCCACTGTGTACTTGGTTCTTTTACACTCGATCGGAGTCTCTCGCTCCTCAGCGGTCAGCTTTGGAATGAGAAATTCAGCTGCTCCTGCATCAAAAAAAGTGTTCCCAATGGCTTTGTCTTTGATAGCCCAGATGACTTCACAGCCTTGAATTTCATACCTGTGGACATTTAAACAAGGGATAAAGTGACAGACGACCTGAAAAAGCAACATGTTTAGAAGTGTGTCAAGTTCCCTTCCAGAAGCCAGAACTAAAGGGATCCAAGACTTTTAAACCTATCAAATCCACTTCTAAATAAGGAACCCATTAAAAAGAAAATCTCTTCAAGTTGACAGGTCATACTTTCTCACCAGAACAACTTTGACTGAACCAGGGCAGGGGGTGAGGGGAGGCAGATAAAATTTATAATAATAATAATACTATTTAGTATTTCCTGCTCCCCATAATGTAAAAGAAGTTCTGGCATTTTTGCCAGGCTGCCCACTGCTAAAACCAGGCATGTGGATCTCATTTGTACTATATGGAACGTGAACTGCATATTCTTGATATCTGTGTGTCAAAGCTTCTTTGGAAGCTTTCCTAATTGTGTCATTAAACACCACTGATTTATGTGACAGTAAGCACCACTATACTGAGAAAAAAATAACTGTAATCAGTTTTGCTACTAAATGCTTTAAGAGCTACAATTTTGAAAGTCAACCTTCTCCCAAACTCATGTTCACTAGAATTAACATTGTGTTGTTAAAGATTTTATTTAAATATGTATCATTCAAAATCTTAGTTGTTTACTTACACTAATTCAAGGGCAATCCCACCATTTCCTACCACGACTATTCTCTCAGCTTGAGCCAAATTCTTCTGAAAAGCCTGCATTAAGAAAGGAAAAATGTCAATTAAAACTTAGATCATGTTCCTTCACACCAATGAATTATACCCTTTTCAATTTTTTCTCGCTCTTAGTCTTATTTTGATTTTCTCAGTCTAATGCTACACACATAGGCTGAGATCTGTAACAGAAGCTCGTGAAACCTGTGAAGGGATGAAGTAACTGATACAGCCTTACAAGCCTCAAATTGAGATAGGAATTAAATAATTACATTTAAGCTGACTAGACAGAGCTTTTAGAAGTATCCTGGATTCTATTCTCTGTCCTACTGTTCCTTCAGTAGCTTTTCACTGTAAGAAGCAGCCCTTTGTACCAGACACACCTTCCCAGGGAAGTTTCTACAGGTGCCTACTTCCTCTTTATATTTTCAGATTGGATTCTACCTGAAGGGTGAAAGAATATAATTTATTCCATATTATCGTGTTAGAAATACTGTGTATGAGCTATCTATAAACTTAACAAATTTAGTGGCTAATTAATTTATTAAGTGGTATTAATAAGGCTATTTTTCTGCTACTGAAAATGTTCCTATTTAAGGATGTATAATAACAAACCTCATCTTCTGTTTCTTCATTTTACTCCACAATGATTTTTAGTATTTTGCACCAGATGCAGGACCACATTAAACACTTTTAAGTCCAGAACACATTTACCTGTGCACTGTCAGTATCCCGGATTCCTAATACATATGGGTTTCCTTCAAAAATTAATTTTGGTTTTGCTCCAGCACACAGGCAAAGTTTTTCATACACATATTCCTTCCCATCTTCGGTGAAAATTTTCTGTTAAAAATTAAGAAAAAAGAAAAATCAACTCATTTAAGAGAATTCCCCTAAATCAAGACACCTAAGAGAACTTCAGCTTTCTTTTTTCTTAATGTCAGAGTAATTTGCACGTATTAAAAGCTGTAGCTGGCTTCTTAATGAGCAAGCCTTCATACAGCCACTGATTGTGTGACATTTATTTGCAGCACACTCACCACAGACCAATAAAATGGCAAGTACACAGTGCACTCCGAGAAAGACCAAGTTTACCACTTGGTGGCACTTTGTACTCACTAGCTGTGCTAAAAGAAAACTATGTTTTCTGTGTGACAAATGTCCCCCTGGCCCCAGTAACAGAAGCAGATTACTATATACTAGCAATTAATAATCTCATTCTAAACGTTTCAACAGCAGTCAGCCTGTGTTAACCAGGCACAGGCTAGGACACAGTTTAGAAAGACTGCAAATTCTGTTCTTTGCTGAAGAAAAAGGGAAGGCTCTAAAGCTATGTCATTCTGAAAAAATAAAATCTTAAATATAACTATTTTATGACCTTACTTGTTGTTTTACAAATTAGAAGCTACATAGTGGTTTTGCACAAAGAGAGTTTTTAAAGGTTTTGGGCAAAAGATCCTCTAATTACATGAATTATTTACATCCACAGGGACCTAAGCTAAGACACCATCACAGTAACCATGTAAGAATATAATTAGATTCAGAACATTATTAGAATCCAACTGGAACCACATCTCTGAGATTTAAAGTGAGTGAAACCAGTTTTGGATCTGAATGTGAGTTTCTGATAAATGCTGAGGTGAAAAGTAACATGCTGACACAGATGCTAACGAGGACCTGCACATGCTGTACACTGCTCATATTTCCAACGTATTTCCTGCTAAAAGAAAGGAAGAAAATGTGGAAATGCTGGTTCTTCCAAGAATTATTTTTTTTTTTTGGTATCACGAAGTTGTTAACATTTTGGTTTCTGTGGCAAGAAACAGTAATTTAGGAATAAGAAACATCTCCAGTCAAGGGTTATAGAAGTTTTCACATTCCTATATTGATAGACAGTATTGGTTTCACTGGCTGTTTTCCCTGCTATTCCAATCAGACATTCAATGCAGTATCTCTAAGGTCTCAGAGATTTAAATCTAAAAGATACGGTTTCTTAATTAACAAGTAATTTTTGATGGGACAGTTTGGTCCCCTGTACATACTTCTACTTGAAAAACAGTGTAAGCAACAAGTGAATTAAAGTTAGGAAGTATTTTCTTTTAATTTTGGTAACTTAACACTTCAATAACCAGAATGTTCTCACCCAGAATTTTTCTCACCCAAAACACTCAACTGCTTCCAAAATTATTTTTTATACAAATAATTTGAAAAACTACATAAAAAGAAAATATTAGCTTACGTGTTCATCACTTTTCAATTGTTTTACTCCAGACTGTATAACTTTAATATTGGGGTATCGTTTTTCTAATATGGAACTTGGTTGCTCTTCTACATCAAATTCCTCAAGTGTTTTGGAGACCTGTAGGAAAAAGACAGGTGTTTAAAAATATGGACCATTTATCCCTCTCTTTTTCATTCATGTAACAGAATGTGTTATGTTCATTTCCAGTAAAGAAGTTTTCACAGTGTAAAGCCCATACTGCCTGAAAACATGTTATCATGTTACTGCTAAAAGTTCCTTTTCCTATACAGAATATTCTTACGCCTATTCCTGGTTAAAGAGTCAAAGTACTACAGGGAATTTTAACCCTAAGGATAGAGATTAAGTGCCTTCAGAGTGGGGAAAAGAGCAGTGTTTTCCAAAATCTGAGTACCTCTGCAAAACTAGCCTAATGAACCTACTAGCCAGAAATCTGAATCACGCAGGGATTTTATTTTCTTTTTCAAACCAGCTGAATCACCAGCTGCTGGAGACATAGATGAACCTCAAGGCAACTTCCCAGAAAGCTATCCCTTCTTTTGCTACTTTGTCAGAAGTCTGATTCTGTCCCAGGTTCAAACACACTGCTGTATATGAGAACCATGGGCAAGACCAAGATACCATTTCAGTGCTTAAAATGGAGCAGCCACTACTAAAGCAGTGAAATAAAACTTCAGTAGCTCTGAAAACACTTCAACCATGTAAGTACCCAGTTCAACCTTTACTCCAATGGTGTGAATACACTCACCAGTTACTAATGATTCTGAATCACTATAAAATAGCTCATCAGTCCTACTGACACCACTGCAATCACATTAAGGTGGAAACAATTTCAAAGTCACGGGCATTTTCAGAACTGGGTTCTAAATTATCTGTACATAGAAACTTTGAAGAGGTCTTGCCGTAAGAAAAATCAAGTCTCTCTTACCTGTTTGAAATTAGTTACAGCTTTTATAACTGGGGAAGCTGTCATTAAAAAAATGTCTTCTGAGGGGAATTCCGTGGCCAGCTTGTAAAGAAACAGAAAAGTGATGAGAGTCACCATCAGATTTTGACTTTAAGACAATAAAACTACTGATGAAAAGTAATATGTGTTAATGCATTACTTTAGTCTTGTAAAATCCTATTGTATAAATATCACTTCAAGTTTGTGGAAATGAAGAGAATTTGGAGACCCAGTATTTCAATTAATTCACACACAAATACACCTTCAAGAACTGCAGCCATGGTGTAAAGGACTACTTTATTCCCACAGTATTCCAAAGGACAACCTGTGGAACAGACTATGATCATGTGGTGTCTGGAGACACCCAGTTGCTGGACGCACATTTTTCTTATTGCACAGCAGTGACTAATTGTTTACAGGTTTTTGAAAGATGAAATGCTGATTTCTACTGGGTGTTTTAAATGCTATTTAACAGATTATCACCTTCAGGGTGCTACTAAGTAACACAAGACTTCTAAGGCCCCAAGCCAAAAAGAGAGTTCCCCTTTTAAACTCAGCAAGTTTACAGGTAACCCGAGCCAAGCAATGCAGTCAATCAGAGGGAAGGGATGTGATCCAGAGGGAAGGGGTGCTATCCAGAGGGACCCTGACATCACCAGAGAACAGATATATCCAAAACACAGTCTTCACACTGCTCTGCACTTTAGCAGATAAAATATTCTTCACTGAACTAATACGCACATCATTTCATTCCACATTACAGGTACAAAATTACCTCCAGTTACTGTTACCTAAAAGACATCAAGAACCTTGAAACCAAGAAACAGGACTAATTTACTTTTAGAGGTTTTGCTCACAGGGAGCGGAAAAGAACTGGACAAGCTCCACAGGTGTATGGCCTTAAAAAACTGATCCAATAAAAACCGAGCAGTATTTTTATAAAAAGGAGAGCAGCACAGCAGCCTTCACCTTGGCTGCGGCAGAGTCCTTTGTGGCTATGAGGAATAAATCCTGCAGGGCTCCTGCACCTCCCTGAGCTCTGGACCGGCACACAGAACGCCAGCTTTCTGCACCTGTGAAGTTTTAGCTCGCTTTTTATGGAGCAATTGTAAACTGCTTCAAAATAACCCTACCGGGCTGTTCGTAGCACAGTTTGAACCTCTTGAGAAGTACTTCCAGACAGATAAATACGATTATACTACAACACTGCAGCCCCGGGGCTAGGTTTGGCTTTCGGCTTTTTTTCAGCTGGGACAAAATATCTGTAAGAAATGAGGGCGGCAGGTAGACCACAATATGGAACAACTGCATAAACAAGAATACTTATGCAGTCACTATGTAACTCTAGTGAACTGTTTCTACGGGAAAGCACAAGGTGAGTCTGTGAGGAGCATTTATATCTCTAAGTAACCGCAGGCACCCGGGCGGTCCCGTCAGCAGCGCAGCCCGGTTCCACCAGGGCACGGCCGGCCCAGGCTGCTGCACGGGGTCGGTGGGGCCCCGAAGTTCCGCTACGGGGCCGGGGAGCCTCCCCACCGCGGGTTTCTTGGGGACAATTCCCGCCTGGAGCCGAGCGGGGTCGGCGCCCGCAGGGACAACATCGCGGCCGCTCGCGGGCCAGGCGGGAAGGGCGGGGGGGGGAGGGCGGTGTCTTGTGCGCACGCGCGCGGCGGGGGCGGCGCGGCCCCGGCCCCTTTTACCTTCTCGGCGCAGGTGACCCCCGCGATGCCGCCGCCCACCACCGCGAACCGGCTCCGCGCCGCGGCCCCGCCGGCCCCCGCCATCTCCCCGCCCGCTCCCGGGAGAAACCAAGGCAGCGGTTTGTCCCGGCCACGTCCTCGCCGGGGCGCGGCGGCAGAGGCGGTGGCGGCCACGCCTACGGCGGCCGGTAGCGCCCAAACGTCCTCCGCTCCCGCGGAGCCGGGTCGGGTGGGGCGGCGGTGACTCATTGGTCACGGATCCGCCCCGAAACCGGGCTTTCTGCTCATTTCCTATCTATTTCTGTATTGATTTTAAATAATAATAACAGTGACAACAATAATAATAGTTTCTCCCTTTGACGGGGTGAGGACTTCGCGGTCCTGAGCGCTGGAGGATTTTTGTGGACTTTCTCACGGGACCAAAGAGAACTGGTAGCTAATAGCTACGATAAAAATTAAAGGCAGAACTATACATTCAGGCCTTTAGTCGTTCCCTAACAAGCAATCATGGGCAAAAACCCCACGGAAGTGTAAGAGTCTGCGTTTTCTCCACGCATACACACCCCCCACCCCATCAACTTTGGACACAATACTGGAAGTATAATGTAGACCACGATTTGAAGGTTTAGATTGGATTTGAGGATAAACCTTTTCAGGGAAGGGGTGTTCGAGCACTGGAAGAGGCTGCCCAGGGAGTCACCAGCCCTGGAGGTGTTGAAGAGACGAGTGGATGTGGCACTTTGGGACGTGGTTCAGTGGTGGGCTTGGCAGTGCTGTGTCAGTGGTTGGACTTGGTGGTCTTAGAGGACTTTTCCATCCAAAAGGATTCTGTGATTCTATGATTTCATTGAGCTGATGTGTCTGAGACGCTCCTCTCCCTACCTGTATAGCCCTCCCTTCACAAGGTATAACCTTTGGGTCTCTGTTGCTGCCCAGAAAGGGCACAGTGCCTGGGTTTGGTCGTGGTGAATCCTCTTTAGTCATTGAAGCAAATGACTTTACTCTTCTCTTTGTTTGTTTTTGAGAAGAGGATAAAAAGTGTGGTACTGTAACATGAGAAGTGTGTCAAAGTATGGAAATAAATTTAAATGTGACATACTGCCCAGCAGTGCCTGTAGTTTGAGATTAGCTGCTTAAAATTACTTTGGGCTTTTGCAGCCTGGTTTACCTTTGAGTTTTCAGCATATTAGTAAGTATGATTTTCACTGTAATGTTGACTTTCAGTGATTTTTTTTTTTCCTTGGAGGCAGGGATTAGGTATGAAAGATAATACTACTAGTTGCTTACACTACACAAGATGATGCTATTTTATGGCCAAAGACATTCCTATAGTTATTCAGGGCATCAGTCACAGCCTTCAAAACTGTTGCTTCCTGATGTCAGTTAGTTACAAATACTTTCATTTTGTCTTTTTTTTTTTTTTTAAGAAGTGACTTTTTCCCTAGCATTGAAGGTAATTGAAGTCCAGACAATTGCTGGCCATTTTGGTCATAAACTAAATTCTCTTCTCCAGACACATCCCATTCCTCTGTAAATTACCTGAGTAAGTGACCTGACCTAAATGGTGCAAGAAATTGGATAGACTTGCGTCATCAAATGCAAGAATACCATCCAAGGATTTTATTCTGCAGTATATGATAAATGATGGGAGAAAGTCTCATTTTGCTTAGAGTGAGTGTTTGCTTGTGCAAACTAAGGAAAGTTGTTACTGCCTCCATTCACAAAAAATGTGAAAAACCATTTTGGATACAATGGAGCAAAATAAGGCCCTGAAAATATTTGCTCACAATTAGTGTGCCTTCTTAGTTCCTAACTGACTGCAGGGAGATGCTCAGTGCAGGTCTGTAAAAACTTTTCCAGATTAATAGTGTCTAATTTGTGTAGGGGATTTAATGACCTTGGCTTTAGTAACAATTACCCATTGCAAATTCATTCCTGGCACTTCTTACCAAGGGTAGTGCATGTGCATTGGAACGGGGCAGCAGAGGTTGTGAGACCATGAGAGCAGGTGGTAGTCATTGAGTAGGTTTTATTTTTTATTAAGCAAGAACTCTTATTGTTCTCTGAGGAACTCTGAAAATCACTGTGCACCCATTGTAGTGCCTATGGCACTTACAACAGTGTGTGCATAACCTTCGATGCATGACTTTGCTTATCTGGCACTCACAATCTAAATATAAATATGACTGTCACCCCAAACTCCAGTACCCAAATCCTTGCTGCAGTCCATAGATGGAGCAGGTATTGACCTGGGAGAGTCCTTGCAGAAATTCTGGAACAAATCTTCTTGTCTGTAAAGCACAACAGTTTTTCTGTGAAGGAAAAAACCCCACTTGCACAGTTACAGGTTGACTGTGTCTCCAGTACCCTGCATCCTCTGCTAAATGGCAGAGCATGGACTGCTGGATCATGGCTCTGTTGTGAGAAGCCAACCATTGCCTGCCAGTGGTGATGCACTTTGTATTTCTATGAACCTTCCCTTCCTGAAAGTGTTTTTGGGCACCTTGGATGAATGTAGGCCTCTGTTTGTTTGGGCCAGGATGGTAAGTTTTGTCTGGGAATATGAGTAATGTATCACTCATGAACAATGAATTCATGTACAAAAAAAGCATGTATAGTGATACATGCCATAAGGAATTCTTTGTCTTTCGCTGCCTTCCATTTCTCAAGCAGATGGAAAAATTGCTCAGACGTTGAGAGCAGAGGGAGGCATGAGGTCCCAATCCACTGATTAAATGATAAAGATGAACAGAAAATTATACACTATTTGATTGGCCTTTGGAAGGGGATCAGAGAAGTAATGAGGCCTTAAAAGAGCACAAAACATTTTACAGGATGAGTGACATTAAAGTTTTCAGGAATATTTTTTTTCTCAGTTTGTATCTGATTCACATAAAGATGGAAGATGTAATATCATTGTGGCTAATCTGAATGTTTTTTAAAACTACAGACTTGCTCCTGGAAAAACACCTGAATGTTTTGGCACCAGGATGTGCCAGTTCATTGTGATCCCAGTAAGAAAAACACTCAGACTCTATAAAGTGTCGCTTAAAATGACATTTATTGTAGCTAACACTGTAATAAAAAAGAGGATAATGTAGGCAGTTTCACATCCCTCCAGATGCTGGGAGCCCTGAGTTGTGCAGCATTGGATGAGTCTCCAGCAAGGCACACAGGCTGTATGTGCAGCACTGTACAGCACAGCACAGGCTTAGGCCATCCCAGGTCAGCTGTTTTGTGGATCACTAACTCCTCGATGTACAATGATCTTCCGGCCAGGATAACTAACTTCCACCCCTTGATCCACACACAGTTGACCTTTCTAACACATACCATAAGTTGCAGATTATACCAGTAAATATTTTTGGCTACTAGAAACATTACTTTACAAAAAACAATTACTAAAATTAACAGTACAAGAGTAATAAAACAAATACTGATTGTGAAAACAAATGTAAGATAACAGTCACCTTGGAGCTAGGACCATCAGAGAGGTCCTGCCATCAGGTTCCACCCCTAGTCCCATGTCCCCTAAGATACAGTGGTGCAAATTTCACCAAACAGTCCAAATATGTGATGTAGGAGATGAAGAGGAGCTTTGGTGTTGCTGGAGGGCAGAGATGTCCAGCACTTCATGATCACTGATACACAGCAAGCAGAGATCAAGAGCAACACTGTGAGGCTCCACACAACAGTTCTGCATGAGAGAGAAAACAAAGACCTTTTGTTATATACAGCATAAGTTCAGACATGTAATGAGGGATGTCTGCCTGCTCCTTTAGGATTAAGTGTGTGGCTCCTGGTCCATGTGTCCCTGTTACACCCTTGTCTAGAAGCTCCAAGCTCTTTGATTCTTCGATACCTTAACTTCATGTCCGGAGAAAAATTACACATTTTTCTGTAAGAGATTTCTTTACATTTGGTGAGAAAATAGGTGTTTTGGCAAGAAATAACATGCAACTTCCCCAAAACATTGCAACAGATTACTGAGGCTAGCAAGCATTGCTATAGCAAGGGAACATATGTGTGGATGAGTTTCCCTTGATGAGCCTGGTGTTTGCACTTGTCTCTGACTCTTAAGGGCTCACTATGCTCTGTCATCATAGAAACATCCTGGACTGTACCTCATAGTGCTGTTGTCCCAGCAGAAGACTCTAGGATAAAGGTAAAAGTCCTGGAAGCGTGCTTTACTATTCAAATTCTTTACAACCCCTTATGCATAACTGTTGGCCAGTTATGGAGAGTGTGAGAGGGGAGCTGTGCATGCATGTCTTAATAATGCATTGCTTCATCCCATTGGATCAACTCCTCTGGGGTGATAGGTGTGTAATATACCCTGTGCCCTTCATGCTTGGCTACCCACTGTTGGGCCATTTGGCCTCTAAAATTAAGTCCATTGTCTAACTGGATGCAGGCAGGTGAGCCTATCCACTGGCTAAGGAACCACAGGCCTTTCAGACTTCCTCTCAGGTCAGGAGGTGCAGCTAGGGACACAGCAACATAGCTGGTGTATGTACCTACCATCAACAGCATGTTTTGTAACCCCTGTGCTTTTCATAACGGTCCTGTATAATCTGTCTGTCTGAGACAGAGCATCAGGAGATAAAATAACACTCTGTGGTAGTTTCACTCTGGGCCTTCCTGGAGACCGGCTTGTGACCAGGAAGGAACTAGGAAGGTGATCACGGAAGTATTCCATGCTATCCCTTTACGTAACTTGAGTCAACGGCTAGTCAACACCCGAGGCTCTGTCAACCGAGCTGGTCCTGCCCAAGCAGAGTCCCTCCACACTGTAGATGGAGACAAAGTTCCAGCGATCCATCTAAAAGGTATG
>NW_016690190.1:10266255-10269246 GCF_001604755.1 Lepidothrix coronata
CATATGTAAAATATATATATATATATATATTTTTGCTATAGCTTTGGCTGTTTTGGTTCTTTCTTTTCTCTCCCCCTTCTGGGAAACGGGTCCTTGTTGTCGGGTTTCGGGGGCTTGGCGGGAAGCCAGCTCGGAACTTGCACACACTCCTAATCCGAGTGGACAGATCTGCTGCAGCACTATGCTCCCTCTCTTCCCCAACACCTGGAGTGGTGTAAGAATCAAAACCTGTGGGTCAAACCCACAGATTTGAATTCCCATATCTTTTTTGCCTTCTGCTTCCATAAGTCCTGATACCACAATGGTTTCTCATGTACTGTCCAGTTGTCTACTTGTCACTTACTAATCCCTATGGCCCATGATTTCTACACTGCTCAGCACTGTGCACTTGTATTGTCCCCCTTCCCTCTTTGCTGCAGACTCCAAGGTGCCATATCATCACCTGATACTAGGACTAACAAACATTTGTGGGGTTGGCTGGTACCTAATACAACAACATGGGAGACATCGTGTTTAGACTGTTAAAAAATGGCTTTTTCATCATCTCTCCATGATGATTGATTCTTCTGTTTTCTTAAGTTATTTGGGGTGTTTTGGCCCATGTGATGGTTTCACTCCAGGCCTTCCTGGAGACCAGCTTGTAACCAGGAAGGAACTAGGAAAGTGATCACAGAAGTATTCCATGCTATTCCTTTACGTAACTTGGGGTGTAAATAAAGCCAGCAGGAGGGACCTCGCTCTCTTCCTTTCCGCCGAGGTTTGAGAGCAGTGGGTCCCTGTCTCGGTCTGGCTTATCTGGAGCTGAGGCCTGCAGCGACTGCTGTGTCTGCCACGCGTGAGGGGAGAGCGCTGGGCCATGTCGAGCCATCCTGCTTGTTCAGAGGGAAGTGGTGAGATTTTGCTAATTTACCTTGGGTTGGCTGGTTGACTTGTTTGGTCTTTGCCCCTTTTTGTCCTTCTCCCTTCTCCCTCCCCCTCTTCCCTTTTTGGGGAACTGTTTGGGATTTCTGGAGTTGTGGTGTATAGTATTCTCATTGTATATATCTGTCTCATATGTAAAATATATATATATTTTTTTTTTTGCTATAGCTTTGGCTGCTTAAGTCATTTCTTTTCTCTTCCCTCTCTGGGAAGCAGGTCCTTGTTGTCGAGTTTCGGGGACTTGGCGGGAAGCCAGCTCGAAACTTGCACAGCCCAGGACAATGATGATTCTTTTTAGATCCCAACAAGAAAGGCACTAAGACTAACACAACAGGAAGAAATCATAACCCAAAAAAGGTAATAGCAACTTATAAAATCTTATGTTTTGTCTGATGCTGAGATGATACACCATCAGATGGACCTCTGACCAGAGCACTACATATCTATATCTATCTATATCTTCATCTGTATATCTACCTATGTAGAGAGCAAAATATATATACCAAGGAGTGTAAAAATATCCCTGTACTTTTATTTATACCTAGATACACTTTATATAATGTATATACATATGTATATATAAAGATATGTAACATATATAATATACATCTCTATAAAAGTGTTGGTATAAAACATGCTTTAATAAGAGCTAATGAAATTAGTAGCTGAGGTTTAAATACCAATGGAAAGGAACTAAATAAAAGTAAAAAGTGGGAGTGGGACTGCCACTTCACAAAGTTGCTGAACAGGCTTGAGCATGGCTGGGGAGGGGGACAATCAAGAGGGCAGGGAGTGTCACAAAGGTGGGGTGTTGATGCATGTGTTGTATGGGAACAACACATGAACATTTGTCTGGGAAAGTAATACCACTATGGCCCAAGACATTTGTCTGGATACTGTACAAAATATTTGTCCTTTTGAAACACATCCTGATTAAACTCCTGAAACTGTACTTGTTTATGTTGGAAATGGATGTGTTTGTATACAAACCTGGGGGGGGGGACGGGGGGAGATGGGGACACGCACAGCAGGTCTGTCAGTAGCCTGGCACTTATCAACGAAGCAGTCAACACAGACCAGATTATGGTATACCCCTGTGTGGTAGTTTGGTCTAGGCCTTCCTTGGTGACCAGTTTGTAACCAAGGAAGAGCCCAGATTTACCCAGTATTCCCTACAATTTTTACGTAAGCCGGGCTATAAGAAGAAAGGAGGAGAGGCCTTCGCTCTCTTTCCTTCCGGCGGCTTGGGGGTGCAGGTTCCCTGCTGTTGAGTCTGTCATGTTGGGGAGTGAGGCCTGGTAAGGCCTTGTCGACCTTGGGAGACGGAGGTTGCCGGCGAGCGTTCCAGCGTGACTCTCTGTTGTCCCAAGGAGAATAGTAAGATAGTTTTTTGCCAATTCTTTTAGTTGCTAGATCTTGGGCTACTAATCGGGATATATATATATTTTATTTTGGTTTTGTTCCTTTTTTCCCTTCGCCCTTCCCTTTCCCTTTTCCTTGTAAAATTGTATATATATTTCAATTGTATATAACTGTAACATGTGTAAATATATTTATATATATTGATTTAGCTCTCTCTCTCTCTCTCTTGTTTTGGTTTTCTTGGTTGTTTTTTTCTCTCTTCTCCCTGAGGTTTGGGGGGGGGGGGACTTCTTGTGGTAAGGTTTGAAGACTTGGCAGGGAGCCAGCTTCCAACCATATCACCCTGAAAGGAGAATGACATGCAGAATACAAAAAAATGTAAATAACTTTACCACAAAGGAGTCTAAAGACGCAATAAAGTTTCCTACTGTGTGGCATCTTGTTGTTGAATCGCTGCAAAAGTTAAAAGCTGAGTGGCGAGTATCTTCGGCTGCATATGCAGCTCTGGTGGGAGAAGGTGGATTGACAGGAAGCTGAACATGAGCCAGCAGTGTGCCCAGGTGGCCAAGAAGGCCAATGGCATCCTGGCCTGGATCAGGAACAGCGTGGCCAGCAGGTCCAAGGAAGTGATTCTTTCCCTGTACTCAGTGCTGGTGAGGCCACACCTGGAGTGCTGTGTCCAGTTCTGGGCCTCTCGGTTCAGGAAGG
>NW_016690190.1:10271741-10274917 GCF_001604755.1 Lepidothrix coronata
GTAACATCTCAGGCATGGCCAGGCATGCGTCTTGTAACATCTTTGCATTGGCATAATAAACCCTTTCTTATCTCACCCCTAATTAACTGCTCCGGGAGATTTTTTCAGCACCTAACTCCCATGGCAACAGTTGGTGGCCCATACGTTGGGGAAACCTGGACCGGGACTTCTTCAGATTGGAAACTTTCATCTTGCAGGAATTCCTCAACAAGCCAGCTTTTATCTGAGATAATTCCCGCCCCGGTCTGAGAAGCCCAGCTCCACAGAACCCATGGAAGCAAGCACGGAGCATAGAGGTGAGATAGGAAAAGAGCGAATAAGGGGAAAAGGTACCTGGTTGGTTAGCAGCTGCGGGAAAAGTTTGTGTTCCGGGAGCTAGGGAACACGGGTGACTGGAAAGTTAACTTAAAGACTTGGGCCCATTATAGTCTCGAAAGTCGCTTTCCAGGTGGCGAAAGGGTTTTTCGTCAGTCCAGATCAGAGCAGGTTCAGCCCAGGGCTGTTTGTTTGTTTCGGTGGAGGGGATGCCCTCCGGTGTGCTCTGACTGTGAGGAGCTAGTGGGGCTCTGGAGCCAAGTTTGGCTCACTAGTGGTTAAGCAGCTGGGAGGTTACAGGAACGGCTCTGTAACCCTAAAGTAACAAGTTCAAAACCCAGTGTGTGGCTGTGGTTTGTTTTTGTTTTGCAAGCATGGGTTGTGTGGATTCAAAATTTAAGATCCCTAAAGAATCCCCCCTGAATCTGGTTTTAAAACATTGGAAGACTTTAACTGGTTCTGAAACAACTTTAAAGAAGGAAGAACTGTGTAGGCTGTCTGTAGATGCCTGGCCGTTGTTTGGACAAATGACAGGGGTGGTGTGGCCGGAATTTGGTCCGTTTGAACTAGACACAGTGTTTCAATTAATCTCGCTTCTTCATGTAGAACAGAGGTGGCAGGAAATTCGATATGCAGAGCTGTTTTTGTTTCTATTAACACACCCTGAATTGGGTGTAGGAGATTAAGAACGAAAATTCAGGAGAGACGGAAAAATCAGAAATGGCTTTAGGAAGAGGGAAAAAGAAAGACTGAGTTAAGGCTGCTCCTGTCCCACAAATCCTATTTAAGAACACCGGAGAAGATGATTTAGATATGTTGATATCACCTGACAGGAGAGAAAGTAGCCCGGGAGCTCCACAAATTGGACTCCCCGCTGCAGCAGCAGCGGGAGGGGCTGGAGCTGCCGGGGTGGTGGCTCCTGGACCGGCTCTGGCTGGGCAGGCGGGAGCCGTGGGGGGGTCCCCTGGTGCGGATTTGGCTGTGCTGGGAGGAATTGGACAATTCGGGACCTCCGGAGGAGTTGGCTCGGGGGCGGCGGGAGCCGCCCCGGGCACGGTTAATACAGGACTTGCTGCCGTGGCAACGAGTACAGGAGCAGGCACTGCGGGAATAGCAGGGCTGGGGCCAGCCCCGGCTGCAGCGGCAGCGTGGGGAGGGACCCCAGGAGCAGAAGCAGGAACAACCCCTGGAATTCCAGGAGGGGCAGGGGCGGTGCCAAACAGGCGGGGCCTCTGTCCTGACTGAACCGGGGGGTGGGGCTGGAGCCTCCCCCTTTCCCACGCCTCCCCCTGCCGAGGGGGGCCATTCCACCTTTGTGGGAGGGGGAAGAAGAGCCAAAAGAATTTCCAATCTCTGCCTCTCATGTAGAGGGAACAGAGACGCATAGGGCAAGCCGGTTTCAGCTGCTGAGAGAAGGGAGAAGCGAGGTTTACCACCGTTTGATAAGGACACAGAAGCAGGGAGTGAATCAAGTTACAGCTCGGGGGAAGGGGAAGCAGACCCGCCTGTAGTAAAACCAAAAACAATGGGGAAGAGGACCCGTGAAGCCTTAGCTGCCCCCGACCCGACTGCAAGTAGAACCAGAGCAAAGGACAAGCCACCGTTAGAAGCCCCCTTAAGACAAGCTGAAACCAATCAGGGCACGGTGTTAATAAAGGTTCCTTTCTCACTGGTTGAGTTACAGCAATGGAATGATTCTGTAGGGGCATATAGAGATAATCCAGACAAAGTGGCAAACTATGTCCAGAGAGCAATTAAAACTCAGAATCCTGACTGGTGTGATCTGGAGGTTATGATGGATACTTTATTAGACCAAACAGAGAAGGAGATGGTAAAAAGAGCTGCTCGAACTGCAATAGAGATGCTAAAAATCTCTGGGCAGTTTCCAGGCGAAGATATTAAAGATATCTTCCCCTCCGAGGATCCCGAATGAGATCCTAATGTACCAGCAAATTTAGAAGCGTTGAAACGTTATCGAGACTGGGTAATTATGGATTTCGGCATGGAGTTCCGAAGGCGATAAACTGGTCCAAAATGTATGAGGTTAAACAAGACATAAATGAATCACCCACAGACTTTCTGAACAGATTAAAGGATGTCATCAGGAAATATACCGACATAGACATAGAATCAGATTTGGGAAAGAAAAATCTGGTATACTTATTTGTAGGGCAGTCCACAGATAACATAAGAAAAAAGCTGCAAAAAGCAGGTGGTGATAAAAAGGATATTGGTGAGCTGTTAGATATAGCCTGGACAGTATATAGAAATAGGGAGCAGAAAAAGAGAACAAGGGTGATGGAATTAGAAGGTGGCTATAGAGAGAGAGCCTCATAGACGTAACCACAAGTATCACAGGTCTAACCGTCAGCAGGACATAGCAGATGACAGATGTTCTTATTGTAAGAAGAAGGGACATTGGAGAAAAGACTGCCCGGAGCTGAGGGGAGCTGAAAACACTCTTCCCCCCCCACCACCAGCCCCCCAACTGACTGTGAGTCAGAATGTATGAGGGGAACCGGAGGTTTCTTCTCCAGCAGAGCCTCTGGTTACAGCTAAGATGGGGGGGGAGAATGTTGAATTCTTGGTTGACACAGGTGCGGCATACTCTGTATTAAATACTTTAGAAGGGAAACTGAGCCATGAAACTATAACTGTGGTAGGTGCTACAGGGGTAAGTGAAACAAGGCCATTTTTTAAACCTTTGAAATTTAAATTGGGCAAGCACTGGGTAACTCACCAATTTCTTTATATGCCAAATTCTCCTAGGCCTTTACTGGGTAGAGACTTACTGGAAAAATTAGAAGCTGAAATTAAATTCAGCAAGGGGGGAAACATAAAGGTTATAATCCCAGATACTA
>NW_016690190.1:10276520-10278360 GCF_001604755.1 Lepidothrix coronata
GCTCTGATGAAGTTGAAGATGATGAAGTAAGTGGTCCCAAAAAGACCCCAGACCCAATTCTCAGGGGGTGGACCCGGGGCGGACCAGAGTAAAGGCCGCGGGGTGGACACATCTGGGATTGGATGGATGGTGTTATAAAATGTAACCTCTCGGGCACGACCGGCGCGCGCGCGTCGTAAACCATCTACTGCCTTGGCAAATAAACCCTTTCTTATCTCACCCCTAATTAACTGCTCCGGAGATTTTTTTCAGCACCAAAATACACCGGCAACAGTGACAATAGTGAAAGAAGTATGCCGCATCCTGGGAATTGTCCGGGACCTACATACCCCCTATAGACCTCAAGCTAGTGGCAAAGTTGAGCGAATGAATGGTACTCTGAAAATGCAAATTAGCAAAATTTGTCAAGAAACTGTCGCCTGGACAGAGAGATTTCTCTGAACAATTTTTCCTGCACTCTGTAGGCCTTGCTTGCCATGGAAGTGTCAAGTATGTATTGTTTATACTTATAGACTGTGTGAAAATATGTGATGCTTATACTTGTTAGCTATGTGTCTAATTATAAGGTTTGAGAACATAATATGTTTATAGAAAGAAAACCTTGAGAAACTGAAGATAATGAAACACCTGCAAATTTAGTAAAACTCTAAAAGCAGATTAATTAGAAAGAGGTTTCTATGCCAAGGATGATTTCAGATCGCGTGGACAGAACATCAGGTCCAATGAACTGGAGACATGAGACGCGTGCACAGACTGAGCTATCCAATCACCTTCTTATAAGCATGTGTCCCAAACAAACTAAACTGTATAAAAGTTAACTGATTTAAATAATAAATTTGACATATTGCCGATCCTAAGGGTCTGTGAGCTTATGTTCGTGCCTCCCCATCAATAAGAAACATCTATGTTGTGGGTTCAAGCTTTGCCACTAGCTCTGCTGAGGATTCGTATCCAACCATGGTGGAAGGATAATATAAGTCCATATGAAATACTGTATGGAAGACCATATCAGGCACCACACATACCAGGAGACATACACATAAGAGGGAGAGCTGATTTACAAAAATATTTGATTGCTTTAGGCTTTACTTTACAGAAGCTCCAGAAAGTCATCGAATTATCCAGACCCACAGGACTGGACACCCCTGCTCATCCATTCCAACCAGGAGACTGGGTCTACGTCAAGTGGTGGAACAGTGACCCCTTGCGAGCCAAGTGGAGAGGACCATACCAAGTCCTGGTGACTTCCCTCACCTCCGTCAAAGTTGCTGGCAAAGAACCCTGGTTTCACTATTCCAGAGTCAAAAGAGCACCAGCTGCCTGAACAAACAGCCAATCAGAACTGGACACCGATGAAGAAGATGTGGCATAGACTGGTTTTACTGTGTATTCTGTTCATGCAACCGGTAACTATGAACCGAGTTTGGGAGCAAAAATTGCATGTGGCCCTAGTCCAAAATGTGTCTAAAATTCTTCGGAAAACTGAATGCTGGATTTGTATGCAAGTACCAGCAATTGATGATGAGGATAGTGACTGGCCCCTAATTGGCATTTTACTAAATGGGACAAACTTTGGTAAGTCTATGATAAATTTCCCAGGAACCTGGAAGCCAGTTACAGAGGCTTATTATCTGGTGGCCCTAAGTAATGTGATTTCTAATCAGAGTATTGTTCCCTGCATGATTGTAAATGCTACAGGAAAAATCATTCTCCCCCCCTACTGTGATAAAAACAATTCAAAAGAAGGGATAAACTCAGAAATTGTCACAGGGATGGCTCAGTTCCCCTTGAGATTAATTCCTCCCCAGGGTTCAGGATGGTACTGGATCTGTGAAAAGGA
>NW_016690190.1:10278370-10279519 GCF_001604755.1 Lepidothrix coronata
AACCACGCCACCTGAAACCAGTGATGTCCCTATTAAGTCCACAGAAGTCGGGGTCCAAACACAACTTGAGGTCAATGCTATTTCTACTAAGTCCACAAGAACCGGGACTCAAGCTAAGAACCGGAAGGTCATCATTGCCGGTATGAAGAAGAAGAAGACGTGGGTAAGGGAAATCAAGGAACTTACGGACCCATCTCCGCAACTAATAAAAAGCTGCCTGCTCAGCGTAGCAGGCAGACATCTCTTTGTCTCACTACCCTCGTGTGTCTTGTGTGTCGTTCTTCCCCCTTCGGACCAAGGCCTTTCGACAGGTACCCAGCGACAAGCGCCCTACAATTTTCCACAGCATAGTAAGAGCCTTGGTCCCATCTCTAGGAGTAAGTGAATTGGAAAAAGGAAAACATTCAAGATCATACTTCAGATGCAATTGAAACCCTAAAAGAACAATTCCAGAGCTTGTCTCATGTAATAATACAAAATTGAATGGCCCTCAGTTTCTTGCTAGCCTCACAGGGAGGCGTGTGCAAAGTTATCAACACCAGTTGCTGCTCTTACATAGACCAGACTGGTAGAATTAATAATGATTTGGCTGCAATTCAAAACCAAAGCAAAATCTTGCACCAAATATCTCTGGATGATGTCTCCCTGAGCTTAGGAGATGTCCTCCACAAACTCACTTCATGGTTACCGAATTGGACTTAGATGAGACAACTGTTTATTTTAGTGATGTACGTACTTAGCGTTAGTATAATAGCCCACTGCATGTACCGATGTTATAGTTGTTGTAGATGTAAGTAGAGATTGGACAAGACCTTTGGGTTTTGTCCAGTCTCTAAGGGGGGATCTGATGCCTTAAGGGTCTTTTAGTTTTTTTTGACTTTGCTAATTTTTATAAGCTTTATATGTAATTATAGTAGAAGCAGATTTTAGAAGTAGCTATATTGTATTCCTCACCCTGTAGCACCCTTTAGTTTACACATTCTTCAACCCTCTTACCCCATTCCACGCTCCCTATATCAATCCTACCCCTGAATTCAGTAGAAATGTTTAGTCTCTTGTCAAGGCAAAGCATTGGAACCTCATCGATTATGTCTTGGTGCGACGGAGAGATGTCTGCGATGTCTTCCATACCCGCGTGATGCCCAGCAC
>NW_016690190.1:10280254-10281978 GCF_001604755.1 Lepidothrix coronata
GTGGCTGGCTTTCTGCCAGCACTCACAAGGGAGGTATCCAAGCTCCCTCGGCCCCCTTGACACAGGGGGTCTTCCGTGGGCTTCATCACCCCAGACAAGGTCGTTTCACCACAGTCATATCACGAAGACACAGGGGGTCTTCGTGACGGTCTGGTATCTCCAGGAGATTCAAGCTCCTTGCAGGGCCTCTGTGCCCTGTTCTCAGGCTGCCACCGTGGCAGCAGTGCGAGGGGGGAGCCAAGGTCACCCCCTCTGCATTCCATCTGGCCGTCCCGGTCCAGCTTCAGGACATCTTTGAGCTTCTTAACTCCTCTCTCTCTCCAGTGCTGCTGTACTCCAAGGCTCCTCTCAAATAGGAGTCCATCTATTCCTCCTTCCAGGAGGTCTCAAAGGAGTTTTGGGGTCTGGTATCAGTCTTACCCCAAACTCTGTAGTTCTGCTGCTGGCTCTCTCTTTCCAGGAGTCCTCTCTGCGATGCTGCATGTCTCTGTTGCCTCTCCGGTTCAGGTCTTATCTGTCCTGGCTCTGTGCCACCGTTTCTCTGGTCAGTGCCGGCTGCTGCTCTGCGCCCATGGAGAAAACATCTCCCGGCATACTACAGACACTTAGCCCAGTCCAAGACTGTTCCAGGTCTTTGCAGTCCCCCCAGCCGGGGGCTGGGAGGGGGCCAGAGGCCCCAAGGGGCTCCGAGCCCCTTCCTCGTGGCTCACAACATGGCCACCTCTCCAACAACCACCAAAAACTACAACTCATCTCTTCCGGTGAGCTTGTGATATGTTTACATTTTTGCAGGAGCGCCCATTGGGCAAAACTTCAAAACATCCAGGGGTTTCCACCCCTTGGGGTCTACCACTTTTCAGCCTCTGGGGGAAAACCAAGGTCCAAACCACCACAACACTCCACCCCTCACTCCTGCGAAATGTCAACATATCACAACTCTTCACAGTTTGTTTTGTCTGGAAAACTCTTTCTGTTACCACAAGCATCATGGCTCTTATCTCTCCCCCTCGATGGTTCGCAACCATCCTCTGCTACCATTTATGTCATGGTTTGAGATAGCCCCAAAAATCCAATCCCCTAGTCTAAGCCTCCTCCCACATCTCAGCCTAATGTGAGATGGGTTTTTCCAGACAAAACACACCATACTCAGAATGGGGGAAAGGGAATATATTGCAATGACTGTACATATCCAATACAATGATGTCATCAATGTATTGGATATGTTCTGGAGCCTTACCCTTCTCTAGCGTGGCTTGAATGAAGTCACGCCGCCATTGAGTGCTGCTGTACCAGACATGTTGGAGCTCCAGTATGAACTGGAGTCCAAGACAGCGAAGTGGTACGCCACCATTGACATCGCAAATGCATTTTTCTCCATTCCCTTAGCAGCAAAGTGCAGGCCACAGTTTGCTTTCACCTGGAGGGGCGTTCAATACACCTGGAATCGACTGCCCCAGGGGTGGAAGCACAGTCCAACCATCTGCCATGGACTGATTCAGGCCACGCTAGAGAAGGGTAAGGCTCCAGAACATATCCAATACATTGATGACATCATTGTATGGGGGGACACAGCAGAAGAAGTGTTCAAGAAAGGACTCCTGGAAGGGAGAGAGAGAGAGAGCCAGCAGCCAAAGTCCTAGCAAAAATATATATATATGTATTATGTATAAAACAGAGATATACAATGAGAATTTTATATATATATATATATATATATATATATA
>NW_016690190.1:10285002-10286525 GCF_001604755.1 Lepidothrix coronata
GGGTCCAAACACAACTTAAAGTCAGTGCCATTTCTACTAAGTCTACTAGAACTGGGACTCAACCTAAAACCCGGAAAGTCATTGTTGCCCCCATTAAGAAGAAGAAGACGTGGGTAAGGGAGATCAAAGAACTTACAGACCCATCTCCGCTACCGGAACACACAGAAGAAGAAGAAGAAGAAAAAGAAGAAGAAGGAACGGAGGAACCTATTCAAACCATGCAGGAAGTAGTTGATGAAGGAGCGGCAGCAACAGATGAAGGAGTGGCTACAAGCGAGGAAGGAGCGGCAGCAATGATCGAAGGAGCGACTGCGAGAGAGGAAGAAGTGGCTGTGACTGAGGAAGGAGCAATTGAAACAGAAGAAGCAGCTGCCGGAGAGGAAGAAACAGTTGCAAGGGAAGGAGCACGCCCAAAAGAACTAGGGGCGCGTCCAAAGGAAAGCAGAGCAGTATCAAGAGAAAGGAAGGCAACAGTACAAACGGCCCGTGGTATATTGTCACCTGATGATTTATACCCTGACTACACATTCAGTGTTACAAAAGATGCAAAGAAGGGGCCAAAGTATCCCCCTCAACCTGAGGGAGAATTATTCCTACCCCTCCAGACCCAACCTTCTCTTGGAGGCGTGGATGATTGGAGGAAGCTCTTATCTTGGCACCCGAGAGACTACTCGCTACCTCCACCGGCTGGGTATCGTGAACGACATAGAAGTCCATCTCCACGGCGTGAACGACGTAGAAGTCCATCTCCACGGCGTGAACGACGTAGAAGTTCATCTCCGCGGCGTGAATGGTGTAGGAGTCCGTCCCCACGGTATGAAAGGCGTAGAAGTCCATCTCCACGGTATGAACAGCGTAGAAGTCCATCTCCACGCCATGAACAACATAGAAGCTTATCCCCACGGCATGCCCAGTCTCCACCTCCACGTGAGAGATACAGAGAGGAGGCAGGAGCGGTTCCACGTAAGAGTGGAAGAGTAAAGAGGGAGGTGGAAAAGATTCTACGTGGGAGAGATGGACAAGAAATAATGCGAGAAAGCGAAATTACACAATCACTGACCACAGGAGAGCTTAGAGATTTACGGAGAGATTATATGCGCTTGCCTGGTGAACAAATCCTCACCTGGCTGGTGCGATGCTGGGACAAGGGAGCTGATAGTCACATAATTGAAGGTGACGAAGCACGACAACTGGAATCCATTGCCCGAGACCCTAAGATAGAACAAGAAATGGGAAGGGAGAAAGCGGCATCCAGTCTTTGGCTCCGAATTCTTCATGCTGTGAGGGCGAAATACCCATTTAAGGAGTCCCTGAAGAGTTCTTCAAGAAGGTGGAGGACTGCGGAAGAAGGCATCCAATACCTACGGGAATTAGCCATGTTGGAGATCATCTATTCTGATCCAGATTATTATGACATCCAAGTTCCCGAGAATGTTCCTTGCACACAACCAATGTGGAAAAAGGTAATTCAAGGTGCCCCTAAACCGTATAGGTATTGCTTGATAACCGCATATCATCCAAAG
>NW_016690190.1:10288543-10294394 GCF_001604755.1 Lepidothrix coronata
AAAAAAAAAAAAAAAAAAAAAAAAAAGGAGGTCAGCAAAGGGCATCAAGGAAAGCTAGCGATGCCGTAGCAGACGCCGGATAGTGTTCACCGCGGTGCAGCTGCGGCGCCTGTCTCATTCTTTGCCGGGGATAAAAAGGGAAGAACGAGCTGTTTGTTTCCCTCCCGTTACCACTAGGGACTCCAGAGCTCCTCTCAAGCTACCGGCAGCATCCTGGAAGCTGCCTGCCCGGGAGAGGGCCCGCTGCCGAGGAGCGAGTGCGGCAGCGCGCCGGGAGCGTCGCCGCGGGGCATCCGCGTCGGCGGGAGCGGTGAGAGGCATCCAAAGGGCAAACAGCACCGTTCTGCTTCTGCGAGCTGAACAGCAAGGCAGGAAAGGGTTTTGGCTTTAATTAGCACAATAAGGTGCCACTAAGGAACCTGCTCTTCGGTTTTCCATAGCCTCTCCATGCTTTTTCATTCAAAGAGCACTTTCTCAGGGATCTGATTGCTAGATCATGTCAGGTGATGTAGTTTTAATGTATCTCTTGGAAAGGTGTGCAAAGGACTATAAATAGAGAAACTAACTACTAAAAGAGATTTTTTTCTTTGCCTACATCATGTTTAATATACTAAGAACCCTTCACAGACTACATTTTTTTTCTCTCTGTGTCTAAACAATCTTTGGTCACCATCTCACACATGAAAGCACAGAATCTCGCAGAGAGAAATCATTTTTCTCCTACATTTGCACAGAATATAGCACAATAGAATTACTTCCTGGAGAGCCTAAAAACTAATGTACAAAATAACTAGAAAAGCAGTAACACATGATATATGAAATAGGCAACTCAACACCCACAAAACAAAAATGAGGATTCATGAGAGGGGAAATTAATATTTTCAATTATATTTTTAAAAATTCAAACAAAAAACTCTGAGGGAAGCATTTCTATTATCTAGGATTCACACCAGAAAAAAAAAAAATATCCACACCTGGATGATAATCAGAAATAAAATAAAAATCTTAAGAGTGACATGTAAAGTAGACGCTATGACAAAATATTTTTCACTATAGTTGTGTACCAAGGTCTCCAACCAGCAAACATCTCTCAAGACATGAGAATGCTTCATTCCCAGACCCAGCTTTACAGAAATTTGTTGTGGGTTTGGATTTTTTTTTCCTGTTGCTGGGGGCAGGGTTTGTGACAAAAACTTACAAATTGGGAAGTAACACACAAATTTCAGTTTCTAGCCCCAAGACGAGACCACTGGACTGCATTTCTCCCCACAGCCAAAGTTTCAACGCTAACTTGGTTCATCTTATAGGCAGTTACACGAATTCGATGCTCTAAGAAGGGAAGATGATCAACATGCAGCCACATTATGGAGACTTCATCAATCTCAACAAGCAAGCACTGCAAGCAACTGAACTCAATTGGCAGATCAAACCAGACAGAGCACTTGGAGAAATAAATGAGGAGATTGCTTAGCTTCAGGTGCTTGTGCAAGGCTTGTTTTCAAGAACTGGCATGATTCCCATCTTGTCCTATCTCTGTTCCTCCTCTTGGTCACTCTGAGACTGACTCTAGCCATGGGAGACCAGTTTTGTCTTATGTCCTTGCATCCAGTTGCTTCCCAGGTCAACAGCTCTGCCACAGTTCTTTGTCTACAGAGCGTAGGGAGGACCTGCCTGTAACTGAAAACAGAGCAAAGTGGCAAAAGCAAAATGAGCTCAATCTAAAATGGTAACTATGCAAAGACAGCCGAGAGCATGCTTATGCACAGTATTCTTTGATTAATTTCCCTGTCTCAAGAACTTCTTTAGCTGTTTTCCTCTGATAATGATATTGCCATCTGCTCTTATCATTTATCTGGTATCCCTACTGTGATGGTTTCAGTCTAGGCCTTCCTGGAAACCAGCTTGTAACCAGGAAGGAACCAGGAAGGTGACCAAGGAAGTATTCCATGCTATTCCTTTACGTAACCTAGGGTATAAATAAGGCATTGATAAGATAGTTCGCNACCCGTAAAAAGAACAATTTCCAATGGGGTCCTGAACAACAACAAGCTTTCAGGCAAATCAAGCAAGAAATTGCACATGCCGTGGCTCTTGGACCAGTCAGAACGGGACCAGATGTAAAGAATGTGCTCTACACTGCAGCTGGAGATAAAGGTCCCTCCTGGAGCCTCTGGCAAAAGGTGCCTGGCGAGACAAGAGGGCGACCACTGGGTTTCTGGAGCCGAAGCTACAGAGGTTCAGAGGTTCTGGAGAAGGAAATCTTAGCAGCCTATGAAGGCATACGAGCAGCTTCAGAGGTAATTGGTACCGAAGCACAGCTCTTCCTGGCACCTCGATTACCAGTGTTGAGCTGGATGTTCAAAGGGAAGGTGCCCTCTACGCATCATGCCACCGACGCCACGTGGAGCAAGTGGATCGCTTTGATTATGCAACGTGTCCGAATCGGGAACTTGAATCGCCCTGGTATTTTGGAAATCATAACCAATTGGCCTGAAGGTGGGAACTTCAGTCTGGTAGAAGAAGAAGAAGAGCCAGTGAGTCGAGCTGAAGAAGCTCTGCCATATGATAAGCTGCCAGATGAGGAAAGACGCTATGCCCTTTTCACCGATGGTTCCTGCCGTATTGTAGGCAGGAGCCGGAAGTGGAAAGCAGCTGTTTCGAGTCCCACCCGACGAGTGTCGGAAGCCACTGAAGGTAAAGGCAAATCGAGTCAGTTTGTGGAACTCAAAGCGGTCCAATTGGCCCTAGATATCGCAGAGAGAGAAGGATGGCCGAGGCTCTACCTGTATACCGATTCGTGGATGATAGCCAATGCCCTATGGGGATGGCTAGACCGGTGGAAAAGGATGAATTGGAGGCGTAGAGGGAAACCCATCTGGGCTGCTGACCTGTGGCAAGGCATCGCTGCCAGAGTGAAGAAACTAAATGTAAGAGTCCGCCATGTGGATGCCCATGTGTCCAAGAAGCGAGCTAATGAGGAACATGCTAATAACGAACAGGCAGACCGAGCTGCACAGGTCAAGGTCTCGCAAGCAGACCTAGACTGGCAGCAGAAGGGAGAGTTGTTCCTAGCTCGATGGGCTCATGATGCTTCAGGTCATNCCCAGCCCCCGTCCCCAGCTCTCAGGACATCCCCAGCCCCCGTCCCCAGCTCTCGGGGACACCTCGTCCCCGTCGGAGCGCGGCGGATCTCAGTCGGATGTCTCCGCTCAGGAGGGAAGGCTTTTCCCCGGTTTGTTGTTAACAGGGAATTTGACAGCTCTGCGCCAGCCCCTCAGTGCCCCAGAGATCCCTCGGGGCCCAAATCCACCACACAAACACCGGCTCCCGACCTGGGGAGGGTTCCCGGCTGCGCTGGGGCGGTGGGAGCGCTTGTACCTGCTCGGGACCCCCGAGGGCGGGGAGGCTCCGTGCCCTGCTCGGCAGCTCCAGCTGCCCTGGGGTGCCCTCCCAGTCCCCCAGTGAGGAGCTGAGCCTTGGGGAGCCCCTCGCTCCCCAGCCCCTCCCGGCCCCACACGCAGGAGGTGCCGCTCGCTGCACTCTCGGTCCGACGGCGGCTCCGTGAGAGCCCAGCGAGGGCACAGTGACGGCCCCTCCTGTCCTGGGGGCTCAGCCAAACTTTGGGAAAACAGGTGCGAGGAGTTCGCCAAGCCAGTGTGACACGGACAGTGTCGAGCGGCAGGGCGAGCACGGGAGGAGATCACTGCTGCAAATAACTGAGAGCACGGGAGGAGATCACTGCTGCAAATAACTGAGCACACCCGCAGAAATACCAATCCCTGACTGGAATAATTATTGTTATGCAGATCACTCTTGGTGATTAATTCCCTAAAAGGAATTTGGAAGAGTTTTCCCACAGGAATGAGAGAGGAATCTGACGGCTAGGCTCCTCTAAGGGATGGGAGGAAGAGTTTTGGGCTCTGGAGCCCTCCTTGGAAGTGGAGTGCCAGGGTGGCATCGCTGCCCATGGCAGGGGGGTGGAACCAAATGATCTTTAAAGTCCCTTCCAACCCAAACCCTTCCATGCTGTGATTCTACGAATGACTGGGCCCCACCCCGGGGCAGTGGGTGACCACCCCTCCCTCCAGCCCCCAGGGATCTCACCGTGGTTAATGTTGGAACACATCCACCTGCAGGAACAGTTTCCTGCAGGCTGGACCATTCCAGCACTAATGAACTCCAGGCAGCAGCAGCAGGGGAGTCACTCCAGCACCTGGAGAAACACAGGAAGGTTTTGACCATAATAAAAATAATAATTCCACAAGAGCAATGTGAAGCACAGCATCAAACACCCCCGAACCCCCAAGGCAAGAGTCCCACCATGCTACTGCTTGGTTAGGGTTGCAGGTATTGCAGGAGTCATGGAAACATGGAATGGGTTGTTTGAGGGGACCTTAAAGCCCATCCAGTGCCACCCCTGCCATGGGCAGGGACACCTTCCACCAGCCCAGGGTGCTCCAAGCCCCGTCCAACCTGGCCTTGGACACTTCCAGGGATCCAGGGGCAGCCACAGCTTCTCTGGGCAACCTGGGCCAGGGCCTCCCCACCCTCACAGGGAAGGATTCCTCCTGACATCTACTGGTTTAAAATCATTGCCCTGTGTCCTATCCCTCTCTGCCCATGTACAAAGTCACTCTTCACTTGGATTGCTAATCCAAATTAATCCCAAATACAAGGTGAGGCCTGGCTATGTCGTGCTTTGGGCTGGCACAGGTGTCCCAGAGAGCTGCAGGATTGCTGCCACAGTGGAATCACTGCTCCAGGCCCTGGAAAAGCTCAGTTGGTGCTCTCCAGGGGGATGCTGGGCAGATGATATCTGCTGTCGTGGCCAGGCTGGAAACACGTGCCTGGAACTATCCAACACTGCTGCCTCTGCCAGGGAAGGGGTTGGTGCCAGAGAACATGGGTGGGCACCAGAGCTCAGCCATTGTGTGAAGGAACAGATGGAAAGGTCCAGCCTTCAACTCGAAGGTTGGTTCCCAGCCAACCTCATCCCTGGGGCCCAGGGAGAAGCATGACATGGGAATCACGAGCTCAGGGAACTCCAGGACCATTTCCACTTGAGACAACCACCACACCCTCCTGTTTGCAGGCTGCCATGGCCAACCCCACTGCAGAGCCCCCAGGGACCTTCCCTCTCCACTCCAGACCCTGCTCCCCTCGTTCTCTGAACACCCCTGTCCTGCTGGCTTTGCTTTGGGGATGTCAAACACCCCGAATCTTCACATCCCAGCCAGCCTTTGGGGCATTCTGGGGTTCTGCTGCCCTGCACCCCCACACCTGGGCTGCCCCCTCTCCTCTCACGGGCTCCAGCAGTGGTGGATTTTGGCAGCATCCACACTGAATTCCCTGTTCCCAGAGCAGACACGCTCCAGCGCCACCAGCAGAACAAATCTTCACCCAGCCGAGAAAAACTGGGTTTGTTTCGAAACAAAGCCAAAAGGAGGCAAACGTGTCTCAGCATCCCACGGTTCGTTTCTTGTTTGTGTGGTGCTTGGAAAGAAGCTTTCACAGTCCCCAGGTCACTGCTCAGTTTCTTCATCTGCAAATCCAAAGAGCAGTGCTCGTGGAGGCGCTGGAAAAACCCAGGTGCAGAGCAGAACAGCTTTGTTTGTTCAGCCTTCGCTCGCAGCTTTCAGGGTATTTGATGTCCACGTCAATTTTCTGAATTACAAAAGTTTTCTCTTCATCAGAACTCCCCTGGTCGGGTCACAGAGAGCCCGGCTCGTGTCTGGGGGTCGTGCCCAGGGCAGCTCCCGAGGGATGAGCTGTGGTGTCTGTTCCAGACTCTGTGCCAGGAGCAGGCAATTCCAAAGCCCAGGGTGTGTTTGCAGTCCCAAAGAGCTGCTCT
>NW_016690190.1:10296301-10298958 GCF_001604755.1 Lepidothrix coronata
CCTGCCCCCGGCAGGGGGGGCACTGGGTGGGGTTTTAGGGCCCTTCCAACCCAAACCAGTCTGAGATTCTAAGACAGAATAGAGTCCCCTCAGAGGCTGCACTGAAGCAGCTCCTGTCTAACAGCCACCAATTGCTGGAACAGACCTCTGGAAGTGGGTGGAGGACCAGGGGTGAGACTCCCCATGCCAGGACACAGGTGATGGGAACAGGGGCATTGCCATTGCCAGCTGCCACTGCAGCCACTGCCATTGCCAGCCTGCTCCTTGCACTTCCTACAAGGCTTCCAGTGACTAAAAAAGGACAAAACTTTAGTCTTACAGGTCTTGAACACCCGTGACAGAACCTAACCCATGACAGCCTCTCACAGCCGCAGAACTGTGGAGTGATCCGGGCTGGACAGGACCCTGGGATGTCTCTGGTCCCACCACCTGCACAGAGCAGGGTCAGCCAAGGGCTTGAGTGCCAAAATCCTCTGAGGATGGAGCTCATGAGCTCTCCAAGGAAACCTGCTCCAGTCCCTGCTCTGGGCTGTAAATCAGTCAGCCCCGTACAAGGCCAGCCAGAAGAAACAGAAAATTCACACTTTGTTCCTGTTCCATCTGATAACTTACATTGTCCAGGGAGAGCTGGGATTCCAGGCAGATGCTCCAGACTCCTCCGTTGCTCTAATGAGGAGGGAACTCTCCAGATGGTGCTCACAATCCAAAGATGTCCATGGCTCAAACCAGGGCTTTGCCCTTCTGGATTTACCAGACCAACAGAGGGATATTTAATGCCAGAAATGCTAAAATATGTAAAGGAAGCTCTCCCCTTCCTACCCCAGCCCAGGGGGAAGGCCACACTGTTTAGGTCAAGGTAGCACCCCACAGCTCACCTGAAGTCACCTGACAGCCTCCCAGCCCCTCAGCAGACACTCAAGGAGCTTGTCTTGATTTCCAGCAGTCTCTGGAACAAAAGACTTATTTTTCACAGCAAAGGACTGCTGTGATCACCCACCTTCGCCCCTTCATCACCCCAAAAAGCACCTGTAAGGTGCTTTGCTTTCATTTTCCATCAAAGTTGGACCCGTGTGCTGGTTCCTTGTCTCATCCCCATCACCACTGGAGCAGTGGGAGAGGTGTCCCGAGGAGACTGGGAAGCTCTGGGAGGAGCAGGACCTCCCTTGGAAGCCAGCACGACTCTAAGCCCCCCTTCACCATTCCCTCCCCATCCACGTCCCAAAATGTGGCCCTGGGGACTGGGTGAAGCGTTTGGGAACAAGCTGAGGGACACATGGCCCTGTGCTGCCCACCATCACCCCCCGGCTGCCCCCGGGGACACACGGGGACCCTCACCTTGGGGCCAAGCACCCCCCAAGTGTCCCCACCAAAACTCTCCTTCCCTCAGACCCTCGAGCTTCCCAATCTCCCCCAGGGCTGGGCCCCTTCCCTGGAGCAGCCCCTGCCCCCCTCCTGGGGGTGACTCTACACTCATCTCGAGTGTCTTTGCAGGAGCTAAAAACCTGATTAGCAAGGATTTTGTGCTTGTTTCTACAGAGCTGATACCCATCACGGAACAGCAGAGCCAGCGTTCGGCCAATCCCTGCAGAACCTCCCCGGGAAGGTGTGGAAAACGAGACATGTATGGAAAACGAGACATGTATGGAAAACCAGACATGTATGGAAAACGAGACATGTATTGAAGCGAGACTTTGCAGTTGGCCAAACTCCACCAGCAGCTGCTTTACTTATCATTTATTAATTTGTTTGTGTGACATAATGAGCTCTGCATCACAATGCTGTGACAATAAAAAATTGGTTGTGTCCAGCCTTGGGGTAACTTTGTCACCCCATCTGGAGTCACTGGAAAATGAAATGCCAGGACTCCACGGAAGGCAAACCCCCAAAGGAGCCCTGATTGCTGTAAATTACATTCCTGCCCTTTTACACTGTATTGATCAAGTCTCATGTTCACTTTGCCGTTATTTTATTTGGATCTAAAGGCAAATGAAACCGTTTCAGATTTCTCTGATAATCCTATTTCTCTGTTAAATTGAAGCACATAAACTTCTGTTTTTCCTGACTTAAGTCAGAAACTTTTTTTCTTTTCCTGACAGGTTTGGCTGAGCCAGGGGACACCCAAGGAAGACTCACAGTTCTGGTGGCTCCTCCAGCTGCTCTTCCAGACCCCCCCAGGCACACGTTGTCCAGATCTGCTGATCTGCACTTGGTAGAGTCCTACCATTCTTTGGGCCACTGAGATGATCAAGTCCAATTTCTCCCCCAGCATGGCCAAGGCCACCACTAACCCATGTCCTCAAGTGCCACATCCACACAGCTGTTAAATCCCTTCAGGGATGGAGACTCCACCACCTCCCTGGGCAGCTGTGCCAGGGCTGGGCAGCCCTTTCTGTGGAGGAATTTTCCCAATATCCAACCTGAGCCTCCCCTGGCACAGCTGGAGGCCGTTCCCTCTCCTGTCCCTTGTTCCCTGGCAGCAGAGCCCGACCCTCCCCCCCAGCTCCCCCCTCCTGTCAGGGGGTTGCAGAGCCAGAAGGTCCCCCCTGAGCCTCCTTTTCTCCAGGCTGAGCCCCCCCAGCTCCCTCAGCCTGTCAGGGGGTTGCAGAGCCAGAAGGTCCCCCCTGAGCCTCCTTTTCTCCAGGCTGAGCCCCCCCAGC
>NW_016690191.1:0-11839 GCF_001604755.1 Lepidothrix coronata
TTTCAAATTCTGACCTTTAAAACAAAAAGCATTTGGTCATATTCACAACATGCAGGGAAGGGAGAACATGGAAAGGTTAGTGCAGCCCTGGGTTTGTTCCCTTCCATAACTGCACTGCAGGAGAATCAAAGACACTGTGAGGAGCTGATTCTTGTTCTTGCTGCACTGCTTTTTGTGTTAACAAGCAATCTTTGTCAAAGTGACAGTGTACCAGAATCCATGGTACATGAGACAGCCCAGCTGATCTTTTTATAAATTACATTTTTTTAACCAGCTGAATGGAGACATGTATTAACTGGGTCTGGCTACCTGGCATTCGTGAAGATCTGGCTTTTGAGCACCCAGTGCTCTGCTCTTCAGTGGCCTCGGTGACATTGCTGCCTTTTAAAATTATTTTGAGTCTTTGGCAGCCCATTGACAGACCTCACTTTTCCCCTTGAAGTGGGTAGTTACAGGCACACAGATAATGGTTCCTGTAGGTGTCTGCAGGGCGGTGTGAAAGCAGGGCCTGAGTAGGAAGGTGTAAGAAACACTTGCTGTAGCTTTCTTCCCAGAGTAAAACTGCACCTGGTACCTGAGCTGAGGCATTTCAAGTCAATCTGGGTGTTGCTGTCCCACCATCAGGGAAAAACACCCCATGACTGCAGCAATTTGCAGTATTTGAAGAAGCTGGAGGCATCTGATTTTTCTCCTGCTGCTCATACAGACCTCTTTGAGGTGCTGCTGTTTTCCAGCAGTAGGTTCGTCCTCCAAAAGGCATTTGCTAGAATTAGGTTTAGTTATAATTCTCCAGCACTTAGTTGATCTGTTAAGTCCCCAGACCTTAAAGGAGCACTCTTTAAACTGTCACAGCCACTTCTGTTGCTCATATTCTGTTCTCTGTCCCGTTGACTTCCAATTTCACACAAGCTTATGAGTTAAATATAAAGGGTTTATAAACTTATCCAGCATCTCTGAGGAAAATAGAAAGTCAGTGGACTGAATTCAGTGGTGCTGAATACCTGTTTGAAGGTAGAAAATAACAGATCTCCAGAAATGTGCTCCTTTCTCTTAGACATCTAAGAGAGGAGGGGGGTTTTTCATGGGAGCTTGAGAGCAGAGTCCTTTGGACAGTGAGGTCTTTCCTCTGAAATCATCCTGTATTTTTTTTAAGAAAAAGAGGACCTAGTCTTCAGTTTCTGAACCTCTTGACCCCCAAAGGATTTTGGCCTCTTCCATTGCCCGTAGTGGCCAGTCCTGATGCCAGCAGACTGGGAAGGCTCCCCAGGAGATGGGTAGGACTGTCACGCTCGCTCTCCAGTGCAGAGGCAGTTTCTCTTTCTGCCAGGATGACCTTTTTATTTTGTGAGTCCCTGAACTTTGCAGGAAGAAGTGACTGTAGGAGTTCAGTGGAAATGGCAAATTTAATGGTTTCTAAAACTAGCAAGCATCTCATTTCTTCACATCCTACCCTCTGTGGAGGTTTCCTGCTGGTGCTGTTGATGACATTTATAGCTGTTGCTAACAGGGAAAGGGCAAAAAAAAAAAAAAGACTTGTTATTTTTGCTGTCATAGCAGTACTCAGGACATCAGCTTTAGGAAATTGGAACTGGAGAGCTCTCTTATTAGCTATTACTCTTCCTGTCCTTTCCATGCTTGCTCCCCCAAACTTCTTTGCAGTATTCTGCAACATGAGGTTTTGAAGAATTTGATAATTCACTTTAACCACATTATCTGATTTACATGCACTTAACCTCTGTAAGAGCTAAAAATCTTATTTCTTCTCTTGAGTGAGCTGTTTTCATCTCTCAAGGCCACCATACAACTCCAGAACTCAAACATGCCAGGGAAAAGGAAATATTCACCTTCTGTTACAAGTTGAAGGGAATAAGGTCTTCTGTGCACTGGCCTGTTCTTTAATATCCAAACGGCTGCTAAAAGGATTTTTCCACTTCTGAGCTGTCTGTGCAGGGACTAGGAGCTCTGTGCTCTTCCCCCACATGGGAGGTATTCCAAATGTTTAAAATGGTTTGAGAATGAATCTAGAAGAAACCTTGTAACAAACTGGTAGAGCAGGGAATAAATGTGTAATGTTTAGAAATGCAGCATTTGATGTGCAGTTTTCTTTAAAAAAAAAAAAAAAACGCAACGCAAAAGACTGAGGAAAATTGGCAGGGGAAAGGAGACTGAAGATCAGAGTTCCTGCATGGAGTGGTGTTGAAATCTGCAAGCTCTCTTGGAGTAATGGGATTTTAAGGGAGACTTAGTCTAAACCCCCACCTTTCTGGTGGTTGTGCATCTTGCATGACCTGTATTTTTAGTACATTTGCCATGTCACAGCACTTACATAGGATTTTGTTCTTTTAAAAGCAGTCGTGGAATCATAGACTGGGTTGGGCTGGAAGGGGCTTTAAATATTATTTCATTCCAACCCCCCTGCCATGGGCAGGGACACCTTCCACTGTCCCAGGTTGTTCCAAGCCCTGTCCAACCTGGCCTTGAACACTTCCAGGGATGGGGCAGCCACAGCCTCTCTGGGCAACCTGTGCCAGTGCATCAGCACCTTCATAAGGAGGAATTCCTTCTTAATATTCCATCTAGCCCTGCCCTCTGTCATTTTGAAGCCATTCCCTCTTGTCCTGTCTGTCACTCCAGACCCTTGTCAAAAGCCCCTTTAGGGGGGCTCTCATGTCTCCTCAGAGATTTCTTCAGGCTGAACACCCCCAGCTCTCCCAGCCTGTCTCCAGAGCAGAGGTGTCAGGTAGGTTCACATAACACCACTACAAGTAAAACCTCTTCCCTGCTTTCACCAGCCTCTTGGTTGAAAAGAGGGATAAGTGAACTGGAGAACTGACTAAGGCCACGTGCACTCAGCCCTGAGCAGCAGAGCTGCAGCTCCTCCTGCACACACACCCGGCTGGGTTTCATCAGCCTTGCTGCATCCTCTGAGTTCTGGCTTCTGTGGCTGTTTGAGGTTTGCCCAACTTCACTTTAGAAGGTGCTGTTCGGGCTTGCTGTGAAGCAATGATCTGGAGGAGATGTCCGATATTTCTCATCTTTTTAAGCTACAGTTTTACATTTGGTCTGACACCTTCCTCCTTTTTAGGTCTTGATGCGGTGCCAAACTTTGTCTTTACTCAGAACAACCCTGCAGAATTTGGAAAGAACTCTTTTTTTCACGTCTCATTGCCTTGTAGTTTATATGGTTTGCTCAAGAGTGCTCTGTGTTGCTGGCGTGTATTTCCAAAAAGCTGTATAGGAAGGAGTTCAGTTCTGGAGACTTGTAAAAAATCTAGGTAGGCTTGGCTACTCACTCGAGGAGATGGCAAGGGAAGAAGGCAGTTCTGGTTTTGAGCTCACCCTGTTGTCCAGACAGCACAATTTCCTTAGGGGTCCCAAGGTGTCTTTTTTTTCCCCTTAAGTTACAATTAGTGCATTGCAGTGAACTGCTACCACTTTCCCCCATCATGTCTTCCAGAGTCCTTGCTTTGTTCATGCTTTAAATATTAATATAAGGATTAATTCCTATGGTAACACCATGAAAGTCTTGGTAATTATTAAAGGTAACTCTTCCAGTTTTCTCACTGTGCTGCTCCTGAACCTCTCCCTAATCCCCTTTGACTCACACTGAAGGTTGCTACCAAGACCCTACCAGGATGAAAAGGTGGGAGGAAGAAGTGACCCAGCTTTAAAATTTGTTTCTTGCCAGTTTTCAGCCCAAATCCTTCCAGCACAACAAAGGAAGAATGATCTCTTTGGCTGTGGGGTCGCAGAAGAATAAAATTCTCTGTTTGAGCTTTAAATGGATTTGCTGGCGTGCACTGACAAGATGTTAAGGCTTTGACAGAGGGAGCTTTTATTGAAAGGAAAAGAAGAGATGTGGTAGTTTGTTTGGTTTACCTTCCCAATTAGGTTTTGGTAAAATTAACTTGATTTCCCCCCTCCCCTTTTAATTTTAATTTTGTTACACGTGCTGCTAGAAATCAAATAACGTGTGTGTGCAATTCGATTTCACCTCTGGGAGAGCTGCCTTTGGCCTTCCTGCATTGGTCAGATGGTGCTCTGCACTCTGGGTGAAGGAGCTGAGCATCCCTTAAATCATGGCAGTTTATGATTTTAACTCTTTTGTGTCCAGAAACTGAGATACCTCAGGAAGGAAATGCTGCTGTGCACCTTTGTCACGGGGGCCAGCACAGTGATGTACTCTCTGGGTGTCCTACTTACTGGTGCAGCAGAAGGACCTGAATTTTTAATCATGATAATATAATTTGTCTTGCTTGCAGAGATCAAAAGGTTGTAATCATCTTCTCTGGGAGAGAGAATGCAAATTTGAAGCAAGACAATTTTAAGGTTGTTTGAGGGGTGTTTTTAATGTGCTGTCTCAAGCTTTGATTTGACCGGTTCACTCTTTGTTACCTTCCTGTTGCCTTTTAAACCTGGAAACAGTAATTGCTGTGCTAACACTGTCATTACATGTTGTTTTGCAGTGTTATTTCCTCACGTGCTGTTCCTTCAATGCATCAAAGTGCTTTTAATTACACTGACTACGTTAATTACACCCATTACAAGATTAGGCTGATTTTTCTGATCCATATCTGATCTGAACTTTGTATTTGCCTCCCACCAAGAAAAGGACCTTTCAGGTGTCTGCACTGGTGGCCTTTTCTGACAGCTCAGTGCAGTGGGTGAGGCTCTGGGCAGACTTGGGGGTTTGCCGTGTGTTTGGTGAGTCAGCTGTTTGCGTTTGGATTTTCTGGCTACGTGAGGGCAAATACAGACCAAAGTGGGGGGTTTGATGTGAAAGAAGTCTTGTAGACGTGAAAGAAGTCTTGTAACTTTACTGAGTTTGTATAACAGGAGACTGACCAGGTGGCAGCAGCACTGAAGGACAGGGACGTGGTGGGCAGAGAGTTCCACAGTGAGACATCAGTGTGTCCTTGCACAAAGATGGGCAGCAGCAAAGATGTGTTGAGCAAATGATTGCCAGGAGGTCTGTGGGCCTTTCCCTCTGCTCAGTCCTGATGTGGCACATCTGGAGTGCTGGGTCCAGTGCTGGGCTCCCCAGTACAAGTGAGACATAGACATACTGGAGTCCAGTGACACACCTTGAGAAAGGTGTGAGAGGACTGGAGCATCTGGTGTGTGGGGAGAGATGGAGAGAGCTGGGGCTGCTCAGCCTGGAGAAAGGAGAAGTGGGGGGGTCTCATCAACATGCATAAATACCTGGTAGAGTGGTAAAGAAGACAGATCCAGTCTTTTCTCAGTGGTGCTTAGTGTCTTGAGAGGCAGTGAGTCCAAACTGGCATTCAGGAAATTACATTTAAACATAGTATAGAACTTTATTACTGTGAGGGTGGTCAGACATGGGAACTGTGTGTCCAGAGAGGCTGTGGAGAGATGTCTCCATCCCTGGAGACAGTCAACAGTCAGCCAGACAGAGTCCTGAGGAGCTGCTTAAACCGCCCTCTTGAGCAGAGTGGTGGGACTTCATGAATTCTAGAGGTCCCTCCCGGCCTGACTCATTCTGTTACACTTACTGAAGCTTCTAAAATGGCCTTGGGACTGGAGTTTGCCATTTGGTAACGGCTGGAAAACGCAACCCTTTTGCAATCCTTGTGCAATCAGCCGTTGCCTGTTGGATGTGTGAATGCAACTCCAGTTGCAAATTTGAAGCTAGACACGTCACACGTATCGAAGAGAAGGAGTCCAAGTTGCTTGCTCATAGAACATTTGAGACTTGGGGCTGTTGGCTGCAAATTGGGCAATGCATTCAAACTGGGGCTGTGTGTGGTAAACCTCTATCTGTGTAATACAAGGGTAGGGAACCTTTTCATTGCTACTGGCCCAGTAAATGTTTTCAACACGTTTAACAGGCCACATCTTGACTCGCACTTGTTACTGTCTGTATTGTGCTATGCATAATAAACTAGAACAAATAATATGGCTGGGAGCCATATGTTCCCTGTCATTGGCTTACTAGGGCAGAGATTTTAAGTGGAGATTGGAACCTTTGGCATCCTTGTACGTGTTGTCTTGCTCAGTCATCTCTGTTCGTGCCAAGTAAAACTGCTCTTGTTCTTGGGGCTTGTGGTCTTCAGGGAGGCTGAGGCGTTAAAAGTTACAGGTTTGCCATTCTTTTAGCCCCATAAGTCACACAATTTTTCCCAATCAGGCTGGGCATGTTCCACACTGACACATGTCATGTGAGTCCATTAAAACTGACAGTCAGCACACGGACATTGAACGTTTGTGGGAGAGAGACCTAAAACCTGTCTTCATTAATTTTACATATTGCCTCAAATGCATTCATGTGCAGCTAGAGCGGTATCCAGGAGTTTGTCCTGCCATCCAGGCAAAATTGCAGCCTGCAGTAAATAGGGCTGATTGTGGGAACTGTCTTTCCTCTAAAGAGGCATCAGGATAACAAGCAGCTTGATGGGTGACTTTCCTTTTTGGCCTCCTGCAGTGCTTTGAAAGCCTGGGTGGTCACTTGCGTTGTCAGCATCTCCCTTTTCTTTTAAAAACAGGGGGGTAAAAAGAACTTTAAACCACTGTTTGTCCCAGAAGCCATAAACAAGAACAAAGCACTCGCAGGGAGCTGTGGGGTTGGTGCCTGGCCCTGGTGCACGGAGCCCTCAGAGGTGACGTCCTGAGGGCACTGGGGTGAGCTTGAGGTGAAAACACATCCCTTTGGGGCACATCCAGCACGTGCTTATGGAGCAGCACACTCACTGCCCGGGAAGGTGCACCTGCACTGGGGCTGGTGGTGCAGGGCTGACACTGGAGTTTTGCCTTCAGTGCCTGAGCCTTCCCAGCGCAGCATCCCCTCCCTAGAAGGCAGGATGGGTGCCAGGATGACAGGGCTTACAACCTCCCAGCACAGCCAGACTCAGAACCGAGCCTGCTTTGAGGAGTGGAGGAGAAGCTGCAGGGAGGAACAGGTTGCATGGTGGAGGAGGGAGAGACGTGTCTACTCCCCACCTCCATCCCTTCTTCAGTCTGCCCTCTCCAGCTGTGGGTTCCCCTGCTTTTTCAGGAGGGCTGATCCATGCATACCATTGGACTCTGCTCCTCTCCTCAACAGAACTTTGTTGGACATCAGCTGAAAGGGTTGAGCTGAGGTGTAGTGTAGGATAAAGGTGAACAATGACCCTGCTCTAGCAGGGAGGTTGGACAGGTGACCCACTGTGGTCCCTTCTAACCTGACAGATCCTGTGATTCTGTGATCCTGGTAGTGTGTACAGTAACTTTGACTCCTCTTTCTCCCCCTGCAGCTTGATTTGACACATGAATTTTTAGTTATTTAAAAGGAAACCCCAAAAAGCTCCAACCTTTCCCTGTTTTAGTTTGGTGGGGGTTATGCCTCCTTTCTCAGCAGGTGAAGTAGCCCGTGAGAGCAAAGGGGCTGAGATGTTACCTGGTCCTGGCTGTGCTGCTGAGTGTGAAACTCTCCACAAAAAAGGGTGTGAGGAGGAACAGCAGCTCTTTACATCCACCTTAAGGTGAACAGCTGTTCTGAAAGAAGTCCAGCGCTTCTTTTCTTCTTTTCTTTTCCTAAATTAATGCAGAAAATAAAGGAAATCAGGGCTTTGCCTGCCAAATCTGATAATTTCAGTGATTTTCCAGGATGCCATGTTTTGTCTTCTGTTGATTAAATGCCTATTTATAGGGGAAAAAAAATCATTATGGATTAAACTGCCCTGCTTTTTCTCTGATTACATGAAGGTCAATTTGTATATAGTCTAAAATTAAAATTGTTCCAAATTGAATTGTTTATAACCCTTAGGCTTTATATATATTTAATACCCTTACAGTTAGCTTTAAGCAAGAAAGAGCACTGGTTCAGTGCAAGGCACTTGCTAATCTTGTCATGTTACTTTTGCATTTGTAGTGACTGCCTGCCAGTAAACTTAACATTACCTTCACCTTCAAGGCAGGGAAGTGCTGTGTTACCTAGATTTTTATGCATATATCTGTGTGCATATTTATCACTTCTTAAATATGGAAAGCAGGTGACAGAGGAGAAATGCTTCAACCTGGTGTCATAGGATATCACTGGGGATTTAACTGTGTGGATCCTTCAGGCCAAGGAAGGATAGAGGGGGGATCATACAAAGAATATATTTCAAAGCAAACTGTTCTCGTTTATTGTTATCGACACTGGAAACCTGGCCGACAGGATGAGGGAAGCTCATACCACCTCAGCTTGGTACTGATGAGATACATCTAAAATGTTATCCCCTCAGCTCAAAAAGGTGGTGGAGAAACTGCAGAGGGTTTAGCAGAAGGCCACCCAAAGGTGGCCAAAGACCCATTAGTCACAGATGTCCTCCAAGGAGGAGATGAGTGAACTGGACTTGTTTCCTCTGGTGAAGAAGTTATGGATTCATCTCACAGCCACCTACAGCTATTTGAGTGGCGGATGTGATGGTGACAGAACTAAACTCTTTGGGATTGCCTGTTGATACCAGGAGCAATAGCCACATAATGAAGCTCATGGGGTACAAAGCTGTGCCAGTAGCCCCACTTCCAGCAGGAGATTGGGCTGGAGCCCTTCAGAGGTCATTCCTGATCAGAGTTTCATGAGTCCTCTGAGGAACTCATTCAGACTTCAGGGTAAAAATGTGCAACAGCTGTCTACCACTGTGGTCTTGAAGCAAACAAAACCTGATCTGGCGAGCCTGAATGTGGCTTTGTTCTGATGTCTTCTGAATGACTAATGCCGTGAGGAGGTGGGTGGGAGCGAGGGAGGCACGGACAGGGAACATCTGGGTTGTCACTGCGTGGCCAAATTGCCTACAAGTTTGGCCACTTACACCTATTTAATGTGACTCTCGTTGGGGTGGGTTTAATGTTGAATTTTGTTAAAACCTGAGTTGTGGTGAGCCTTCTGGGGTTAGGTGGGATGGATTTTTTAATCATGCTCTGAAAGAATGTCAAGTAGGAGCTGGTGTGTGAGGAATGGAAGCAAGACACCTTCTCTGGGCTTGCCTGCATTGGGGACAGCTTTAGGATGTTGTTGCCTGGGCTGAATTTTTAGGCAGGAGGTGGTGAGGAAGTGAAACAGATCTTGTTGTCACATGCAACATAGATACTCCATTGCAGTCTTGGCAAAAATTCCTGGCTTGTCAGTGATACTTAGTTTGACCCTCTGTAGTGCTGGTAGGCAAAGACTGTTGTGTGTGTCAGGTTAACACCCGACAGGTTTTTAGGTTAACTCCTGTGCACATTTCTCAGCATGCCAGCAATGCGTGTGGTCAAGAAGGTGTCTGCTAAGGATGTGGTTTAGCCCTGTCAGAATATTGCCTAGGGCAAAATGGTTTCATTTAGGGTTTATCAGCTGATGTCAGGATATCTGGGGTCTGGCTTCTTTCCTGGATCAGCTGCACCTCATCAGGACACACCGACAGCTCTCTCTCCCCTTCTGTCTCTCTTCCCTCACAGGATATGACAAATTTTCATTGACTTCAGTGTGATTTTGTCATACTCTGTGGGAAGCAGTGGGCCCAGAACAGATACTGCTGCTCTTGGAATTTTCCGGCAAAGATGTGTAAATCTCTTTTGTACAGTTTCCACTGCTCGCTGTGGCCCCGGCCATGTCATCTTGGACTCTTGGCTGCGTCTTGGGTTTTCAATATGAAACTGATAAGCTGACCTGCAGGCTGAATATTTCTGGGGAGGGAAGAGGTTGCAGAGTTATTGTACATCTTGCATTAATTAATGGTGAAGCTGTGCTTGAAAATATGCTGTTAAAGTCACTAGGGAGAATATGACTGTAGGAAGGCAGAGCTTGGATATCCACCACGCTGCTTCAGTGAGCAGTGGTGGTGAATGTCCACAGACTGTCCACTTTGGTGCCGATGGCTTAATTTAAGGCTCTGCAAATGCTTGTAAGACCTTCCTGAATGTGAAATGACACAGTGGAGCAACGTTGGCAGTGCTGTTCTGCTCTGGCTTATTTTTGACTGGTTGGCTTAAACCGTTCTATCCACTGTCGTGGCTTTTCGTGATTCATTTTTAGAAAGTACAAGCACGGAAAGCCGTCTGTCTGGCTTACTTTGCAGATTATGTCCAAGATTTTCAGTAGCTTAGATATGACCACGGTCTTACTTCCTCCTGTCTGAAGGATGGCCGCCAGATTGAGAAGGAGCAGCGTGCATCATCCCACTGACGCACATCCAGGGAAATCCGGGAGCTGTCTGCTGGAACAGCTGTTTGATTTTTTTTGAAGGAAACCAGAAAAAAAAAAAAATACAACCCAGGACAAAATTGAGCAACAGTGTGCGATACTTGAGCCACCAGTGCATAGACTGATTGTCTCCACTGCTGCTGGACTCAGACATTCGATAAGCAAGTTAGAGCAGCACTTGGGAATTTTGAATACAGTTGAGATGTCCTAGTTTGTGAGGAGTCTCAGGGCTGTGCCTGTGGGCAAATTATTCAGAATAATGATTATTCAGAATTTGAAGCTTCCAAATCAGGGAGGAAGGAAGGGATACGTACTCAGGAGCTGAATTTTTTATTAATTTTAAGTGGAAAAATTCGAGCAGCATGCTTTTAATTGCAAGTGATGCATTTTAATGTGTTTCCTTCAGCTTGTGCTGCTGGAGAGAGTTACATCCATAGAGAGAATCCTCTATTTCTCACCACTTTGTCCAGAAGAAAGGGTTGAGTGACTGATCTAGTCCATGTTAAAGTGCCTTTGCTGTGTTTCTGGGGAGCAGGTGACAGAAGAAAGCACAGAATGATGTGAGAGCAGCAGTGAGACCCTTTGCACTGCCGAGGTGAGGGATGTCAGTGCTGCAGGAAAGAGGGTATGTGAAATGAGTAATGAAATCCAGCCTGTCAGCCCCTCTGACAGCCTGTCCTGCTCTAATACAAGTCATTTATGTCAAGGTGGCAAAGCAGCATGTCCCTGTTGTGCTGTGAGTCAACATAAGGAGAGATGTTGAAGCAGATCCTCTTAGCACAGTCTAAAACAAGCTAATGGGATGTGCACTCAGCATTGGATCCAAGGGAGACAAAACCCCCTGATTTCTCCAGCGTTTCTTTTCCCCTGGCACATGTTTTTGCTGGGCAGTTGTGAAAATTTTGGCTCATGAACGTTGGCACTGGACTTATTAAAAGGGAAAAAAAAAAGCCACTCCCTTCTGCTTAACCTCTTATTTCTGTCTTCTGTATCATCATTGCTTAATTATTGCTAATGAGTATCAGGGAATTTAAAGGAGAGATTTCATAAAGTCTGTAATGAAATCAGCAGTTGGACAATAGAGGAATAAAATTTCTAATTACCCAGACTGGGAGTTTAGCTGGGATAGTTTGGCTGTGTATTCAGCAGTGTTATGTGCAAGATTACGTGTCCTTCTGGACAGATCTTTAGCTTAACTGGCTCTGTGGGAGGTGACAGGGATCAAGCCAGAATCCTATAGTATGTAGAGTAAGTCATGCTAGGAACTGCACATGCAACTTTTATTTTAAAGGGGCATTTTTTGTAGCATTTTGTGGATGGGAATGTTTGAATTGGTGGTCAGCAAGGAAATAGCACAGCAGGGAATTTCACTAGGGGCTAGAGACACATCTATAAAATATTGCAAGTGTATAAGTTCTAGCATGTGTGTTTTGAGAGGTTTATGGTCCTGGAAGGTGCATCTCAGCACTTCTTCCAGTAAAAACTCAGGTGAGGAGTCTAGACAGAGGTGACGGAGGATTTCCCTCTGAACAGGAACCCAGTAGAAGCTGGAAGCTGGAGTGAGTCTAATGGGAGAGGACAGGGCTTGGGACTCTTTTTGCCTTTTTTTGTTTTTGTTTTTTGTACTGTAGTTACCCAGCAGTCCATCCAAAAACAGTTGGCTGTATTAAT